>NC_067473.1:152088918-152386418 GCF_947179515.1 Apodemus sylvaticus
CACTCTCTCTCTCTCTCTCTCTTTCTCTTTCAGCACACATACAATATAAACAAATAAGTAAATATAATTTTCTAAGACTTTAAGAATCAGCCCCTTGAGCTGTAGTTATTTTTGGTTGTTTGGTTGGTTCAGATGCCATTGATTGTAATTCCATAAAATACCTCTGCTTCTCTGCGCTGACCTTTATAAAGTCAATGAGACCTTGACTCAAGATGGCTGATTAAACTGATTGATAGTTTTATATTTTCTATAGACAAAGTATAACTAGTTCTAGCCAGACATAAAGGCACACACCTTTAATCCTAGCATTCTGGATATAAAAACAAACAAACAAACAGATAATGATGATGATAAATGATACTACTACTAATAATAATCAAACATACACATAAACACACACACAAAACTCATCTCTGTGGCTTTAAAGAAAAGTGAGAATTTCACTAAGTCAGCTGGTTTTATATATATAATTTGATATGATATATAACATTTGATATGTTACGAACCATATTTTCTGAACCCTAATCGAGATATATGATCGAGACAAATGTTGGCAAGGATTCAGGCAGGGAACAGGTAACCCTAGAATATAATGATGGGATATGAACTAAAGCAGCCACTACAAAAACCACTTACAGAGATGCCCAAAAATTAACACTACAACTGCCAACACAGGTGTCTGAGCACTTCAGAGGCCAAAGCAGAAGGATTCCAGTGAGTTTGAAGTCAACCTTGACTACAAAGATCCTGTTTCTAAATAAATAGATAATACCATATGGTCCAGCCATATTACTCCTTGGTAATATTATTCCAGAAGGAATCCAAGGCTGCTCAAAAGAGGTATCTGAACATCCACGTTCATTGCGTAATTAGTCATAATAGTTAAGATACGTAATCAGCTTAGATGCCCATTAACAGATGAGCAGACAGATAAACAGACAGACAGATAATTATGTGGTCATACAATTGAGTGTCATTAAACCATAAATTACTGTTATGTAATTTTCACAAAAATGGATAGATCTGGAGATCTCATGTTAAACAATGTAAGTTAGATAAACACAGTATATTCTCTCATATGTTTAATGTCTATGTCTATGTGTGTGTGTATGTTCTTGTCATGTGACATGATAGTAGAAGGTGACTGTGTAGGAGGGAGGGAGGAGTCTAATGACCAGGGATGAAAACAAAGTGCCCTGGGGAGCATAAGTAACCAAGTACAGAGTATACTTGAAAAGGCTGTAACGAGATCTGCTTTGTACACTAACTAAATAATAATGTGTTCTTACTATGCCAATACAATGTTAGGAACCCAGACCAAAGAGTCACATTGTTTGATAATCAATTATTGCTTTCAGCAATTCCAACACACATGCAGGATAGTAAACCAGGGAGACTCTTGCAGTTTTGGCCTTGTCTCAAATAAGTAGACAGATAAATAAATGACTAAACAAATAACAAACAAACAGCACTTGCAAAAGCTCTCTGCCGTCTTCAGCCTCACACCGTGGCTAAATTCCCTCAGATGACCTCCATACCTCTGATCCATCTGTAGCTGTGTCAATAAGTGTGTTGACTGAAAAAGCACAAATAGCTCATTCAAAGACTCTTTGCTCCATGTGCAGTCCCACAACTCACTAATTTCTCCATCCCTTCCCTTTATCTGAAGGGGGGGAGGGGGGGCCCTCGTGGGAGGGAAGAGTCAGGAATATGGGGCTATTATGAGGCGAGATAAACTCATGCAAGGAGCAGGGAAGGGAGTGACCAGGTACTTCAGAAGGCACTTGCAGAGTGAACCTCTCAGGGTTACCTATCCCAGGCACTGCAGGAAGCGGCCGGAAAGGCTCGGTTCTGTTCAGCCTAGCCCTGAGCGACCCGGGCATTCATCAGGAAGGCAGCGTCTGACTGGTTTAATGAACCTCTGGTGCCTGGTCTAGTGGAACCAAAGAGAAAACCAAGGGCATCTAAGCAGATAAGCTGACAAAAACTGCTCAGAAACAGGTCAGACTGCCCCGGGTCCCGATCCCCAAAAGGAAAGAGAAATAAAATGTGCTGGAACTGATCATTTAAGGCAAGAGGGGGCCTTTCCCTCCTGAGCCAGGCTCCGCTCTTCTACATTGCTGGCTGGATCTCACCCACTCTTCATTTTACCTGATATTTACACGGGCTCTGGAACTTTCTCCTACTTGGAGTACTTGTAAAGACAATTAAGGTGGCGAGTGTGGACCTTTCATTTTTGAGTTTTTTTTTTCCTTCTTGAACATAAACTTTGATATTTAATGATCTCTGATTGCTGTCTGTATCCTAGTAATACATAAAGCTCTTGGGAAGCGATTAACTGTTTAGCCTTCCCAGGTCTTAGGGGGATATCTTTTCTATGCTTCAAAGACTCTGTTGTAGGCAATTTGTTGGGTAAGATGCAAATTTATCCCCTTGGGCTGGTTGGAGCACGGGGCTACGTTTCCCCAGAGTTCACCACCGTACAAAAACAGATACAGCTTTCACACAGAGACTACAGTCTGTTACCTATTTTGAGTTGGCTTCTTGGACCAGTATCTTAAGAGTTCTGATGGTTGCAGAGAATAGCTCAGAGTAGAGACAAAGCTTTTAAAAGAAGTTGAAAAGAAAGGTACGTTCAGTCAATAGGCTAGATTTGCCAAGCACCATGTGGGGCACAGCTGCTTTGTCTGATGGTCAAGCATGGTATAACACATCAAGTTAAGAGTCAGGGAGTCCTGGACTGAGTCCCTGCCCACTACTTTTTGGCTCTATGCCTCTTGCCAAGTCGGTTATCATTTTTTTCTTCCAACCGCATCATTCAGGGGCTTGAACAAATTCGGCCAATATGTGTTCAGTGTATGTGAGGCTGGGCAGCTCCATTTGGTACTCAGACTGTGGCTTACTGATTCCCCACACTCTGCCAGGCATTGCTCATTCATTCATTCATTCATTCATTCCCAGCAGGAAGCAGGAAGGTACTACTTTCATGATAAGACTGAGGCTTAAACAATTAACAGGCTTTGCTCCAGATCCTATAAATGGCTGAACTGAGATCCAAACTACTGTGACTGAAACATGTCCACAGGCTGTTCAGTTAATCCTCAATATACCCCTGAGAATATACCCTGGTCTTCCGGTGCCTCATCTGTGGAGGACGGAGCTACAGAAACCGTGATAGGGCAGCAGGAAGAAGTCACAGCTCAAGTCCCGGCAAGGCATTTCCACAGCCAGCCCTGCCTCCCAACTGTGCTTTGTGTAGCACCCAGGATGAGTCGTTGGATAACAACAGGTTACACAATGAAGCATAAAGGGCCCTGCAAGTCAGGCAAGACTTCATTGTGAAGCGGACCCAAACAGGTATTTTGAGGTAGGTGCATTTCTGAGTCTCACCCCTACCTACACTCAGTTCCCCGGTCAGAACCATAAAGTATTTTTCTGAAATAAAATTAGCATGAAAACACCACCTCCTTTGAATCCCAGAGCACAGAAATCTGCCAGGCAGGAGACAGAATCCTTTGCCGTCTTTCCTTTTGCATTCACACACCCTGCCTCTGTCTTTCCTAAAAGCTCTTTCTTCCTGCCTCAAACCCCACTAACTTACCCGTGTGGCTGGCCCCGTACAGGACTGTTCTTCCCGGGGCCCTCCCCTCCTTACTCGCTGGTCCTGGAGATATGACTTGACATATGTTTGCACTGACTTTTCCTTCTATGTACCTTTAAATTTACCCAGTATGCACATCTTTGAGGCAGCTCAAACTTAGAAAAGCCAAACTCTTGATATTTGCCTCTAAACCCAGGTCCCCTGAATATGCGCCTCTTAGTAAATGGCAACTGGTTGAGTCCAGCATCTCTGGGGCTGTGAGTGTGTCCCAGAGGTAGGATGCTGACTCAGTATGCATGAGGCCGGGAGTTCCATGTCCGGCACTGATGGGGGTGAGGGCAGTTGATGATCTGTGGGAGATCTAAGAACTGACATCTAGTAAGCTCCCAAAGAATGTTGGGGCTACTGTTTCTCTGTCCTTAAGTAGCTGAGCTTTCTGGGAGACTCTTGATTGCCTGTGACCAAGCACAGGTGGCAGTACACTTGCTGAGTGTGTGCAAAGTCCTAGGTTCAACCCCCAATGCTGGAAAACAAAGTTTAAAGTTACATTTGAGTAAATGACCTCTTAGCCAGTGGCCACTTAACTGTTTCCAATCAATGCTTCACACATATGCGACTGCTGTGATCTGGAGACTGAGCTTCAAGTTGTGATTGTTGGGTCACATGTGTTAGAACTGAAGCATAGACATTAGCATGTTAGCTTCCCCAAACATGGAAACAATGCATCATCATCTACGCTGGTTTCTCAGATGATCACCTAGCACTTACCACCTGTTGGCCTGAGCTCAACCCCCACGGCGGAAGAAGAGAACTGAATCTCCCAAGTGGTCCTCTGACTCCCGTATGTATGCCATGACTCACACCCATACATACACATTCACAATAAATCAAAACATACGTGTGTGTGTGTGTGTGTGTGTGTGTGTGTGTGTGTGTATGTGTGTGTTTCTCTTAGTTAGAGCTTTTATTGTTATGAAACACCATGACCAAAAGTCAAAAGCAGCATGGGGAACAAAAGGTAATTTGGTTTATGTTTATGTTCCTACATCATGTTCATCACGGAAGGAAGGAAGGAAGGCAGAAACACAGGGTAGGAACCTGGAAGTAGGAGCTGATGCAGAGGCCATAGAGAGGAGCTGCTTACTGTTGCTGCCCGTGGCTTTCTCAGCCTGTTTTCTTGTGGAACCTTGGAACCCACAACCTAGGGAAGCCCCTACTCAGAATAAGGTGGGCAATCCCCTATCAATGAGTTATAAATGTATAAGAAGTTATATAGAGGAGGAGGAGGAGGAGGAGGAGGAGGAGGAGGAGGAGGAGGAGGAAGAAGAAGAAGAAGAAGAAGAAGAAGAAGAAGAAGAAGAAGAAGAAGAAGAAGAAGAAGAAGAAGAAGAAGAAAGCCATAGCAGTACCAGTCCTAATTGCCCTAAACTGTAAATACCCAAATGCCCATCAGCAATTAATGAAGACACTTGGGAGACACATGAGACAGGAAGATCAGAACACGGGTTCAGGGTTAGCCTGGGTTACATAGTGAGTCCCAAGGTAGCTGAAGCTGTATAGGGAATCTCTGTCTCAAAAAACAAAACCAAACCAGGGTACTAGCTCACACTGTCACTCCTAGCCCTGGGAGGCAGAGGCAGAGGCAGGTTGATGTCTGAGTTCAAGGCCAGCCTGGTCTACACAGTGAGTTCCAGGACAGCCAGGGCTACACAAAGAAACCCTGTCTTGAAAAAAGGAAGGAAGGAAGGAAGGAAGGAAGGAAGGAAGGAAGGAAGGAAGGAAGGAAAGAAGGAAGGAAGGAAGGAAGGAAAAAACAAAGAAAGAAACAAACAAAGAAAGAAACAAAGAAAGGGAAATAGTTGCCTGTACTGGGGAAGAGAGAGAAGATGGAGTGATTGCTACTGTGTACTTGGTTCCTTTTTGGAGAGACAAAAAAAAAGTTTTGAAATTAAATACTGGTTGCACTAAATTGTACTTTTCTTTGGGGGGGGGGGAGGAGGTATGGTCTACCCTGAGCACTGAGCCACACCCCTGCTCCTATTGAACTATATATTTCAATGGATGGTTCCTTTCTTTTTTAGGATGAGCACTGAGAACCTGAACTACCTCTCTTTGCCAGTAGGACTTCTGGGTCTCTATTCTCCTTCCCTCCCTCCCTCCCTCCCTCTTTCCCTCCCTCCCTCTCAAAGCATTCCCACCCCCAGCTGAATTGTCACCGATCCCTAGAAAGCCAGCAGGAGGTCTCTCTTCAAAGCTGACCCCTTAGGATTTGTAGATAGTGAGCCCCTCCCTCTCACACTCCCGCCTCCTCTTTACGCACAGATCGTTTACTTATTAAACCAATTAGATTAAATGACTCACACTGCACCCTTGGGCATGAGCTGGTGTAAACATCTCACTAGAGACTGACTAGTTCTTGAAAGGGCCTGTGTCCCTCTCAGCTCAGGTGATACCCTCTCTCCAAGTATTTCTCAGATCACAGTAGGAAGAAACTGGAGGAATATGGAGATGGGGGGGGGGAGTCGCCTTTCCATCCCTGAGCTGTGTCACCCCAAGGAAGACCACACTCTGTCCTCAAAGAATTGACACAAAAGCTTTCTTATTTCCGGGGCATTTGCATCTGAGCAAAGTCATATCAAATTCCTGGTGCTTCAAAGGAGCCGGGGGTCTCACACGCTAAACAAGGGCTCCATCCCTGAGGATCAAGACCGGCTGAGTCTGGGAAGCTACTGGAGCCCTCTGGTCCACCCAACCCTGCCACATCCCAGCCCCACCCAGTAACACCCAAAGCGATCTCTCATGGTGCTCCACCCCTGAGGAGACCTGGTTTGAGTTAGAGGAGCTGTAGACGGCCAGCCTAGGCACCCAGGGCCTATCACTTGCCTTACCTGAAAAGTAAGGAAAGGGTTACAGTATTTCTCTAAGCTGAAGGCTAGTGTATTTTTTGATCAATAACACTGGACTGGACTCAGGGAACTCCGCAGGTGTGTTGAACAGGTCTCCATCCCCAGAAGCAGCGGCAGGTCTGTCTACAGACAAGTGGGAAAGTCCAGGGCAGTACGGATGGCAACGGCAAGAAGGCATGTGATGGAGAAGAGGGTCCTAGACCCTCTTTCTTTTGGCTCGCACTGCCCAGGGCCCATGTCTTTGCCCTGCTTTGCAGGGAACGAAGCAGAAACACACATTAGGCAGCAATATCTCTAAGTTTTGTTTAGAACGTCCCTTCTCTGTTCCTGACACCTCCTTGTAAACACCACCTCTGTGCTATCCCTCCTGCCGGCCTGGAATCCAGGGCAGGAGTGTGACCTGAGCCGGATGCTGTCCTGGAGTGCAACCACATCCTCTTGTCACCCCCCCCCCCCCACACACACACACCAGGCATTTCTAAGTTTGTATATTTATGACTCTCTTAAAATAGGCCCCAGCACATAGGAGCAGATTGATTTAGGTCAATGAAATCAACATTGGGAAAGTGAAGAGTCCCTGGGCGAAGCTGTTGTTTCTTCTCTAATTCTGTATCTGGGTTTCCGTACCATCTAAATTCCCCGGGAGGCTGCTCCATTCACATTCTGTGTTGCCTCAAGTCTCTCCTGCTCGGAAAATAGTCTCTGTCCCACTCCAGCAGATGGGTTTCCTAAAACACGGTGGCCCGAGGCCGGCTTCTAATGCTCATTTATTATTAAGCATTTGCATCTTGCAAAGTATTTCTCTGCTGTCAGCCCTTTTGTTCAATGAACTTAACCAGCCCCTTGGAAATAGGGTGTGTGTTCTAAAGGGGAGGCAGGCTCAGTTACAGCAATGGGGGGGGGGGGGATCGGGACAAACCAACCATCGTCTTTGAAGTACTGGAGGGGTAGCATTCCTGAGAAAATCTGCAAGACATGGCAGAAAACATGTTGGGTAAGACTTTATCTGACTCAGGCTCTACCTCCCCTTAGCACAAACTGCCCAGCAAGGTTCTTGGGGCCTGAGCCTCTCCTGCCCGGCTGACTAACAGTCCTGATGACTGTACCTTGGCTTCCTGACTCTTCTCTGAGAATCGATTTCCTCTGTTGGCAGAGTTATCTAGCTCTCAAGTCTAGAGTCTAGGAGAGTCAATCCCAAAAGGAATCCATTGTCTGTTGACTCCTGGGGTGGGGGTGGGGTGAGGTTGAGGAGGTGGAGACAGGAGTCCTGGTGCTATTGGGCCTGTGTAAGTCAAAGGTCAAAGGGAAGAAGAGAAAGACTGAGAGGGTGAGCCTGGGCCTTGGGTCCTTAGGGCCTTGGAGAAACTGGGGTTAATCCAAGGGCTTAGGTCAGAGGCACTGACTACTTACTTCCTAGGAGGATGAGCAGAGAGATGCCTGAACCCAAGATAAAATTTATAAAGGAAGTTATTTCAAAATAGATTATGATCCTTCTGTGGTCACATGGGATGTATCCAATCTAGAAGTTTTATCTTCTTTAACTAATAGGAATCAGATGCTGCCACAGAGATACAGAGAAGAGGGAACAGCCTGCTACCTGGGATGGGACCTTGGGCAAGTCATTTCCCAGATCCCTTCATTACAAATGATGACCACCCGAAGATTCCTCCCTGCCCCTCTCTCTTTTTTTTTTTTAGACAGGATCTCAGTACATAGCCTCAGCTGGTCTGAAACTCACATATAGACCAGGCTTTTCTGGAACTCAATAGAGATCTATCTGCCTGGTTCTGCTGGGATTAAAGTCAAGTACCAACCACCACATCCAGCCCCAGAGGTTTTCTTTCTTTCTTGCTTGCTTGCTTGCTTGCTTGCTTCCTTCCTTCCTTCCTTTCTTTTCTTTTTTTTTTCTTTTTCTTTTTTTTTTTTTTTGATTTTTTTCGAGACAGGGTTTCTCTGTATAGCCCTGGCTGTCCTGGAACTCACTCTGTAGACCAGGCTGGCCTCAAACTCAGAAATCTGCCTGCCTCTGCCTCCCAAGTGCTGGGATTAAAGGCCGCCACCACTGCCCGGTAAGGTTTTCTTTTAGGGGGACAAAGTATGAGGGTTTGAATCCAGGGCCTCTCGCATGCTAAGTGTGCTGAGCTACACCCTCAGCAGCAGTCCTTAAGCATCCCAATGCCACCACAAGGACATGTTCTGCAAGCCACAGTTCTGTCCCATTGTTAAATGGACACATAGTGACCAAGTTCGTTTCTTTTTCAGAACTTGGCAGTGTTTTCGTGGGTGTTTCAATCAGACACAGTCTTAAAAACAGGTCCTTCTGTGGGGCGAGGAGTAGCAACTGCAGCGCCTCAGGCCATTTGGCTCTCTCTCTGAGCTAGAGTGGAGTCACGTACATCAGCTGTCCCTGCCTATCTCAACTATGCCTGCCTATGACAGTGTTGCAGAGCTCAGAGGCGGCAGGAAGATCTCGCTCTCTAGACAACACTTAGCCTGGTATTATCTATCTTAAGGTAGGTGTTATCTCATCATCATCATCATTATCGCCGGGGCAGTATTATTATTATTATTATTATTATTATTATTATTATTATTATTGCCAGGGCAGTGGGATGACATGGCAGTTGATTTAAAGTGTGTAAGGAGCTGGTATGTGGCTCAGGGTAGAGCATTTGCCTTGTTAGCAGACTCAAGGCTGAGCTCAACTCCTAATACACACACAAAGCCCACAGAGACACAACACAAGTATATATCTTATACATTAACTCAGAAGGAGTTCAAGATAGGTATATGGGGGAAATTGCCATTTATAGCCAAAGTGATGCCACTAAGCAAATATTAAAACTGTCACATCTGGCAGGGCAGTGGTGGCACATGCCTTTAATCCCAGCACTTGGGAAACATGGGCAGATGGATCTCTGTGGGTTCAAGGTCAGCCTGATCTACAGAGAGCCAGGATTACAAAGAAAAAGCCTGTCTTGAAAAACAAACAAACAAACAAACAAACCTGTCACAACCAGGAGAAACATCAAGGACACCTGATGGTCTAATGGATGGGGACCCTGGTATTGGATCCCCAATCCAATGCCCTGGTATTAGAAAGGAAATCAAAATAAAATATGGGGAGGACTGGAGAGACAGCTCAGTGGTTAAGAGCATTCATTGGATCAGTGGAAGAACTAGGTTCAATTCCCAGCACCCGTAGGTCGTTCACAACTGTCTGTAACTCCAGTCCTTCTTTTGGCTCCTGAGGTACCAGGTATAATATGGTACAAGACATTAATGCAAGCAAAACACCTATCCCCATAAAACCAGGCACACAGTCGCCAGCATCACTGAAACAAAACAAAACAAACAAAAAGTGTGGCCTTCATTTTTTAAAACCAGGGCCTCATATATCCCAAAGCTAGCTTCAGCTCCCTAATTAGGTGAGGATGACCATGTACTTCCGATCCTCCTGCCTCCACCTCTGAACTGTAGAGAGGACAGGGGTACACCACCAGGGATGCACCCTAGAACTCAGTCCATGCTAAGCTAGCACTCTAGCAACTGAGCTATAGCCTTAATCCGATATCAATGTCAATTCTCTGGTACTGGACCACCAACTGCAACAAACACCATTCTACTTATGGAAAATGATATGAAAACTGGGGGGATGTAAGATCTCTGTAATGTCCTGTAAACATGAAATTACTCTAAAATCATATTTATTTCAAAATATACCTATGTCTGTAATTTAAATCTTATAGAAGCATAGAGAATTTAAAAGCCAGGACTGAGGAAAAGAAACAGGATGATCACTAGAAGCTGAGGGCCAGCCTGGTCTACACAGTGAGCTACAGGCTAGCCAGGGAGACACGGAAAGACCCATTCTTAAAAAAGAAAGGGAGGAAGGGATATTTAGGAGAAAATATATGAAACTTCCAAAACGCCCATCTTGCATTCTATGGTTTGGAGTTTTTTGCTTGTCTGTGGGTCTTGCTCTGTAACCCACCTTGTTTCATCTGAGATTCTTTTGCTTCAATTGCCTGGGTGCTGACATGACAGACAATTGTTCTTGTTTTTACTCTTACATTATATGCTTTTAAATAAAAACTGTGTGTGTGTGTGTGTGTGTGTATGTGTGTGTGTGCGCGCATGTGTATGTGTTTATGTAATATTCCTGGTTGGAATCCAGAACCACTACCATGCTAAGCTCACACCCTAATATCTTACCATACTCCAGGCCTGTTCTCAAACTCATAATCCCCCTGCCTCATGCTACTGAGTAGCTGGTACTACAGGTACGAACTTGTATGCCCACATCCAAAACTTTTAAAAACAATGTATTTCCTTATGTATTGTATGTACATAGGTGTCATCTACATGTATGCACACCAGAAGAGGACATCAGATTCCACGGGTTATAGATGACTATGAACTACCAAATGGGTGCTGGGAACTGAACTCAGGACCTCTAGCAGAGCAGCCAATGCTCTTCATCACTGAGCTAAAACATGAGCCATGTTTTGTTTTGGTTGGCTTAAAATATATTTTGGTAGTGGAGATACAGGCCTGGTAAGTGCTCTAAGCTTCCTCTTTAGTCCTTTCTTATTATGGGATGGACTCTCACTAAGTTGTCTAGGCAGGCACTGAACTTGTCATCCTCCTGCCTCAACCCAGAGTAGCTGAGGTTACAAACCTACACCTTAGTGCCCAGAAGTTTGGGTTTTGTTTTATAATCATCATGTATGTATGAGTACAGGTATGCATGTGTTGGTCAGAGAACAACTTTTGGGAGTCAGCTCTTTCCTTCAGCCATGGATCTTAGAGCTCAAACTCAGGTCAGAAGCATTATCCTGCTAAGCTGTTTTGTTGGCTAGTTCTGGGGCTTTTTTGAGACATAGTTTTACTATATAGCTAAGGTTGGCCTTGAATTTATTATAATTTTCCTGCTTCTGCCCATTGAGTACTTCAGGCTACTGGTATGTGCCACCATACCTGGCCTCAAAAAAATTTTTTTGAGACACAGTTTCTCTGTAGCCCTGGCTGTCCCAGAACTGGCTCTATAGACCCTCAAACTTAGAGATCCACCTGCCTCTGCCTCCCAAGTACTGGGATTAAAGGTGTGACCCATCACCACCTCCCAGTAAAAATGTTTTTAAGTAGAAGAAAAAAAAAAAGAACATAGCCAGCCTCCGCTTCTGACCCTGCAGCCGTGGCAATGTTGATACTGAAGAAGAATCAGATTGCCATCTATGATCTCCTTTTTAAGGACGGCGTGATGGTCGCCAAAAAAGATGTCCACATGTTCAAACACCCTGAGCTGGCAGACAAGAATGTGCCCAGCCTTCATGTGATGAAGGCCATGCAGTCTCTCAAGTCCCGAGGCTACATGAAGGAGCAATTTGCCAGGAGGCATTTCTACTGGTACCTTATGAATGAGGGCATCCAGTAGCTCTGAGATTACCTGCTCCTACCTCCAGAGATCGTGCCCGCCACCTGGCGCCACAGCAGCCCCGAGACTGGCAGGCCAGAGGGTGAGCCGCCTGCAAGATTCACAAGAGGTGAGGCAGACAGAGACACCTACAGAAGGAGTGCTGTGTCCCCTAGGGCTGACTAGAACGCTGAGGCTGGGGCTGGCTCAGCAACTGAATTCCAGTTTAGAGGCGGCTTTGGTCTTGGACGTGGTCAGCCCCCTCAGTGAAGTTGGAGATTGTGTTGCATTGAATAAACTTTGAACAAAAACAAAAACAAAAAAAATATGGAAAAAAAATACAGGAGAATCAAGATTGGAAAATTCTGCTGTGTTCCATCATTGCGAGACTGAGAAAGCACTCTGCTAGGACAGGAGGCGGGAGCCTCCTTATCTTCTAGCTTTGTGACTGCTCTTGTATTCCCTGGAAAAATGATGACATTTAGGGACTACTGCAAATACTGCGCTCTATTTTTTTTTAACTTTAGTTGTTTTTTTTTAACTTATTTATTGTTATATGTAAGTACACTGTAGCTGTCTTCAGACACACCAGAAGAGGGCATCTGATCTCATTACAGATGGTTGTGAGCCACCATGTGGTTGCTGGGATTTGAACTCAGGACCTTCGGAAGAGCAGTCGGTGCTCTTAACCTCTGAGCCATCTCTCCAGCCCTGTGCTCTATTTTTTAATTTACTGTTTGTTTTTGTTTTTATTTTTAACTTTTCCATAGCCCAAGCGATCCTCAAATCCATCCCATAATCTTCCTGCTCAGCCCTCCCAAGCTGGAATTACAGCAGTGCACGCCCAGTACTTTCTGTGATCCAACACTTAACACACACAAATGAAACGTCACATAGTCATAAATCACCCCTGGTGATTTATCAAAATAGTTCCGTCTCTAAACGCTGAACCATGGATTTTCCGGGGCTGTATCTCTAGGATTACTCTGCTGCAACCTGTGGCGTTTTTAGAGGTTAAAAATAGAGCTGAGCAGGGCTACAGTCTGGTTTCCAAGAAGAGCATGGGGCTGAGGCTTAACTGGCTCAAATCTATGCAAATGAAAGAAAAGAGAAGATGTCTGAGGCTGCCCGTGGCAAAGCTCCCGCTTGTCTCATCTGGGTCCCTTCATGGGAGAGCTGGAAACCCCACACAGGCCCCACACAGCTTTGTTTGTAGGTCTTTGTTCTTCCTATCAGTCCAGGTTGAGGACAGTTTGAGAGGCAGACCTATTCAGACCCCTATCTCCCAGAAGATAGAAATCCTAGGCCTCTGTAATGAGAAACAAGGGTCTCTGGGACACTCCCGGCAGTGACAATGAGGGGCGGAAGGCAGACAACACCTCACATGGGTGGGAGCTCTCAACACAGCTCCCCACACAGAAGAAGCCAAGCCAGCAAAGGGACAAACTTCTACCCCATGCAGATCTCCACAAGAGCTGGTTCTTGATTTGGGGTTTATTCAAAGCAGTTCTCAAAAAATGAGAACTAGAAAAGAAGAAAGAAAGAGAGGAAAAAAAAAACTTCTCTAATCTAGGGCTGGGGGGCAGGGCACAGGGTAGTTCAGGGGTGAAGACTAAAGAAAAGGGGTGTCATGGGAGTCTGTCTTTCTTATCTCTCTCTTTCTTCCTCCCTCCTGCCTCCCTCACTTCTTTTTCTTTCTTCCTTCCTTCCTTCCTTCCTTCCTTCCTTCCTTCCTTTCGTTTTGGGAACTCCCTCCTGGACCAGGCTGGCCTTGACCTCTGCCCTGAGTGCCAGGGTTCAGGGCGTATGCTATCATCCCCTACTTTCAGTCCTTTCCTTAGGTGAGCTCAGCTTGACGGCCATCCACCCTTTTATTTATTCACTGGATATTAATTCATTCAAGGAAGAAAGTTAAAACTCAAGTTGCCTCAAAGCTGGCAAAATAGTTCAGACGTTACATAGCAGTAATACTGAGTTCCTTCTAAGACTGCAGATGCACAGAGAAAGGAGGGAGAGTCAGGGTGTGAGGGCAGAGCATTAGAAAGGAATTAAAAAGCCAGCACTTGGGAGGCAGAGGCAGGCAGATTATCTATGAGTTTGAGGCCAGCTTCCTCTACAGGATGAGTTCCAAGACAGCCAGGGCTACACAGAGAAACCCTGTCTTGAAAAAAACGAAGAAAAAAAGATAAGTGGTGTAGTGCTTTGAATATGTTTGGCCGATGGGAAGTGGCACAATTAGGGGGTGTGGCCTTGTTGGAGGAAGTGTGTCTCTGTGTAGGTGGACTTTGAGGGCTCCTGGTACGCAAGCACCTTCTGCCTGCTTTCAGACCAAGACATAGAACTCTCAGCTTCTTCTCCAGCACCATGTCTGCCTGGACACTGCCACGCTTCCCATCATGATGATAACGGTAATCCAGCCCCGATTAAATGTTTGCCTTTATAAGAGCTGCCTTGGTCATGGTGTCCCTTCAGCAATGAAACCCTAAGTCACAAGGTCTCTATGTGTGTGTGCACATGCGTGCATACATTTTACACTTTTCTGGGAATTAAACCCAGGGTTTCATGAATGCAAACTAAAGTACACTCCAGTCCAGAATATCAGAATATTCTTAAGAAATTTTCTACCGGAGTGGATGTTTAGTGTTAAACCACACACACACACACACAGCAATCCTATGAAGTAATGACTATGCTAACTGGGTAGATTTAGTACTTCTGTGGTCCATCTACGCCCACTAGATGTAAAGAAATGCAGTATAAACTAGTGAGTAAACACTTGAGATGCAGAGATTAGAGGAGAATAGAGTTCTAGCTGCTTAGGTGCTAGATGGTAGACACACCCGGGTGGGCCCTCTCTCTCAATGACCTGGCATTGAAGGCAGATGGGGCTACACACCTGACCTTAGTTTGCTTCTGGGCTCACCCTTATTGCCATCTTTTCTGGGCGTAGGATGATCTGCTTCCTGTTTAGTGTCCCTGTCATCCCTTCCTAGGACATGATAGGAATCAACAAGAAAATGATATACTTTATAATGTGTGATTTGAGATTAGGGGAGGAGGGAGCTCCATTTCAACCCTGCCCTGCCTGTTAGTTTCCGTAAACAGGGATCTCAAAACTGACTTAACATGGATGATCTGAGCTCCATTCTACCCTGTGTACACACACACACAGAGGTGTGCAAACACACACAAGTCCTCACACAGATGAGCACACACACAGGTGCACACACAAAGGTGCATACACACACAGGTGCATGCACACACAGGTGCATACACACACAGGTGTACACACACAGGTGCACATACAAAGGTGCATACACACACAGGTGCACACACACAGGTGCGCATACAAAGGTGCATACACACAGGTGCACACACACACAGGTGCACACACACAGGTGCACACATACACAGGTGCACACACAGGTGCGCATACAAAGGTGCATACACACACAGGTGCACACACACACAGGTGCACACACACAGGTGCACACACACACACAGGTGCACACACACACAGGTGCACACACACAGGTGCAGCAGCTCCATCAGTACATACTTGGCACAGAGCGGGGAATGCCCAGTGTCTGCATGCTCTTCCTCATCTCAGCACACAGCATGTCTACCGCGAGGGCAGCCAACAGCCCTTCCTTCCCCTTCCCACTGCCTGTGATTCCTAAACTGGAACTGGACAGCCCCTTTAATTGCCTCCTCCACTCCACACCTGTAATCATGGCGGGGGCCTTCTGGCAGCTGTGGATGACTGTGGGCGCCCCAGACCAGAGGCCACTGCAACCTTCTCTGGATGTCCCTTCCTCCTACATGCTCACCTTTCCTGAGTTCTTTTCCTTCCCATACTCATCCTTTCTCCAGCTTTCTTTCCTTACTTTTATTGACATTTTTCCCCCTTTCTTTCCCACAAACTTTCAATCTGGTACCTATTTTATATAACTTCACAGTGGGGAGATCTTTGTGAAAAGAGATGGGGGTAAAGGAAACTGTCTCCCCTGTGGCTGTTTGTCTTTTATGGCTAAAGGGGTACAAGAAAGGGGAGGGGTGTGAGGATTGTTATCTTGCCCTCCCTCCGTGGCATGGGAGCACTGCACTGTGTCTCGGTGGCATGGGAGCACTGCACTGTGTCCCGATGACATGGCAGCATCACACCTTTTCTTACATTTGTCTTTGCCTTTCCCACTCTGGGTGTTCTCAGGGTATCAGGCTCAGGACCACCACCTCCATCAGTTCAGGCCCTGCTGACACCATCACACTGTCCACCTCCTCCTCACAGAGGAACTCTTGGTGGCCTCACCCTACATGGAAGATGATCTCTCCCGTCATCCCCTTTGTCAGATGACTCAAAATATCTCGGTGTAGACAGCAGCCTGTTAGCCCAGCATCTCCACCTAGATGATGAGATGGGATATGAAACCCCAGTTGAAGAATCTTTTCAAGCAAACATCAAATATTTAGACATCTTTGACTTTTTGTAACTGCAAGGGCCATCCATTCAATAAGTTGATTTGCATATTAATAAAATTAATTCTGCCTATTGTGTTAAAAAAAATGTGGCCTTGTGTGTGGCTACCTCAGCTTACTGTACTTTTCTTATATAACCAACTGCATATGGTAGGGCGTGACATAAAAATCTCATCCTCTGAAAGCTGCCTGCTCAACTTCAAGTGTGTGTTGTCACCCTGGCAAACTATTCTGCAGCACAACGAAATGGGCCACACCTAAGATCGTCTCTGAGTGGCCTGATGAGGTTGACTGATGCCCCAGAGAAAGAGTCCTGACTCAGAATGGCCACTGGCACCACGGGGACCTTCTCTGACTCTGCACTTGGCCACTTCGGAGGCGCACACCCACTTTCTGAGCTTAGGTGTCCCTGGCTGAAAACTGGGCCCAACAAGCCACCACCGAAAGGAACAGGGGAAAACTTGCCAAGGAGAACCACTGAGGTGAATAGCATCCCAATCCTGTCAGTGAGGAAGAGCAAGCAGATGAGGTCACCTAGCCAAGGATGCCATGGAAACCCAGAGAAGCTGGCCCATGATTCATTCATTCACTCTCTCATACTGCCCGCCCTCCCCTGGGCTCCCTTCCTGTCCCCAGGGCCTGTCCCTGCACTCAGTATCTCTACTTCAGTACAGCTGGGTAGAGCTTGACTCCTCTCCCCAGGCAAACCCTAAGCTCTCTGAGGGCAGCCTAGTCCCGCCCTCAACACACACACACCCACACACACAGTCAGTGAGCAGTGGGATCATTTAATCATAACAGAGAGCAAAGGACGACGAGGTTCCTTTAGAAGCAGATCCAACAAGCCCTGATGGAGTCTCACGGTGCTTGACATGGCTTTGCTGACTGACGTCATTTACCGTCACTTTCTCACCGACATGAAAAGACCCGGAGGCAGAGAGGCCAGTTTTAAAACAGTAAAGAAACTTAAAAAGAGACAACTTTTCTTTACTCCAGCCAAGTATTCCGCAGAACAGAGACTCAAAAGCTACTGCAAGTTTCACAGTTAACTCCTGCACTCATTCCTTCTTTTAATAAGTAATTAATGAATTGTCTACTGTGTGTCATGCAGTTACACGCCAATGAAGACAGAGGAGACACACAGACCTTGGTCTCAAATAACAGGTAACAGACACAAAAGCACAGAGTCATGAGGATACAGGGATGAGTGACTTGACATATGACTTACAAACTCTAGTCTAGAGAACTTTGGGTTTTCCTTTTCTCTGTCGGTGCTGCTCAGGACAGAAGATGGCCTTGAGCATCTTTGACAGTGCTTTACCACTAAACTATGCCCCAGTCTCAGTTTTCTTTTCCCTGAGCGTGTGTTACATGTGTGTTTCTTCAGGGGTGAAAGGGGTGCTCGGCAGGTTCTAATGGGGTATGGGTGGGTGAGCTGAAGCCTGTACTAGGTCAGTGGGTCTGGAAAGTGGGGTCACCGAGGGTTCCAACCAACACAACTTCTCATCTGTATGGTAATTAGTAAGGATAGAGAGGCGGGGCTTGGGGCAGGAGGATGGGGGAGCAGGGGGGAGGGAGGAATGGGGAGAGAGAGAGAGAGAGAGAGAGAGACAGAGAGAGAGAGAGAGACTGTGCAAGGATCTCACTGTGGCATCATTCATCTGGCAAGAAACACTTCCCTAAAGACCTCATTCACAGCTCCACGCTGCAAGCAGTAAGCCTGAGGTTCACTTTATAGGTCAGAAATCTGAGACACAGACAGGAAACGGGCTTTGTGCAAGAGCCCAGAGAGGATCTGTCAGCTGATCACAGAAAACTCTGGCTCCTAGGAGACACCGGCAAGGAGGGAGGAGAGGGCCAGCTGGAAGAGTGTAAGTAAGTGAAGCCCATGCTTGGTGATGGAGACAGCAGAGGCCAGGGAGACTGCAGGGTGTGGCTGCTAAGTGGTGAGGGGTGTGTAAGTGAGAAGGAACAGGTATTCTGGACTGTAAACCAGGGAAGCTTTGTGGTCAGGTGAGTCACAGTGCACAACGCCTTACAATCCCTGGGATCTCGCTGCTGGGAGGCCTTGGCTGGAAACGCAAGGTGGAAACTTTCTACCTTGCTACGCCTGTTGAAACACTGTATCTCATCTTGGTAGGGTTTCCTATCCAGGAACTTGTTTAACCAAACAGGGTGATCAAGGATGCTGTGTCACAAGGACATCAACGCAGGTGTAACAAAGACAGGGATCATCTGAATACTCATTTCCTCAATGTCACCCAGCTCAAGGATGTCACCTAGGGCCCTGCCCATGCTAGACAAACAATCTGCTTCCTACTAAGCCACAGCCCCAGGTCGGCCAGCCAAATCTGACCTCTTGCCTCACATACCCTTCTTGGCCTAGTCACCCCAGTCTTTTCCTCTTCCCTGTTTCCTTTCTTTTCATGTTTGTTCCTATCCCTCTGTCTTTCAAGACAGGGGCTCACTGGCCCAAAACTAGATTTATAGCCCAAGCTGGAGTTAAACTCATGGAGATCCCTCTGCATCAGCCTTCCAAGTCCTGGGATTACATACAGGTGCGCGCCAATGCTCTTCTTCCCATGTCTCTCAACACTACCTCCCCAACATCCATGTCCTTGTCATTTGGGATGCAATACCGGGAGTGTTCATTACCAATGACTGTAATCGAATACTTGGCTTCAGCCCTGAGTGTGTAATAAGAAAGTGCTGAACGTGACTAGGCGGCAGAAGAGGGCTCACCAGTGATAAAAGGACACCATGTTAGAGCACCTGACAGCCAAAAGGGCAGGAGGAGCTGGAAACTCAGCTTAGGACACAGAAAACCCTGTCAACAGGTGACAGCCAGCTACTACTGGGTCTGTATCCTAAGGAATGTGCTGGGCAAGCTAGCCTGCACCTGTACCAGATCTTGCCCTCCTGATCAGAAAACCCAATCCACACCCATCCAGTCTACCGAAGCCCGACTAGATGCCCAAGGGTAGTTTCCTTTGCTCTTAGCCTTAAGGGAACCTGGATCCCACAGGGCTTGGGACAGGTCTACAGAGGGTGGGGCCTTCCCAGCTGGCTTAGAAGCAATCATTAGTTCACCAGTCCCTCCTATACACCAAGTTCCAGCTGGAAGGACCATACTGCCTGCAGGGTATTCTAAGTGAAAAGGCAGAGGTAGCATCAGAGGACATCTCTGCCTCTGACAGAACAGAATAGCTCCCAGGTTCACCTGTCAATCAAGATCACCAAAATGTGATCCGTAATGATTTCAGGGGGGTGGGGGGGCCATACAGAGCTGCTGTATCAGAAGTCCTCAGGATCCCTTGGTGGTTCACTAGCAGGTAACTGGGAGCCAACAGCTTTTAGGGAACAATAAATCATGTCACTGGACAACCCCCATCCCATAGTTCTCAGATCCAAACATCTCTAAGCCTTTGCATAAAAGACAGAGTAAGAAAGGAGGAGCTAGGATGTATAGTGTCACGGTGAGATACTTCCTAGGCATGCACAAGACCCTGGGTTCAATCCCCATATACAAGTGGATGATGCTTTCTTTCTTTCTTTCTTTCTTTCTTTCCTTCTTCCTTCCTTCCTTCCTTTCTTTCTTCCTTTCTTTTTTTTTTTTTTTTTTTTTTTTTTTGCCAGCATGATTCAGTGCTCCTTCTGTCTCTGTCTCTAGGTACCCCCTGGCCATGTCCAGCATTTTTTCTTTTTAAAGATTTATTTATTTTATGCATATGAGTACACCATTGCTCTCTTCAGACACACCAGAGGAGGCCATCAGATCCCATAACAGATGGTTATGAGCCACCATGTGGTTGCTGGGAATTGAACTCAGGACCTCTGGAAGAGCAGTCAGTACTCTTAACCACTAAGCCATCTCTCCAGCCCGGATGAGGCTTTCTTGATTAAAGTGTGGAAATAATATCTGCACATCCTCTTCACAACTACCCTTCAAATATTAGTAATATTGAAGCCTATTTTAAGGACAAAGAAGCTGGAGAGTTGGCTCAAGAGCACTGACTGCTCTTCCAAAGGTCCTGAGTTCAAATCCCAGCTTGGGTCCAGGTTGGTCACAACCACCTATAATGATAGTTCATTTGGATCTGATGCTATCTTCTAGTGTGCAGAACTACATTCAGAAAAAAATTTGCATAAATAGATAAATCATTTTTTAAAAAAAGAATGAAGAAAATTAAGCTTCCTAGCTTAAGTGACTTGTTAAGGAAGTCAGGGCTGCCGCTCAGTTTCATCAAGGACTTAGTTCAAAGTACCTACTCAGCATCACAGATAGCAGGGACACCGACCCCTGAAAACAGAGGTTACCCCACTGCGCAGTACTGTCCCAAGGCCCACTGATGAGCAGGCAGTACTCTGGGTTGGTGTGAAGGCCTGAGGATGCAGGGATGGGCAGCAAGGAAATTCAAAGCAACCACAGACCATCCATTGCTTGGGTAACATGATGTGATCCCTTTGGGATGTACGCTGAATGTCCACACCGACAGCATACACGCCTACCACTGTCATTCTGTCCTAGCCAATTAATACATTCCCTTCCCACCAACACTGGAGCTTCTACAGGCATCCCTGATTCACCTAAAAGACATGGGAGGAAGCACCACGCGGGGCACAAGCACAGTTTACCTCGTCAAAATCTTAGATGCGCTTTCTTCCATAAAGCACGTAAGTAAGCCTGCTTATGGAGCATTTGTGCATCTCTGGCAAGAGAATGCTAAGTGTGAGCGCATGTAGGGTGGTCTACGCCTGTGGAGGTAGGTATGCCTAGCTGAACATGGGGGCTACAGGCCATTATAGGGTGTCCTCATCTTTTGGTCTCCACCTCATTTTTTGAGACTGAGATCCACCTGTGTCCCCCACCTCCCACCAGCACCGGGACTGCAGGCAGGCACCACCATGTCTAGCTCTTTGCACAGGTGCTAGGGATCCAAACTTAAGTCCTTGTTTGACACAGATAAAACACCGTGACCAAGGTAATTCATCGAAGAGTTTCCTTCTGATGATAGTTCCAGAGGGTCAGAGTCCAGCAGGCAGGCACAGCAGGATGGAGCAGGATGATGACGGTCCAAAAAGAGAGAAAATGGGCGGGAGGAATGAGCTAGGGCTTTACACCCTCAAAGCCAGCCACCAGTGAGGGACTTCCTCCAGCAAGGCTGCGCTTCCTAGACCTTCCGAAACAACCACCAGCTGGAGCCCAGTGTTCTCATTCAAACCACCACATGCAGTATGCACCTTATTACCCCAGAGCCCTCTTCTCTAGCCCCTAGAGAATAATTTTTTAAAAACTGTTTCTCCTCAAAGTTTATATACCTGCTAGAGAGCAGAAACTTAATTTAGGAGCTAAAAGCTCCTTGGAACTTGTGGTGTTTTAGAGGAGCCGAGGCAACATTTAACACCTGGACAACTTGACACAAAACTGCCAATCACTACTTGCTCTTGGGGAAGGAGGGCAAAGAAGAAAGAAGTGCATATAACCAACTATGAAAGAGGGGCCGAGGCCAAGGAGTGCCTGATCCAGGCTCACTCATCTAACCTTTCACATTTTCACTTGTTATCAGTGAGAGAGTATGTACTCTCTCAACGCGTGAGGAGGTCAGAGGCCTCAGCTTGTGGGAGTCAGCCGTCTCTTTCCAACATGTGCGAACAAACAGGTTGTCAGGCTCAGCAACCTGTCACCTCTTGAGAACTGTCTTCTTGCTGAAGGGGAGGCAGTGGCAGGTCCCTGCTATTCCACAGAGATGACAAGAATCAGGAGAGGAATCCTATACAAGAGCCACCCCACCCCGAGGGCTCCAGCACACTCAGGCCACCTACCCTAGGAGCGCAGCCATGCTGCTTGGCAGGTGGAACTCACGCTGAACTCACCCCCTGGGAAGAGGGACACCTGCGGAGTATACAACTTGCACAGCTGTGCCCCATGGCCCTGAGCAAGGGCCTGGAATCCCAGTGGGTACCTCCTGTGTAGAAAATCGAAGAAAGCTCACAGGTATCACATCTCACCTACTAGCTGGTGGAAGCCCACAGTAAGCCCTTTAACTGTCCTAATTCTGCAGGTGCATTTGGGGAGCAGGGCATTGGTCAGCTACACTGAAATTTACTTCAAAAGGTCAGGATGAGCCAGGGATCCCACGGCTCTGCATGCTAAGGCAGGAGGATTACTGCAAACACGAGAACGGCCAGGACACAGCAAGCGTTCCAGAGCAGTCTAGGCTACAGAGTGAGATCCTGTCTCAAAACACAGAACAATATAAAGCAACAAAAAGGCAGTCTGGGGTCGTAGCTCAGAGGTGAGAGCTTCCTGGCTCGGTATACAGGGCCCTCAAGTTGAATCTCCAGCACAATGAATCAACACAACCTGTTGAATCAAACACAACGCCTCTAATTCTGGCACTCTGAACATACAGATGGGAGGATCAGGTCACCCTTAGCTACATAGCAAACTGGAAGCCAGCCTGGGCTACATGAAACCCTGTCTCAAAAGAACAAAAGAAAAAAACAAGAAAGTCAAGTGACTGGGTGACTAGGGGAAGGTACTAGAGTTTCACAAGGAAAACACAAACCCTCAAAAGAACAATAGAAAAGACCTCCCCAGATGAGTCCCAACACGAGCCACCTCAGGAAGGTAGTCCACCAGAGCAATTAGGACCTCAAGTCAGGTAGAACACTCAGCGTGACTGTGAATCCTGGGACTTACCCTTCCTCAGCCTCAGTTTACTTAACCTATAAAAGGAAAAATAAAACCTACCAGATAAAGGCATAAAAGGCACCCCACAAAGGCTAGTTATTCCTCACTATGATATATGCGCTATGACAGAGCCAGAAGCCAAGCAAAACTCTAGGTGCCCTTTGGATCCCCTGATTTCCTAGTTCCTAGTTTTCCACACAGCCTCCACCGTGCAGCAGACTCACCCGTCACCGCTCCAACAGCAGGGTCAGCTGCCCATCCACCGACTCCCCCGGCGCTGTCCTCAGAGGTCCTGTATTCCACTCTGACATTCTTAGAGCTTGCCTCTCAGAACAGCTGGTGGTCTCAAAATGGCGGCTCTGTGGTTCTGCTATCCTCCTTTTCCAGTGTCACTACCCAGAGCCTCTGGCATGGAGAAAACCCTATCTCAGAAAAATTCTCTCAAGGCACAGTTACGTCAGAGAGTTGGCCACAATGGATCCCATGTGCCGGTGTATGGATATGATACCCAATGTACTTAGGTGTTGTACCAGTAGGGGTACCTGCAGCAGCAGCAGCAGCTGCTGCACCAGAGCCTCTGAAGCCAGAGTCAAACTTTACCTCAGCAACACAAGCAGCAGCTTGAGGGATGGCTCCGTGGTTAAGAGCACAGCTTTCTCTTCCATGGGACCTGTGTTGGATTCTCAGCACCCAATGATAGTTCATAACAATCTCTAGTTCCAGGGCATCTGACGCCCTCTTCTGACCTCCACAGGCACCAGGCATACACAGACATACATGCAGGCAAAACACTTAAACATAAAATAAAAAGAGATGAAAAAGAAAGAAAGAGGACATTAAGGGAAGGTAGAACATTTAAGGAGTTATGGTGGCTCAGATAGGAAGGTATTGAGATCCTGCTGGAATAAGTCTATAATCTCAGCTATGTGTGTGGTAAGCCAAAAGGATTCACAAGTTCAAGGCACCACCTGGGCGATTTAGTGAGGCCCTACCTAAAAATAAAAATGAGACAGGGGTGGGCATATATCCCAGGGGCAGAGCACTTATCTAGCATGAACCAGGCCCTAGGTAAGAGAGACAGACAGACAGACAGACAGACAGACAGAGAATGGGGACAAAGAGATTTCAAATTAACATGGTTGTTGTGAAGGTAAAACAGGCAAGATTTTTAGGGCTGGACAGGACAAGGAAAGGCGTGATGTTGGCTTATTGTCTCTACAGATGGAAGATCATTTTACTTTCCCGTCCTTCCGTCATTTTCCTTATATAGGTCTCACACGTGTTCTTCAAATTTATACTTGGATATTTCATTCTAGACAAGTGATAATATAAACTTTAGCATGTTTCCGATCTCAAATTTCACTTGCTCATTGTTGAGTAAAATAATAAGAAAATCGCAGCCTGTCACAGTGGCGCATGCTTTTAATCCCAGCACTTGAGAGGCAGATGTGGGTAGGGTTCTGTGAGTTCGAGGCCAGCCAAGGCTACATAAAGAAACCTTGTCTCAAGAACAATGTGATCGACAGAGCCTCGCTCACCTTGGCGGTTTCCGGGACTCCTTTGGACTTCCTATGTCAGCTGTCAGGGGTTTGGTGAACAATGAACATTTATTTCTTCCTTGCCAACAATCATTATACCTGTTATTTCCTTTTCTTGTCTTATCCCATTAAGTGTGACTTCTAGGACAAAGGGCTAAGGAGGGAGGTTTCCAAGCTTCAAAGTTCTCGATGTTAACGGGAAACCTTTGCACTTCACACTGCTACATGTGACGTTGGCTGCAGAGTTTGTATACTCTTGATAGAGTTGTAGAAGTTTAGATTTTTCTCTTCACTTGTGTTCTTGGGTAACGTCTTGGTTTAGAGATTAGTGTGATACAGGATGCACAGAGAGAGACCCTGGGCTGGTATTTTTTGTCCTAGGTTATTGGTTCAATAACCTAGAGACAGAAGCCTATTCAGATGGTCTCGTTCTTGTCACGTATTGGCAGATTCGGTCTTTCAGATATTATGGGTATAGACCTGTTCAAATTCTCTTTTAAAGATTTACTTCGTGGTTGGGCATGGTGGTACACACCTTTAGTCCCAGCGCTCAGGAGCCAGGCAGATAGATCTCTGAGGCCAGCCTAGACTGCATAGTAAGTTCCAGGGCAGCCAGGGTTATGTAGAGAGACCTTGTCTCAAAAAACTGTAGGTATGTATATTTGTGTCTCTCTATCTGGGTATATGCACGTGTACAGTGCACTTGGAGATTAGAGGCATTGGATGCCCTAGAGCTGGAGTTACAGGAGTTGCTGGTCTCTTGATGTAGGGGCTGGGAACTGAACTTGGGTCTTCTGGAAGAGCAGTAAGGACTTCGGATGACTGAGTCATCTCATTATTTGAGACAGGGTTGTTCACTGAACCTGAAGCTTGCCATTAGCTGGCCCCACAGACTCTCCCTACCTCAGCCCCCCCACCCCATGCCATTAGGCTTATAATAGTCAACCCCCTCTCTCTCTTTCTTTCTTTCTTTCTTTCTTTCTTTCTTTCTTTCTTTCTTTCTTTCTTTCTTTCTTTCTTTCTTCTTTCTTTCTTTCTTTCTCTTTTCTTTCTTTCTTTCTTTCTTTCTTTTTTTTTTTTTTGGTTTTTTGGATTTTGGGATTTTGGTTTTTTCGAGACAGGGTTTCTCTGTGTAGCCCTGGCTGTCCTGGAACTCACTCTGTAGACCAGGCTGGCCTGGAACTCAGAAATCCGCCTGCCTCTGCCTCCCAGAGTGCTGGGATTACAGGAGTGCACCACCACCGCCGCCCGGCTTCTTATTCCTAACGTTAGGAATCTGTCATCTCTCTTTTTTCTTAGTGAACCTGAGTTCAAGGCTTACCTACTTGATTGACATTTTCAAAGGACCAGCTTTGGGGCTGTTGTTTGTCTCTTAATTCCCTGTGTTCGGTTTCCCTGGCTTCTGCTCCAGTCTTCAGTGTTCCCGCTGCTTTCCTGGAACCTGACTGGTGCTATACTGTCTAGCTTCTGACAGTGGAAGCCCAGAGCACTAATGCCAGATCTTTACACGCTCTTTACATGCCTACACGTTCGATGTCTAATTCTCTGTGGCCTGAGCAGGTATTATGTATGAGTCTAGCCTCATAAATCCTTACGGTGTACTTTACAGCCCAGAATGTGAGTTATCCTGATACATGTTCCACATGAGCCTGAGAGGAACGTGTGCTGTGTTGGCTCTGGACGATAGATACAGCCTGCTGCTGTCAATCAGATCCAGTTGATGGACAGTGCTGCTGAGTTAGACTCTGTCTTCCCTGGTTTTCTGCCTGCTGGAGAGACGGACGGACGCATTTCTGAAAGAGGGGTTAGGTTTCCAACTATAACAATGGTCCCGTTCATTTCTCCTTGAAGTCTTATCAGTTTCTGATCCGTGTATTTTGACACTATCAGTAAGCACATAGACCTTAAGGATTGTTCTATCTTCTAGGAATACTTGGCGCTTTGTTACTATGTAATGTTCCTCTTTACCCTTGATAAGTCTCTTTACCTGGCAGTCTACTCGGTCTGAAATTAATGCCACTTTGGCGGCTTTAGCCAACATTAGTGTACTATATTTTTCTTCATTCTATATATAACCGCGTAGGTCTTTTCTTGTTACTATAATTCTCTTCTTCCTCTCTCTCTTCCCCCCTCTCTCCCTCCCCTCCTCTCTCCCTCCCTCCCTCCTCTCAGTCTTAAACTCACTAGGTAACCAATATTAGCCCACACCCATGAGCCTCCTATCTCAAGCTACAACTGAAAGCTTGTGCACTGCCCCAGGCCAGCCCCTTAGCAGTTTCAATTATTTCTTTCTCTCTAGACCAGAGGCTGAATCAGTCACCTTCCCTGTTTTTTGAGACGAGGTCTCTCACCAAATGATTCAACGAGGCTATCTAGTTAATGAGCTCCAGGGATTCTCCTATGCCCATCTGCACGGTGCTGGGGTTATACACAAGGGCCACTGCCCGGCTCGTGCACAGGTGCTTTAGATCAGAACTCGAGTCCTTTTGCAAAGGGCACTTTACTGACAGAGCCATATCTCTACCCCTTTTGTGACGGATACAGGATCTTGCTATGTGGACCAGACTGGCTTTGAACCTACAGTAGCCCTGGCTTGCCTTTGCCTCCTAAGTGCTGGCATCACACACCTGTGTCACCACACCTGGCTTATACGTCCTTCCTACTTTGCTATTTGCAAAACACATTTACAGTGAGTACATATCTACTTTTGAACAATACTGAACTCTATAATTATACTTTATACTCACAAAATATCTCCAGTTTATTTATGTATGATCATGCAGAATTACAAGTGTGCATGCGAGGTACAAATACATTGTTGTGCCTAATTTATCTGTTCAATCAAATAAGAAAAATAAAAGCTTTTCTCTTCTTCTCCAGTGCTCTGCCTTTACATAGCCTCAACTTTGTGTCCCATCCCTTTCTTCTCTCTAAAGAACTTCTAAGGCAGGCAAACTGGCAGAGGCGCCTCGGTTTGCAGTTATCTGAGACAGAACATTTCTTCTTTGCCTTATATGTTTCTCAAGACACAGAACCCCACCCTTCTCTCTTCTTTCTTGTATCATTTCTGATGCCAGGAATAACTTTTAAAATTTTATTCACAAATAAAACGTAGCTCTCCTTTATAAGTTCAGGAGCAAGCTTAGGGAGTGGACCGGTTCTCCTCCCTCGCTCCAAGATGCTACATTGTATCTACCACTTTGTATCTCCTTATCTCTTCCCTCCTCGCCCTGGCATTCACACCTGACTGCACACGTGACTCATCAGGACACCTTGAATGAGGTGGGGGACCTCTGGGAACTTCAGGTTTTTTTGCCCTCTGTAAACTGGGACTAGAAAGGTTTCTGCCCCCCACAGGGCCATTGAGGTCAAGTATCAAGCACGAGGTGGACTTTTATTACAGCTCTGCCTAGCCCTTAGCACCCTGCCTGCTAATTTACTTGTTTCTAAAAAGTATTTTCTATTTTTTTTATTTTATTTTATGTGCATCGGTGTTTTGCCTGAATGTTTGTCTGGGTGGGGCTGTCAGATCCCCTACACTGGAGTGACAGACAGTTTTGAGTTGCCAGGTGTGTGTTAGTTACTGAACCCGGGCGGGCGCTCTGGAAGAGCAGCCAGCGTTAACTGCCGAGCAACCTCTCCAGCTTCTGTTTTCTTCTTAGGTTTCTCCTCCTAACCTAACCACACCACTCTCTCCAACCGGTAAACTTCCTCAGACTTTCAATTACATTTGCAAGTAAAGCCATCAGAAGGAACAGAGCGATGGCTGGCAAGGTGACATCTGGGTATCCACCCTTCTGCTTATGACCCAGACAAAATGCCTTTGTAACTTTTTCTCTTCCCAAGTGCTGGGACTAAAGGCATGTGCCACCACTGCCTGGCCCAACTCTCTTCCCAGGTTCTGACCCTCACCCCAAGACTCCGCTCTTTGGAGGGTTTTTGATGTCTGCAGTGCTGGAGATCAACTCAGCACCCAGCACCCAGACCAGCACCCAGACCAGCACCCAGACCCTGAGCTACTATCACAGCATCTATTTTTCATCTTTGTATCCAGAGTAATAAACTTCATGTACCACACTATGTGTGGCAGAACTGTAGTCCCAAGGACTTGGGTCACTAAAACGTGAGTTTGGCTTAAGTCCAGAACTTTTAAGCCACCAAGCAAAAATCCTGAGACCCACACACACCTTTAAATAAACTAATAAAGTTGGGTAACTGAGGGTGTGAATAGCTGTTAGGGCAGAACCAGAACCAAATGCAGCTTTCCCCCTCTTTTCTTCTGAAATATTTCCACTGTAGGCCACGCTGACCCCTAACTCCTAATCTTCTTACCTTGGCCTCCAGAGTGCTGGGATCACAGGAGGCAAGCACCTCCAGGCTTGGCTCAGAACGGGACTTTGGACTTTTTAAATTTGTTTTTATGTGTATGGGTATTTTGCCTGCAACACGCATGCCCGATGGGATGAATCCCCTGAAACCGAAGTTAGACAGTTGGGAGCTGTCATGTGGGTGCTGGGAATTGAACCAGGCTTCTCCAGAGAAGCAGTCTGTGCTTTTTAACCCCGGAACCATCTCCCTAGCCTCTGCCTTTTGACTTTTTAACTAGCTGACTTTGGACAAAGTTCTCCCCAGCTTTCTCATCTGTAAAACCGGAGAGGCTCCAGCTTTCTGGCTCCCCTTCCAGTGTTTCCTGGGTTGGGAGCTGGTGAGGTAATGCCAGAAAATACCACCACCCGCGTGCCCAGGTCACCGCTGGGCTTCAGATGGGTAATGAAAGGACCATGGTCTCAATCCTGGGACCAGGGGGAACAGAAGCAAGGAGCTAGCTGTATCCAACAGTGACCTTTCACCTTTATCCCCACGTGTGACTCAATCTTTTTTTTTTCCCATTTACTATATATGTGCCAACAGGAAAAAGATTGAAAAATATAAAATTAGATGATTAGCTAGGTGTTGAGGGGGAGGTTGCATACGCACTCTCACATCCCCTCCTGCCTGCTTTCAGAGTTTCAAAGACCCACACCTTGGGGTGCTATATTAGTAGTTTCTAGTCTCCAAAGCCACCTGGACACATGAAGGCTGGAAATATCTTAACACAAGGAAAAACAAGGTTGGAAAAAGTAGCAGTTCCTGGACCCTTAGTGCACAGGAACCTCACTCCTGGGCTTTCCCTGAAGCAAAGGCTGAGGCAGGAATGTACCTCACTCCCACCTCCCCCAACCCCCCTCCCCCTCTCCCTCCCCTACCTCCATGCAGATCTGTAGAGCCACATGCACAGCTCCCTGCAAGGAGACAGACCCCAGTTGTCCCAGCCAGCTGCCTGGGAGTCTCCAGGTCTAAAATTAGCCCAGAGCTCTCCACCCAGGCAGTTCCTCCTCTCAACACTGGCAAACAGGGCCCTGCGGTGAGGTAATGACTGGGAGCCTGTCTGCCCTGCCCCAGGACAACAAGAGGTTAGGAAAAGGCGCAGAAAGCAATCCCACCCTCCCACCCTGGTCACCCTCGGGCTACACCCTACAGAAACCCGAGAACACCTGGACTTTTCGACAGCTGTGTCCTGTGGCTCTCCCCCACACCTGCATCCATGATGCGCTCACTCAGCCGGCCCTAGCCTGAACTCCGGGGTTCTCTGAAACCAAGCTTGCTGAAAGCTGCCTGTGTGCAGTCAGGGTCATTATGACCATTAACAGACCTCCACAGGGATGCCCATCAGAGCAGCTACCTAAGCAGGCGAGCCTGAGGGGAAGAATCCAGAACCACTGCTCCCCATCAGCCGCAAGGGAAGCTGGCTCCCTGGATGCCAAGGGCTTCCTCCCCAAGGCTCTGCCCATGACTCACTAACTCCTACCTTCTAATTCCCTCACTTCTGATGGTCTGGTCAAACTTGTGGCAGGAACTGCCAAAATTAGCGGGCAATTCCTCAGCCAGTCCCTGAACAGAAGTCTTCCCGCTCCGGAGCTAAGCACACTGCAGTGTTTATGTGGTGGCTGCCCAGCAGGCGGGAGGAAAAGAGGGTGAGGCCCTAGGGTCCAGTCCAGTCTATAGCTCAGAAGTTTAGGGGAGGACTTTAAAGATGGAAGACAACGGTGACCAGGGCTTAGGGAAAGCCCCCTAAAAGTTTCTAAACCTCTTCAGCTGAAGTGCCTCACATAATCATCCAGCCTTAAGCCTTCCCCATAGATCCCCACAGGCGGGGTCAACCTTTCCTTCTCCAGTGGGAATGGAGGAGGAGGGAGGCAGCAGCCATCTCGGCCCAGCCTCCCATCTCACCTGGGTACAGCAAGTTGACACAGCGAGGGATTGTAAGGAGCCTGGACTTGAACCCAGGCATCTTCCCTGCTCTCTTTTTTGCTAATTTCTCTCTGGCCACATTCAACTCAGGAACTGAAAGCTGAGGCTAATACTATTTCTCTGAGGACAGTGCCAGGGCGGTGGTGGTGGCGGCGGCGGCGCACGCCTTTAATCCCAGCACTTGGGAGGCAGAGGCAGGTGGATTTCGAGGCCAGCCTGGTCTACAGAGTGAGTTCCAGGACAGCCAGGGCTACACAGAGAAACCCTGTCTCGAGAAAAAAAAAAAGTTTTGAGAGGAGGAGCTTGATAGCAAACAGGCTCTGTTCTCAGGACGGGAACCTAACACAAAGGAATCTGTTGGATGAAGAATGTCAAGTCTTGACCTGCCCCTTGCAATGTGAGAATTCAACATCAATAAGAACATCTTTGAGGCTACTCTCTACCACTAATAAAGAGCAGGTGTCAAAAGAGAAATTTCAGCAAAGCCACAGCCTACCACTAACAGCAGTTGTGTTGGGAACATAATCCACCCGCAGCTAAGCGGCAATGACGTCAGCTGCCCCATGGGTAAGAAAAGATAAACACAGGCTGAGGGTGTTGCTCAATGGTAGGGTACCTGCCTAGCATACAGGATACACTGGGTCCTATACACAGCACTGAGAAAATAAAATAAAATATCACCTAAGGCGGTGGTTCTCAGCCTTCCTAATGCTGCGACCTTTTAACACAGTTCCTTATGTTGTGGTGACCCCAACCATAAAATTATTTTCATTGCTACTTCCTAACTGTAATTTTGATAGTTATGAATCAAACTATAATTTTGATTATAGTTTGCAATTTGATAATTTGATAACTATAATTTTGATTATAGTAATGCAATTATCTGTGTTTTCCGATGCTCTTAGTGACACACACTCACTCACACACACATACACACACACAGACACACACACACACACACACCGTGAAAGGGTTGTTCAGTCGCCAAAGGGACTGCAAGTGGCAGATTGAGAACCGAGGACTTAAGAGAAGGGAGAAGAAAGCATTAGCAGATAAAAGGGGAACAAATGAGCAGGCAAAATGGTTCTCAGGAGTTTGGAGCCCAGTTCTGCCATCTGCACAAGTTAATTAAAGTTCTGTAGGCCTTAGTTCCTCACTGGTACAGTCATGATGTTGGGCAGACTCAAGTGTAAAGAGTAACTCAGATGAATCTGTAGCAATCCCTTGGTGGACCGTGTTGAGCACGAGTCTCAGACTGCACAGACTCAATCAGAGGATTTCTCCTGTGGCTGTGTGCCATGGGTCTAGAATTAAAAAAAAAAAAATGCAGGCATCAGTCATCTCAAAAACTTCAATCCCTAAGATTTGGGGCTGGTGGACAGGTAGCCATGTGATGTGTTAGAGACAGTGCCTTGGAACCAATCCAACGAGATGCAGAGGGATTTAAGAACCCACCACCAGGCTGCAGATGTGGCTTGGTTGGTAGAGATTTGCCCAGCATGCCCGGCTCTGTGAACATGCTTGAAATCCCAGCCCTTGGGAAGGCAGAGGCAGGTTAAGATTACCCTCAACTGCGTAGTGAGCCTAAAGACCAGCCGGAGGTACACATCACTTTGGGAGGTGGGGGGTGCTTTACACAGCAATAGCAGGTGGCATGGGTGGTGGGTGGCATGCGTGGTGGGTGGCACAGGTGGCGGGTGGCATGGGTAATGGGTGGCATGGGTAATGGGTGGCACGGGTGGTGGGTGGCACAGGTGGCAGGTGGCATGGGTAATGGGTGGCATGGGTAATGGGTGGCATGGGTAGCAGGTGGCATGGGTGGTGGTTGGCACGGGTAGCAGGTGGCACGGGTGGCGGGTGGCATAGGTAGTGGGTGGCACGGGTGGCAAGTGGCATGGATAATGGGTGGCATGGGTGGTGGGTGGCATGGGTGGTGGGTGGCACGGGTAGCAGGTGGCACGGGTGGTACAGTGGCAAGCTCGGAGGAAGCGTGAACTTAAATCTAAGGCGACAGGCTGCCTCTTCAGGTAGTTGGCCAATGTTTCTGGAACAGTGCTATGAACTGCCCTAACAGAGCATCTCAGGCAGCTGAGGGGACAGACACAGGTGACAAGCTTCACACAACTTCACTGCAACAAAGTTCCAAAGAGGATGAGGTTGGCTGATTCTGAAATGAAGAAGGCTGAGGAGAGAGGAGAGAGATCAGAGGGTGGGCGGAAATTAAAAAGCAAGCAGAGGGGATGATAGCAGAACAGCGTGAGCCGTGGCAACGCTGTGAGAGAAGGCTAGCCCAAGGCTTGATAGCGACCACTCTCTGAACGGTCGCCGCTGGGTGGGGCATCTGGTTTACACACTCCCTGTCACAGAGGCGCGCTTTCTGGCTTCTTTGCTTCCACCTGACATCCATCCTCTGCAACTAAGCGGGAAGATCTCATCAATCAGCCCCTGAAAGCTTCTCAGAGCATTGGGGAAAACACTCAGGGAATTATTGCTTAAGGATTCCGGGATAGGGGTCAGGGGACTAAATAAGTCCCCAAAATATTATGGGAACTATCTAAGGGGTGAACAAACTTCTGGAGGAAGGACCTATAGTTTCACCATGGGATTCTTAGAGGTATACACAATCCACAAAGTGTTAAAAATCTCTGTACCAGAGAGCTATGTGGGGGGCAATGCCCAAGTCCATCACTCTAGAAATTCACAATCTCTTGGGGAAAGACAAACCCAGACAGAAATAACTCTGATGCAAGCAGACCTTGATAAGTGCTCTAATGGAGGAATAAAAAAACCTGCTTGTGAGGAACTGGGGAGCAGAGGTTAATTCCAGCCAGACTTTCAGCAGCGAGGAAGAACCCAAGCCCAGCCTTACTTGTTTGGGGATCCAGGTTTATACTACTGCGGGTCTCTGTCCAGGTCCAGAATAACCCTGAGTGGGAGCTCAGAGGCAGCCGCTGGCTCCTCCCACCAGGAGGTGAAAGGGAAAACCTCCAGGACTGACAGCAGGAAGGGCAGAAAGGGCGCTGGGAAGCAGCAGCCACGCTGTTCTTTTTATCTCCACCAGGCTCTCTTTCTGGATCACTAAAGGCCTTATAATCTTGACATTCATCGGGTGCTTAATCACATCCTGTACCGCTAAGACACCTGTTTTCAAAATGTCACCTCTTGGGAAGCCTCTTACCTCCAGGAAGTCACTTTGGGCTGCTGCCACATTCCTCCTCCCAGAATGTATCACCATCTAAAATCCTTCCCTGTTTGCTGGCATGATTATTTGTGGCCCTTTCCTCACCAGAAACCCGGGGTCTACAAAGGGGGGAAAAACCCCTCTTAAATTTCATGACCCATACTGTGCCCTCAACGCGGAGGACATTGCCTGGTACTTCACAAATCCCAGCGATACGAGAAGAAATGAAGCACTTCCTTCTCACAAGAACACTTTTGAGATACTGGACTGATACAGCATCTCTTAATTAAAATGGTCAGGACAGAATGGAGCCAGAGAGTCATGTCTGAAGCCCATAACCTCGTAGTTTCTCCTTTACTACACAAGTTTCACATCTTTTCTTGAGATGACTCAGCTGTTGTCCACCTCCCTGCCAAGCTAGACACCCCGTATCTACCCTTGGAGTCATCCTTTGAGGCGGTCTGGGCTTGAGGAGGTCATTCATTCATTCATTCATACATTCATTTAAGACAATGTCTGACTTTGTCACCCTAGCTGACCTGGAACTCACAGAGATCCACACACCTCTGCCTACCGAGGGCTACAACACAGGGCCCATGCCACACACTGGGCTATCTCTTTTAAGACAAGGTTGTAGTTAGACACGGTGGAGGCAGAGTAGACAGATTTCTGTGAGTTTGAGGCCAGCCTAAGCTATGTGATGAGTTCCAGGACAGCCAGGGTTACACACTGATATCTTGGGTAAGAGGGGGAATTCATACCACATGTGCAAAGCTGGCCTCAGATTTGCAGCAACCCGTCTGTTTCCTGAGCGCTGGCATTATACATGTGCTGTCATAACCAGATCAGAGTGTCTGTCACAAGCCACCTAATAAACCTCCAACTGCTTTATCTATGTACAGTCATAGTTCCTGGAACATACGAAAGTTCAATAAATGTCTGAAGGATTGAAATAGAAATTAGTAGATTTTTTAAAAGGAGACTTTCATATCTCACAACTCTTACCTAATAGAGTTTGTGCTGCTACAGCGCACACCTTTAATCCTAGCACTCAGAAAGCAGAGGCAGGTAGATCTGGGAATTTGAGGCCAGCCTGGTCTACAAAGCAAGTTCCAAGACAAGCTATACAAAGAATCCCTATCTATGTGAGTTTTTCTTGAAAAATAAAAGCAAACAAAAAATTCTTAAAAAGACGTTTAAGCCAGTTTCTTTGGAAAGATACACCAGAATCCTTACAATACTATATACGTGCAATATTATAATATTGCAATATTGCTAGTTTTTAAAAAAAAATGGACACAACTAAGCCCTTCATAATGATAAAAAAAAATAAGGACCCCCCCCCAAAAAAAGGTGTAGCAATCAGAGCAAGCCAACACAGGAGGCAATCAACAATATCAGATTATAACCTGTTTGAAATTGTCAAAAGCATATAATTGATATAGTATCTTTTTTTTTTGGTTTTTTGGGTTTTTTTTGTTTTTTGTTTTTTTTTTTGTTTGTTTGTTTTGTTTTGTTTTGAGACAGGGTTTCTTTGTGTAGCCCTGGCTGTCCTAGAACTCACTCTGTAGACCAGGCTGGCCTCAAACTCAGAAATCCGCCTGCCTCTGTCTCCCAGAGTGCTGGGATTACAGGTGTGCACCACCACTGTCCGGCTATTGATATAGTATCTTAAAGGGATCTAAAATTGTTGAAGAAGAATCAAATAAAACTTATACACTGAAAACCTTATAGACAAGGGGAAAAAAAGTCACTAGAATGAAAGAGAGAGAGGAAAAAGTCCCCTGCTTGGGTCCTCCCTCGTCTTCCTCCCTGTTATAATTGTCACTGCTACTGCTGGAAGTCAGTCACTGGGCTGTCCTCCCATCCCTGTCTCCCTTCTCCTACAGAGACCCGAGATGGAGCTCTGGGCTTTGTCTCTGGTCCTGGAGGAAGCTCCTCTGCTAATCGTGGACCCAGCAGTGGCCTAGCCACCGGATGAGCGGCTACATGAGGAGGGTGTGTGAGCAGGCCACAGAGCTCTGTGAACTCCGGTTGGCAGACAAGTTAGAAGGGAGAGGAGGAAGGTACTTTGTAAGAGGATCTCAGAGAGAGAGAGAGAGAGAGAGAGAGAGAGAGAGAGAGACCTTTGGCAACTGCTTGTGTTGAGACCATGTTAAAGATGACCTCCGCCAGAGGCCCTGGGAAAACTCCACCACTAAGAGTTTAGGCAATTGAGTCTTCAAGACTATAACCAGAATATTATACCTGTGTGTGTGTGTGTCCTCAGCTCTGAGTGACATAGAAGAGTTCCAGACCTATTTCCAAACAGGATGAAGCTAAAGCCTTCAATTTTTTTTATATGACTTTGTATTTTTATATGACTTTAGTTAAAATCTATTACCTCATTTTAATGGTCAAATTGACTCAGTTATACCTGTGAATGGTATGGAAGTGTTTCCGGAGTCTGACTGAGGAGAAAAGACCCAGATGGCCCCCTTTTCACGCGCTGGTCCAAAATGAACAGAGGCGAGGAAGCGCGTGCACAGCGTTCATTTCTCTGAGCTCCCTGAGTGGGAACACAGACTTCCGTGGCCCTGCCACCCCGGCTTCTCCGGCACGAGGGACTGGACCCCAAGCTATTAGCCAAAATAAACCCTTCCTGCCTAGCCTAGTTACCTTCATGTTGCTGTGATAAACACTGGGGCCATAAGCAACAGGTCACAGTCCCTCATGCAAGGAAGCCGTGGAGGCCGGAAGTGGAGCAGAGACGCTGAGATCACGCAGGAGCACCGCTTACCCGGCTCGCGCCCTCTGGTTTCAGACACAGCCCAGGCTCACCTGACCCGGATGATCCCGCCTCCCACTTCAACCAGCAAGCAAGATAATTCCCACAGACATGGCTGCTGAGAGCCAACAGAAGCAGTTCATGAATTAAAGGTTCCTCTCTCAGGTGTGTCACACTGGCAACCAAAAGTTAGCCACCTTATTTCCTTAAGTTACCTTTGATAGCTTTCTTTATGTCATAGCAACAAGAAAAAGAATTAATACTGTTCCTTCTAATTTTTTATTTTCCTTTTTTTAATCATTAAAAATAAATTCGTTTTATCTAATCTATTACCCATAGCGAGCTAAAGCTAAGATTTATTTTTTTTCTTTAATTGTTTGTTTCAGGCAGGCTCTATGTACCTTGCCAGACCTGTATCTCATTTTGGGTGGATCAAGCTGACCTCGAACTCAGAAGGATCCTCCCACCTCTGCCTGAGTGACAGTAAAGGCATGCGTCACCATGCTACAACTTAAGATTATTGTGCAAGCTCCTGCCCCTCACTGCGCTCCGTCCTCAGCATGCAGTCCAGAGCAGTGTAATAACAGGCTGCGGTGTCCCAACCAGTGCTCCTCCCTGTCCTACTGCAACCAAACAGCTCGCCCTCCGACTCTGCAAGTCTCTGAATGCAGGACTACCTCCCAACACGATGCAGATGCAAATGTGCCCCTATGGCAAGGATGGAAAGACTCCTCGGTGTTGACATCATGAAGGAAAAGACTGGCTGGAGATCGTGCTTCCAGGAGCGGGCAGCGGCCGCCGCGGGCAGGGCGAATGCTTGGAGCCAGGCACGGGGTCGGCACAGGCTAACCTGAAGGGGCACTGTCCACAGCGCCAGTCGCCAGTCGGGGAATACACCTATTCCCCCTTGCCTGCCTGGGCTTTCTCCATCTGGTCCAGCCTGGAAACATTCTCCATCTGGTCCAGCCTGGAAACCTCAAAGAGGAAGAGGTGGGGGAGCCCAACAATCCTTGTCAGCTGCTTAGTCACCTGATGTGACAGACTCATTAACCTCACTGTAAGGCGGAAAGCTCTACACCAAGCAACAGAATGACCTCTGACCTAGATGAGGCATCAGAGGCTAGGAAAGGAATTACCTTAAGTGAGGTCTTAAATTGGTGAGTAACAGAACTGGGATTAAAAACCCTGCCTTGCCTTCAAATTCCACATTTTCCAGGAACTATCAAGACTTTATTCCATTCGGCTCTCTACAAAAAATAAAAAAAATAAAAAAAATAAATAAAAGGAAATGTTCCACAGACATTTTCCCTTAAGTTTTAGAATGAGTCATCTCAGTTACTATTCAAGATTTACAAATTGAGAACTGAAAAACACATTATTCAATTTCCCGGGTGCTTATATAGAAAATCTCTTGAAAGTCCTTTCTCTATACCTGCCCTCCCCCTCCCCCTCTCCCTTCCCTTCCTTTCATCTTTATTTTTATTTTATGAGCATTGGTGTTTTTCCTGCATGCATGTCTATGGAAAGTGTCAGAAGCCCTGCCACTGGAGTGATAGACCGTCATGAACTGTCATGTGTGTGCTGGGAATTGAACACAGGTCCTCTGGAAGAGTGACAGTGCTCTGAACTGCCATCCCTCCGTACTGCACCCCCTCTTTTGAGACGAGGTCTCACTGTGTGACCCTGGCTGGCCTGGTACTTGCTATGTAGACCAGGCTGACCTCGAACTCGCAGAGATCCACTGGCCTCAGCCTCCCACATGCAGGGAAGTGCAGTACCACAGCGGGTATCTTTTCTCCCCCCTTTCCCATGACAGCCTCTTCTAAGGGCCTTATTTTACAAAGCGCCATTTACCTGCTATAAAGCAGAACACCGCATGCCCTCTGCTAGGTGACACAAAAACACCGTTTAAAAGAAATGGAGGCCAAGCATCGTGGCGCGCAATCTCTGTGGGTTCAAGGCAAGCCTGGGCTATAGAGTGAGCACCCTAAAGGGGGGGAGGGGGATAAGCTAGATATAATGATATTATGACACAAACCTAAAATCGCCACACTCAGAAGATGGAAGCAGAAGACAGGTTCAAAGCCAGCATGAGCTGTGTGGAAAGACCAGCTCAGAAAGAAAACGAAAATGTCAGTTGGAGGAAGAGGAGAGCAAAGTCTCTTCCCTGATCTATTTCCTCAACAGTTCATAAAGGGGAGGGACCTCTGATGTCCATGGGCTGGGCAGTAGACACCACACCCACGAGCTCTGACTCTCTCAGGTCTTTGGTGCCCATGTGACAAACGAGTTTTCTAGCCTTGCTGGCTGGACTGTGTGACCAGCAGTGTTGGGAAGTCCCCAAGCTTTACTGAATTTGCCTTGTTTATATTACTTTGCAACAACAGTGGCTCAGGCCCCAGGTCTGCCAGTAAATCCTATATTTTTAATAGTCTTTTGGGACAGAAAGGTGAGAGTTTATTTTTGGATGACATTCAAATTTCCAATTGGCCTTTTTTTTTTTTAAACAGAAATAATTTTCTAGATGTTTGTGTTTTTAAATCCAGAATCTTCTCTATACACTGGCCAGCCTGTTTTACTTCATTTACCTATTTTGCAGTTTCTTTGTAATAGTCTCTCAATCAGAGTAGCGGACCAGAGGCAATTTTTAAAGTGCTTCTATGTATACTGAAGTACCTTTATTGATTTCTTTTATGCCTTGATTAAGTTAAGTGGCTTATAAGAACCACAGGCTGTTAAGATGATATAGACCAGGAGTAGCTGCAGGACACAAAAGAGAAATTGGTATAGGCATAAAAGTAATAGAGACATGCAGATCTGCAGTTGGGAGCACAGCTCGGGAGTAGAACTCTTGCATAACAAACATGAGGTTCTGGGTTCCATCCCTAACACTATGAAGGTACAAAGGAAAGAAGGGAGGGGGGGAAAGAATAAAGGGAGGAAGGGAGGGGGAAGAGAGGGGAGGAGGCAGACTACAAATCAGAAAATCCCTTACACATTTCTCCATGGGAAGAAAGAATGAAATTCTAAGGCTTTCTAATACCCACACAAAGGGAGAAACCAGGACAGCTAATAAAACCTAAAACTATTGTTACATCAATTATGCCAGAGTGCCTATGTCTCTGCAGCCTAACATGGTTCAGCTATAAGCTGTCATCAGGACAAGGAAGATTCATTATTTTTAGAGTCATTAGGAGAATGTTAAAGTCAAAGTGTTATGGCACACTCTAGTAATATTAGTACCTGGGAGGTAGAGGCAAGATCAGGAAATCAAGGTTAACTTCAGGTATACAGTGAGTTTGTATATACTCAAGAAAACCTCTGTGTGTGTGTGTGTATGTGTGTGTGTATAAAACTAGTATAATAAATCACATACTGTATGAGTACATTTGTGACATATAAAAAAGTCATCTTAATTTAGGCCAGCATAGATTAATTTATCCATGCTGGTGCCAGTGATTCAAAGAGAATCCCAAGGGGTCTTATAGAATTAGTGTTTCTTCATCATGGTTGGCTACCCAGATACATGTTTATCAAGCTATATACTTACAGAACATCACCTCCCCATGTTTGTGGATGCCTGTGTGCCTACCTGTCTGTCTCTGTGTATCTATACATTACATCAAAAGGATTTTTTAAAAAAAAAAAAAAAAAAACAAGAGCTGGAGAATGGCTCCGTAGTTAACAGCATGTATACGGCTCTTGCCAAGGATCTAGGCTGGATTCCTAGCACCTACCTACCAGGCAGCTAGCCTGGACCTGTGACTCCAGTTCCAGTGGGGCATGGCATCCAGGAACATACACACAAACATACATAGAGAAAATAATAAGGAAAAACTGGGCATGGTGGCACATGTGCGTGCCTTTAACCCAGGACTTGGGAGGCAGAGGCAGATGAATCTCTGTGAGTTCAAGGCCAGCCTGGTCTACATAAAGAGTTCCAGATCAGCCAAAGCTGCAAAGTGAAACTGTCTCAGTAAATAGATGATACATAGATAGATGGATAGATAGATGGATAGATAGATAGATAGATAGATAGATGATAGGTAGGTAAATAGGTAGAGAGATAGGCAGGTAGGTAGGCGGGCAGGCAGAATATTTTTGCTTTGGTTTTTTTGTTTTTGTTTTTTGTTTTTTTCCCCGAGACAGGGTTTCTCTGTATAGCCCTGGCTGTCCTGAACTCACTTTGTAGACCAGGCTGGCCTCGAACTCAGAAATCAGCCTGTCTCTGCCTCCCAGAGTGCTGGGATTACAGGTGTGTGCCACCACTGCCCTTTGTTTTTTTTTACGACAGGATTTCTATGTATAGTTTTGGCTGTCCTGAAACTTGCTCTGCATACCATGAATTTAGGTATAATGGTACAAAGTCAAATTCCAGGATGGCCAAAATAATTAATTAACATAATCATTTTTGTTTATCTAATGAATCCGTCCAACCTTTGAGGAGCCTGAGCCAGAGTGCTGTCTAACGTGGGAAGCCCTGGCTCATCCTCCACACCACATGAGAGAGCCAGGTGTGGCAGGGCGTGTCCCTGAGCCCAGGTATCAGATTCACTCAGGAAGTAAAGGCAAAGGCATCAGAGGCTTAAGGTTATCATTGGCTACATCAGGAATTGGAGGCTAGCCTGGGACACAGGAAACCCTGTCAAAAAGGAGAGAAAGAAAAGCAAAACCTATGAGTATCATCAATTAAAGCCCCATCATGCTTTGCTCAGAGTACACAATCTCTTCATTCCGTCTGACACCCTTTACAGACCCAGCCAGGCCTCTCTGCCCCAGCAGTACTCTTTTGTATTAGTTAATCTATAAATCTATCAATTAGGCAGAGCAAAAGGTCAAAGGAAAGACTGCATCACGGCTTAGATGTATGGCTGGCCTGGTTTAGATCTCATCATCTTGGGATACAAGAAAAAGCACTAGTGGAAAGTTTCTTAAGGGGGAGGGGTATGAGACTGGTGGAAGTGGGTAGGCACTAGACTGCGCAACAACTCCAAGAACAGCCTCCAGGCCCCCTTCCAAAGCAAACTCCACGGCGGCTGCTCTGCTCTGCTCCATAAAGCTCAGCACTAGAGGGCCAGGCCAGACTCTGTGGCCTGGAAAATTACTGCAGTGCACCTTCCAGCCCCCAAGCGAACCAGCACAGAGGCAGTTAGTGCTGAAGACCTTGTACTGGAAAGCAGGAGAATCGTACCCAGAGCAACTCCGAGGATGGAGCATCCGGCAGCTCTGGTGCCACCAAGCTTAGATTAAGAATCCCTGGGTGGAGCTGGGCAGTGGTGGTGCACGCCTGTAATCCCAGCACTCTGGGAGGCAGAGGCAGGCAGATTTCTGAGTTCGAGGCCAGCCTGGTCTACAGAGTGAGTTCCAGGACAGCCAGTGCTATACAGAGAAACCCTGTCTCGAAAGACCAAATCCAAAAAACAAAACAAAACAAAAGAATCCCTGGGTGGGGAACAGAGGGATGTCTTGCTAAGATACCCACTGGCTCCATCAGAACAGGCACAACAGAGGCCAGATGGAGGGCAGACACGAGGGCACGGTCTCCTCCTGTCAGACACCAACACTCACAAACAGCACAATTCTTTTTAAGAGTTTTTAATTATGTGTATATGTGTATGTGCACAGTGAGTCCAGATGTACTCAGAGGCCTGAGTTACAGGCATTATGTGAGTTACCCAACAAGGGCTATATACTCAACCCTCTCTCCAGCTCCAGAAGGCTTAATTCTTATCTTTGGCATTCACATCCAATGACAAAGAGGGTTTCTTATCTTTGACATTCATATTCAAAGGCATTGGAGATTCTTATCTTTGACATTCATATTTGAAGGCATCAGAGATTATGTAAATGATGGTACACAGAACAAAATTTCTTGGATTTTATTCTTGAGTTGGTCATTGATAAATTACTACCTGCTAATAGAAATTACTAGGTGCTTTGAAAGCTGGAACAGCCCAATGGTTACCAGAGGTATTTTAAAAAACTTATTACTTTTTTTTATGTGCATTTGGTGTTTTGCCTGCCTATATGTCTGTGTGAGGATGTCAGTCCCCTGGAACTGGAGTTACAGTCAATGTGAACCTCCATGTGGGTGCTGGGAATTGAACCTGGGTCCTCTGGAAGAGCAGTCAGTGCTCTTCACCGCTGAGCCATGTCTCCAGAACTGGTTACCTAAGGTGTTTAAGCAAGCATCTAATATGTGCCCAGAACTGAGGACTAATTTAAAGGGACCCACAGTAGCCAGGCGACATACAAATGTCAAAGTACAAAGAAGCAACCAGGGCACAAGAAAAAGAGGCAGTGCTTCCTAGGGAAGGAACAGGGTGTCAGACAGCAGGAGCAGCGCCATACTGAGCTCTCCTCTGCTGTGAAATTCTCCAAGCCATACCACTGCTCCTTTGCCCACACCTCTGCTGTGTGTGTGTGTGTGTGTGTGTGTGTGTGTGTGCTTCTCAGGTTACCGCTCTGTCCCCGGTTACAAGTAGAATGGCTGTGGTAATCTGGTCTGCTTGACATCACTGGGTGTCGCTCCCCTTAGTGTCCTCAAGCCAATCACAAGGGCCAGCTAGAAATACAGGGCAGGTCAAAGAGGCAGCAAAGACAATTTCCTAGGTGTGAGAGTACTTCTGTGTTCAGTGTTCAGTGTTACACTGGTTCAGTGTAACCCAGTGCTTGGTTAGCAACATGACCACTATATACTATGGACACTATCTCTCTGTGCTGGCTTTGTACCAAATGTCACCTCTTGGCTTCAACTCTAGACCCCAACTGTAAGTCCGTTATATAACAAGGACCCTAGAAACCAGTTTAGTACAAACTTTGCATTCAGGCAAAGCCTTACCTGATTCGATATGAATAAATGGCTATAACTTGGTTTTTGTTTCTTGATTGGTTGGTTTTTGTTTTGTTTTGTTTTCAAGACAGGGTTTTTCTATGTAGCCCTGGCTGTCCTGAAATTTACTCTGTAGACCAGGCGGGCCTCAAACTCAGAGATCCACCTGTCCAACTGCCACTGCCTCTCGAGTGCTGAGATTAAAGGCGTGTACCACCACAACTCCACTATAAATAGAACTTGCTAAAACCTAACTGACCGGAGAACCCTTAACAGTGGGTTCCCTGGGCTGCTAGTCATCCAGTACACAGTGGTTATTAGAATCCTGAAATACTTCAGCGCATGTCTGAATGCAATGCCACCAGGGGTCCTCTGAGCACCACCACTACTATGATGACCCACCCAGAGCAGCTTTCGCCATCCAGCAACTTAAGGATTCGTATGGGGAGCTCTCAAGAGCCTGTCCCAACACCACTCCCATCCTCAAAGTATTATTGAACAGATTTGCAATGGCCCCTGCCTGTCCAACACAACAATGTTATCCTACCCTAAAACTTATACCTATTTTTTCTTTTCCAGTTGTTATTCAGAGTCTTGCACAAGAGCTGGGATGTAGCTCAGTGGCCCAACAGTGTTTCACAGGATCCTCATCCTTCGTTTACCTACATACCCTCTGTCTTACCACTCAGCTGATCCGTATTCCCAAGTACTAACTTTTCCCCAACTCGGTCTTTGCTGCCTTTTTTCTGCCCTCCATTAGAGCCTCCTCTTCCCCCACTTCCATTTGTCTGTCTGAAGGCAGAGTCTCACGTAGCATAGGCTGGTCTTAAAGAGGGTTCGTATATAGCATCGCCCTTGAAGTTCTGATCCTCCTCCCTCCATCTGCACTGGATGAATAGCTATGATGACAGGCATGAACCACATCTGGCTTTATATGGTCCGGAGGATCAAACCCAGAGCTTCGTGCACACTGGGCAAGCACTCTACCAACTGAGCCACACCCCCAGCCTCAGTCCATCATTTTTTAACTATGTGCATGTTGTCTGCGTCAAGGTAAGCACGCCATGTGCGTGCCATGCTGGTAGAGGCCAAAAGAGGTGCTAGATCCTGTAGCACCAAAACGAAAATCATTATGAGCCCTCATGTTGGTGCTGGGAACCAGACCTAGGTCCTCTGCAAGAGCAGCAAGGGCCTTTAACCACTGAGCCCTCTCTCCAGCCTCAAGTCATCAGAATCTTACCAACTCCTCACCCTCTCCCCAAATGTCTCCACTTCTATGAAATTACTTGAAAGCTGTGTCCCATTTCCAGAAATATCACAGCAACATCTAACTTTCTTTTTGTTTGTTTGTTTGTTTGTTTGTTTTTTGAAACAGGGTTTCTCTGTATAGCCCTGGCTGTCCTGGAACTCACTCTGTAGACCAGGCTGGCCTTGAACTCAGAAATCCGCCTGCCTCTGCCTCCCAAGTGCTGGGATTAAAGGTATGCGCCACCACTGCCTGACAACATCTAACTTTCTACTTCTGAAAACTTAATGTTGGGTAGAAGAGATGGCTCAGTGGTTAAGAGCACTGACTGCTCTTCCAGAGGTCCTGAGTTCAATTCCCAGCAACCACATGGTGGCTCACAACCATCTGTAATGAGATCAGATGTCCTCTTCTGGTGTGCCATCTCTCCAGGGGCATTTTCTTTTCTTTTCTTTTTTTTTTTTAAGATTTATTTGTTTATTATATGTAAGTACACTGTAGCTGTTTTCAGACCCCAGAAGAGGGCGTCAAATCTCTTTAGGGATGGTTGTGAGCCACCATGTGGGTGCTGGGATCCGAACTTAGGACCTTTGGAAGAGCAGTCGGTGCTCTTACCTGCTGAGCCATCTCTCCAGCCCCCGGCATTTTCTTAATTAGTGATTGACTTAGAAGTCTAAGCCAAATAAACCCTTTCGTCCCCAGTTTACTTATAGTCACGATGTTTCATCACAACAATGGTAATTAAGATACCATATCTTGGTCATCATATCTAAATGACCCAGCACAGCCAGGCAGTGGTGGCACACACTTTTAATCCCAACATTCAAGAGACAAAGGCAGGTGAATCTCAGTGAATTCAAGGCCAGCCTGGTCTACAGAGCTAGTTCCAGGGCTACATGGAGAAACCCTGTCTGGAAATAAAATAAATAAATAAATAGATTAATAAAATGACCTAGCACAGTGCTTTGCTTGAGCTATGTATTAAACAGACAACTGAGTGAATGGCTGTAATTCTTTCAGCCCAGGGACCCTTTTCTATTTGTTAATGATTATAGTTGTTTTCCTTTAAAGCGATCCCAATTGTGGCTATATCTTTTTCTGCATATGGAGTCCAAATTGCACACCATCCATATCTTAAACTACGAGGTTATTTCGTGAAGATGGAGCAGGAAGTGTAGTGCCCTGTCATTACTTTGCCACCCTAGAGTTTGCCACTGCCATTCTCTGTACACTTTTGCAGTGCTAAACCAATATACCCTCACATGGGGACAAGCAAATGACAGGTTCTGGGCAATGGAAGCCAGCCCCACAGATGACAGGAAGGCGGGTGGTGGACTGAGTTGGCAGAGATTGCTAGAAAGTGGCAGGGTGGCTCATTGGGAAACGGCCAGCCTGGGGTTCTGGTTGCTGTGGTCAGGTCCTGGGGAACAGTCCTGGGAGGAGTAGCTTTTACTACACTGGCAGCGGTTGGTATGCAGGGTGTGGACCAAGGAGCACTACAATCCCCTTCCCACCTCTCCAGCCCAGCTTCTGTCCTCCCTCCCCTGAGGACTAGCTCTGACACAGCACAAGAGGGAATTTTGATGCAAAACATCTGGCTTCTTAAGGACAAAAAAGAACAAAGCCAGGTGATGGGTAAGAGGTGGTGGTACAGGCACTTGGGAGACAGAAGCAGGCAGGTCTCTGAGCTCATGGCCAGACTGTCTACAGAGTTCCAGGACAGCCAGAAATAAACAGAAAAACCTTGTTCTGAAAAAAAAAAAGCCAAAAAGAAAAGAAAAAGAAAAAAAGAAAAAAGAAAAGAAAAGAAAGAAAAAGAAAAGAAAAAAATTAATGGGAACAAATACAACCACACTCTAGATCTCACCCCATAAGGAAATCAGGCAAGATCAGGACACATTTCACAGTGGATAGACCTCAGGTCCTAGGAATGTAAGAAGAGGAAACTGTGATCTTCAGTGATCTTTAGGCTCTTATTAGAAATCACAAGCAAAACTGGACATGGTGCACACTTTTAATCCCAGCACTTGAGAGGCAAAGACAGGTGGATCTCTTAGTTCAAGGCCAGCATGGTTTATAGGGTGAGTTCCAGGACAGTCAGGGGTACACAGAAAAACACTATCTTGACAGACAGACAGACAGACATCACAAGGAAGACAGGCTATGTGCCATTCCCCATAATTCTCCTGCACTCAGGAGACTGAGGAAGGAAGATTTTGAAATCAAGCCCAGCCTGCGAGTTGCTGCAGCCTGGGATACGGAGTAAGTGGCTGTCTCAGAAAGAAAGACAGAAACCGCAAGGAACACTAAGTCATTTGGAATAAGACGCTGGGAACATATTTTCTGGAGAAGGGTCAGTTTGGAAAAAGAAATAATTTTTTAAATAAAAACTTAAAAGTCCACAAGTCTGGTATGAAGAAGATAGTAGGACCCAGAGGCTGGGAGCCAGAGGGCAGCCTCTTATGGCTGCCTGCTGGTCTCAGAAGAGAAAGCACACCTGTGGCAGAGGACAGGAAGAGCAGCAAAGGCAGGCCACTGACCGCAGGATCACAAAGTGACTGCTCGCCTGTCTAATTTATGCAGACTATCTCACTAACCCTGCTGGCAAAGGGTGTTCCAAGGAGGAGACGAATCCACACTTCCCACCCTTACACACTCCCAAGAAAGTTCAGCCACCTAAACAAAACCCAAGGAGAAAGAATGGGGTCTGGGCAAGGAAAACTTCTTTGTTAAGACTACATGCTGAGTGCAACTGTCTTCAGACTTCCCCAGGTAGGGGCTCTCTCTCTCACGTTGGAAATGTTCAAGTGGCAGAAACCATACACTCTCCATATCCCAACTGAGAGGGACCCTGGAGATCATGTAGGCCAGATTCCTCTTGCCTCTTGATGTCTAGCTGCAGCCTGTAGCTTGATCCCTTGTGACTGCCAGTCTCCTAGTTTACAGTCAGAATTATGTTCACAGCCACAGAGGGGTAGGGCTAGAAGCATACATCTCCAAACTGGTCCTCCTTAGTTACTGACTAGGACAATAAGTTCTTCTTCTGGGCCACGAAAGACAAACCACCACATCCAGCTAGAAGAAAAACTGTTGACCAAAAAAATCTACCAGGAGGGGGTCTTTGAGTTTCTTAAAACAGGAAAGTGAAACCCAGTGAGAAAGTGAAGGAGAACTGCCCCCCTCCCCCTTCAAGGCTGGAGAAGGGCACCTGACCCTTCTGGAAACTTCACTCCTTTCTGGCTACTAGATGACTTTTAATTTTATTAGGTCTATCAAAAGTATATTGAAAGTCACTGTGGATAATAATCATGTCCGATGAAGAGGGAAAAGGCCATTTCCTCCCGTTTTTCCTAAGCAAAAACTTAAGTGCTTTGATGAAATAAAAATACAAGTAGGAATTCACTCAAGGCAGGGTCGCCTTGGGCGGGGTCTGGGGAGTTTGTTAGATCCGCGGGTATTGCGGGGAGTGTGAAAGCACTGGAGGAGGCGGTCTGGACGAGCAGAGAACGAAGCATTCAGGAGGTGGGACACTTGGAAACTGAGGTGCACGCAAGGCGGGAAGGCCAGGCGTCTCTCTCGGAGGGACTATTTGAGAAGAAACTCCAACCGCACCAGCAAGCCGGGGGGCAAAGTTGGGGAGGCGCCGACCGCAGGGTAGTCCGAGTGCGCCGCAGCCCCGGAGCCCGCGCTCGCAAACAGCGCGTTTCTCTGTGCGCGAGGCTGTGGCTCCCGTACGGTGTAAGGCACCCCAATCCTCCACCAGCGCTCCGGATGTCCCGAGTGTCCCAGCTCCACTCTGCCCTGGGTGGGCAGGCCAAGATCTGCGACCCATGGCGGGCCCGACAAGCCCAGGTCCCCGGGAAAGCGCGGGCGGCGCCGGTACCTGGAATCGGCTCGGAGAGGCGGGTCCCCGCCCGGAGCGCCCGCCCACCTCCACCACCTCCTCGCCCCCCAGCGCTACTTACTGTGGTTCAGGGGGTTCCCGCCGGCCTGGGCCGACGCCACCAGCTCCAGATACAGAGTCCAGAGTCCCACGGATACCACGGCGAGCAGCAGCAGTAGCCGGAAGCGCCTCCTCAGCAGCTTGATCGGGCGCAGGAGCAGCATCAGCAACGCGGCGCGGGGGCTTCCCATGGCGCTTCGCCCGGCCGGCCGCCCCACACCGGCTACCCACCGGTCGCCCCGGCCCGGCTCCGCCGCTCAGCGCGGCGCACAGCCAGTCTCCCCGGGTCGCTCTCCAGTCAGCCGCCCGCTCATGCTCGGCGCGCTGGGGTGATCCTGGGCTGCGCGGGTGCCTCACAGGTCTTTCTCCGGCCGCGGAGCCGAGCTCCTCCTCCCCAAGTGTCCGCTCCACGCCTCTCCTCGTCGCAGGCCCGCCACCTCCCTCCCTCTCTTCTTTCTCACTCCTGCACTCTACCTAGGAGGCTCTCCTAGTAGCCCGCCGGCCCCTGCGCTGGCTAGCTGCAGTTCGGGCGCTTTCTCTCAGCTCCGAGCCTTACCTTACACCCTACCTGTCTCGCCCACGCCTTTGGTCCCGCCCCCAGATGCAGGTGAGCCCCGCCCCCTAGAGGTTGTGGGAAGGGGAGAGGTGGGGCCAGAGAGCTGGTCCCTTACGTACTCACCCATTTGGGGTTATGTGGGATAGTATGTGGGGTGTGTGATGAGGGATATGGGACTGAAAGAAGATGCGAGTTAAGATATGGACTCTGTGACCCAAGGAAACCTAATCATCATCAGGATATTCGAAGGCGCTCTTCCGAAGCTTGCCTTGGGGCTGAGGCACTTTTTTTGAAGTGACCTCTGTGACTTTGGCCTCAGGGCCTTTCTCTACCTAGAACGACCCCAATCACAATAGACACTAAATTCAGTCTTAACTGTCTTCCAAGTCAAATTTGAATACGTTCTTTCCTGGTGTAACCACACCTGAAAGGCACCTGGGGAGCCTTTACAAGGAGTTTCTCCAGTTTTAGGTGGTTTTGGTGAAAGAGTGTTGGAGAATTAAAAATATATATATATTGGAGGGGCAACTCAGTAGTAGACCAAATGCTTGGCATTCAGGAGACCCTGGATTCCATCCCAGAACTATAAAAGAACTAAGGAAATGAAAAGGAGGTCTGTTGTAGAGATGGCTCATCTGTTAAGAGTGCATGGTCTGGGCTGGAGAGATGACTCAGAGGTTGAGAGCACTGACTGCTCTTCCACAGGTCCTGAGTTCAAATCCCAGCAACCACATGGTGGCTCACAACCATCTGTAATGAGATCTGACACCCTCTTGTGGGATGTCTGAAGACAGCCACAGTGTACTCACATATAAAAAAATAAATTAATAAATCATTAAGAGTGCATGGTCTGAGTTAAGCCTCTTTCAGAGGTCCTGAGTTCAATTCCCAGCAACCACATGGTGGCTCACAACCATCTGTGATGGTATCTGATGCCCTCTTCTGGTGAGTCTGAAGATAGTGTACTCATAATCAAATAAATCTCAAAAAAAGAAAAGAAAAAGAGTGCATGACGCTCTTGTACAGGACCTGAGCTGGGTTCCCCAAACCCAGGAATTCCAACTTTCTCTTCTAGCTTCTGCTATAGCCTCCACTCCCAGGAATACACACACAAAGAGGCACACAGGTACACAGGAAAAATACAATATTTTTAAAAGATAGAAAAAAAATGAAACTGGTGGTGGTGGCTCACGCCTGTAATCCCAGCACTCTGGGAGGCAGAGGCAGGCAGATTTCTGAGTTCGAGGCCAGCCTGGTCTACAGAGTGAGTCCCAGGACAGCCAGGGCTACACAGAGAAACCCTGTCTCGAAAAAACCAAATCCAAAAAACCAAAAAAAAAATAAAAAAAATAAAAAAATAAAAAAAAATAAATGAAAAGGCGAGGCACCTCTCCGTCAAGCCGCCCGCACTACCGTTGGACAGGCACCACTTCCTCTGAGTCCCTTCTTTTCCCCAGCTCTCATGCTTATGCCTTTATTAAAGGATCTTTTAAAAGTGCTGGAGAAATGGCTAAGAGCAGTGGCTGCTCTTCCAGAAGACTTGGGTTTATTTCCCAGCACCCACACAGCAGCTCACAGCTGTCTGTAACTCCAATTCTAGAGGATCCAAACCCCCCATACATACATGCAGGCAAAACAGCGATGCACTAAAAATAAAGTTTAAAAAATACCTTTAAAACAGAGAGGCCGGAGAGAAGAAAGTTGCCCAGGGTTGAAAGTGTCCTTCGGGCGCTCCACATTCCAAAGCTCTGACTTTAGGCAGAGAAAGCAGTGTTATCTGATTTAAATGAGATAGCTAAAAACCCAGAAGGGCAGAGTGAATTGCCAGAGGTCACCCAGCAGGTGGAGGTTCAATCTTCCACTCTCAGAAGAATGTGGAGAGAGCTGGGCATGGTGACTGGGTGACACCCTGGGGTGAAAGCAAGGAGGACCTGAACTTCAGTGAGCTACATAATTGAATTTGAGGCCAGCCTAAGACACATAAAAATGCAACTCTTCCCTCCCACAAAAAGGAAAGAAAGAAAGAAAGAAAGAAAGAAAGAAAGAAAGAAAGAAAGAAAGAAAGAAAGAAAGAAGGAAGGAAGGAAAGGAAGGTAGGAAGGAAGGAAGGAAGGTAGGAAGGAAGGAAGAAGGGAGGGAGGGAGGGAGGGAGGGAGAGAGGGAAGGAGGGAGGGAGGGAGGGAGGATGAAAGAGGAAGAAGAGGTAAAGTCGAAGGACCTGGTGTGTTCCTGGACATATTAAACTCAAGCACACATCATGTGAATGTTGTAAACATACTAAGAGCTAATGCGGAAACAGGACTCAGTCTGTTTTCCTCACTAGCTCTTCAGCAGAAGGTGAATGCAGAGGGTAGCTCTCTGACAGAAGTCTCCAGGAAGTGTCTGTGTGCTATTCTAAAGCCACACATACGGAAGCTTTGGCTCCGTATATTTATTTGTTTGTTTTCCAAAAGTCCAAGGCGGGAGGGCTGCATGTTCAAGCCGGCCTGAATCTGGAGGGAAGGGACTGGGGCCCTATAAAGTCTGTCTTGTTTATTGGCAGCAACACTGTTGAGCGTCAGGCTGAGGACCTCTTCGTGTTTTGTCATGGAAATGGGCAGTCGCCAGTTTTCTACTGTGCTTTGCTCCTGGAAGCTGGCAATGGTTTCATTCAGCAAATGCTTGAAGTGCCTGTGTGTGGGAACCAGGAGAGATAGGAAGCAGGGAGCGTGCCCGTCTCATTGAGGAGAAAAGATATTTCATAGAAAAAGAAATCAGACACTTGAACGGTCAAATTTCTGGGTCAAGCAGTAAGCTGCCAAGAAACTCAGAAGAATGGAATCACCTTGCATCCTCCAGCCTCACGCCCACCCGTCTCACTCTGCACGGCCTTGCTAAGGTTTGGGCTCAAGTCTTAGGTCTTGTGCTTGTGAACACATGCTACACACCACGGAGCCACACTTTAGCCCCATGTTCCATTCTTATAATTTCTTGCTAAAGATAGAGGTGTAAGTGGAAGAGGCCAGGACGTTCTCATGGTTCCCCACTCCTGTCTTCTGGCTACTTTCCTCCAGCATATGCCTCCATGATGCCCTGCTTGCCCTTTAAAAATTGTTTTGTTTTGTTTTTTGCCATGTTAGAGATTGAACCCAAGGCCTTATGCGCCTGGGCAAATGCTCTACCACTAATTTACACCCTAACCCCTACATTGCTTTTTTAACTTCTGGTGTTATCACAAATTTTGGCATTCAAATTTCTTTCCTGATCAACTGAACTTCAGAGCTAAGCATATGGATTGAAATATTAATGTTGACCCATATATGCAAGCTAATATATTGTGTTGTTGTTGTTGTTGCTGTTGTTGTTGAGACAGGGTTTCTCTACGTAGCCCTAGCTGTCCTGAAACTCACTCTGTAGACCAGGCTGGACTTGAACTCACAGAATTCTCTGCTGAGATTAAAGACATGAGCCACCATAGCCTGGTTGAATATATTGTTTATCATCTCTTTCCATTGTTGTGCCAACTTAACTGGATGCTCATTAATTCTTCTGATGTCTTCCAGTGACCTTTTACGTCCTGACACTGAGCCCGTCATACCAAGAGTCATAATGTAGAGGCTGCGCACGGGAGGAACGATAATTTATATCCTGTTACCTGTGATGCCAGTCGGAAAGAACTTTCTCTGGGTTTTAGCGTGGCCAGGATCTTAGCATCAGGGCGAGCCATGCCACATAAAAGGTCTTCCTTTCTGATTATAGAAGCTTTGAAAGAAAGGTCAAGGCAAGCTTTTTAACGTCAGCCAAGGTCAGCACAGAGACAAAAGGAATCTAGGAGTAGGAACCACAGAAGGGAGGAGTGAGCCGGGGTACATCTCAGTGGTCGGGGGGGGGGGGGGGGGGTTTAGCATGCATGAAGACTTGGATTTGATTCCCAGTGCAGGTGAGTGCACACACATGTGGACTCTTCCTCACACACACACCCAAAAAAATCCTTACGAGAAGAGGAAGAGGAAAAAGAAGGTGATAGAATATACATTACGTGAAAACAGAAGGAACTAAGGGAGGAAGGGGCTCAGTAACAGAGGGACAGGAAGTGATGAAAAGCCTGTGTGGGAGGGGACTGAACAAGAGCATAATGAAGTGTGCCAGTGTGTGTGCACGCATGCACACATGTGTAAAATCACCGTAAGAAAACCCATCATTTGGCATACTAAACTCTAAAAAAGAATAATTCTTTTTTTTTAAAGATCTATTTATTTATTATGCAGACAGCAGTCTGCCTGTGAGTATGCCTGCTTGCCAGAAGAGAGCACCAGATCTCATTACAGACAGTTGTTGAGCCACAAGGTGGTTGCCGGGAATTGAACCCAGGACCTCTGGAAGAGCAGCCAGGGCTCTTAACCTCTGAGCCAGCTCTCCAGCCCTAAAACATTAATTCTTTTAAAAAGGAATAAAAAGGTACACAGAGCAACAATGCTCTATGCAGAACAATTCTTTTAAAAAAATAGATGTCTTTTAGACTTATTTTACTTTATGTCTATAAGAGTTTTGTCTATGTGTATATATATACCCTGTGTGTACCTCAGCGGTCAGAAGAGGGCAACCTGGAATTACAGACAGTTGTTACCCACCATGTAGATGCTGGGAACTGAACTGAGGTCCCCTGGAAGAACAACCTGTACTCTTAACCACAGAGCCATCTCCCCAGCCTGAAGAACAATTATTATTCTACTACATAGAGAAAGCACTAAGCAGCAGGCTAGAGTTGTAGCTCTGTTGGCAGGATGCTAGCCTAGCATTCACAAGGCCCTAGGGTCAGACCCCAGTACCACACAAACCTCACCTGCACCTCCAGCACAAGGAAAGAGAACAGGAAGTTTAAAGTCATCCCAGGCTACATAGTGAATCTGAAGCCAGCCTGGGCTATATAAAAGAGCCTGTCTCAAGTCCCCATCACCCAAAATGATAAGTAAATAAAGTAAGTAAGTAAGGGACTTTGCTATTCGCCTTGGCAAAGCTTTATTTTTGTTCTCTCAACTCATACAAGTCATTTATACAGAAGCAATAGGTTTCACTGATTCATTTTGCAGATAAAAGAAATGGGCTGAGATATTAAATATTAAATGTTGTATAGTCAACCCATGAGTCTTTTTTTTTCTTTTCTTAATTTTTTTTTAACCAATGAGTCTTAAGCAAGATGTTTTTCCCCAGTTCTAGAGAGAGGTTAAACCAGGGCACTGAGCTACATTCCCTCCTCCGTGTGTATCATACATGAGACTCTAACTCTGGGGCTCTAACTTCAGGTCCTGTGCACATTGGGGGGCGGGGGGAGAGCCCAGGACTTTGCAAATGCTTTACACTGAGCCGTATCCCAACCCCTGAGAGCCAGTGTCTTTTCCCTCCTTGGCACACGCTGCTTTCCTGGAAGTTCCCCTGGAGAAACAAACTCACCCTGGAAACTGTGAGCTCTCTTGCAGCACAGCCTCACAGTTCTTTAGTGAGGACATCTTTATTTCCATCCCTGTTTCCCTGAACCTTTTTTTTTTTTTTTTTTTTTTTGGCTTTTTCGAGACAGGATTTCTCTGTGTAGCCCTGGCCCTGGCTGTCCTGGAACTCACTCTGTAGACCAGGCTAGCCTCGAACTCAGAGTGCTGGGATTACAGGTGCGTGCCACCACTGCCCGGCTCCCTGAACCTTTTATCTATGAATAATTCTATAGCGTTTGCGTCTCTGGGGTTGTTCCCAGGAACAGGCAGAAACCCTTTCTGGACTGATTGATTGCTCTTGTTGTTGCTGTTTACAGCAGGGTCTCAGTGTGTCACCCAGGCTGGGCTCGAACGATCCCCACCCCCACCCCCCTCCACACATACCCTCCCCCAGCCTCCCCACTAGCTGGCACTATCACATCACAGCACCGGAACTGAACCCTCCTTGCACTTCTCTTCCTTTCCAGTATGATCAGGCTCTTCCACCTGGATGAAGAACTAAACTGCAGGAGCTCTGTTGAAGCCCCGTGTCTGCGACCTTACACAGACATACTGGGCACAAAAAGTGATGACTATTTACCATTTCCACGGAGGAATCTGTGCAAGATTAACAAGTCTAATCGTGCAGGCCTGTGATACCAGATAGGAAGGAGGCTACAACTGAAGAATCTTGAGTTCAAGGCCTGCCTGGCCTACAGACTGAGTTCAAAAGCACCCTCAGCAAACTTAGCAATACCCTCTCTCTTTTTTTTTTTAATGAAGAAAAGTACTGAAGATAGAAGATTTGCCTAGCATGTATGACCCACAATTCAAGATTAAGTCATAAAGAGCAAAAGGATGTTTGAGTATGATAGCTTTTAATCTTAGCTCTCTGAAGGTAGAGATAGCCAGAACTCTGTGAGTTCAAAACCAACCTAGTCTACTTAGTGAGTTCCAAGTCAACCAGGACTATATAGTGAGACCGTGCCTTAAAAACAAACAGGTGGCCCGGAAGTGGTGGCACACTCCTGTAATCCCAGCACTTGGGAGGCAGAGGCAGGCGGATTTCTGAGTTCGAGGCCAGCCTGTTCTACAGAGTGAGTGCCTGGACAGCCAGGGCTATACAGAGAAACCCTATCTGGAAAAATAACCAAAAAAAGAAAAACAAAAAAAGAAAAACAAACAGGTGCTAGAGAGATGGCTCAGCAGTTAAGAGTACTGACTGCTCTTCCGGAAGTTCTGAGTTCAATTCCCAGCAACCACATGGTGGCTCACAACCCTCTGTAATGGGATTTGATACCCTCTTCTGGGTATGTCTGAAGACAGCACATACATGACATAAATAAATCTTTTTTAAAAAAACAATAAACAACAACAAACCAAAAACTGATAAGTATATAAGTAAATACTAAAAAAAAAAAAAAAAAAAAAAAAAGAAAGGGAGAAAGAATGATAATGTTACGTTTGGGTCAAAATAAAGTGTATAGGCCAGGGAAACTCCTCAGAAATTCACACACTAAGAGATCATGGCTTTATAACCCCTGCCCCAGTTTTTGGCACAGTATTCAGGGAACAGTCAGTGTGTCTCCCCAGAGCAGAAGTAGGTGCTTTGAAGTTCTCATTGGGCAATCCATTGCTGGGACATTCTTCCCCTTTCAGTTCAAAGTGAGACTGTACCTTACACACACATAATTATTTTAGATAGGATTTCATGTAGCCTAAACTGTCCCCAAACTCCCTTTCTGCACCAGGATGACCCTGACCATTTGATCCTCCTGCCTTCACCTCCTACGTACCAAGGTTACAGATGTGTGCCACCGTGCCCAGTTTCTGCTTTGTGTTTTGAAATGGGGCTTTCTATGTAACAGGCTGGCTGAAGATCTCCCTGCCTCCTCCACTGGAGGGCTCGCTTGTGCACCACAGCTCAAACCCAGAGCCTCACACATGACAAGTATTTTACCATTGAGCTACATGCCCACATTTTCAATTCAGTTGACCAAGTCTGACTCAATTATGCCACCATGGCCAGTTTATGTGCTGCTTGGAATCAAAACTAGGGCTTCATGCTAGGAGAGCATTGTAGCCACTGAGCCATATCCTAGCTCCTGCCTCCAAATCATTACAGCCTCTCTTTCTGCCTTCTATCAGTGTAAGGGATTCCCCAGGAATTCACCAGACATTTATGGGGGGGGGGGGGATGGAGAAATACAGTTTTATTTGTTCAGAGCTTTCTTTTCCTTTTTTAAAAAGATTTATTTATTAATTTTATATATGTACACTGTAGCTGTCTTCAAACATCCCAGAAAAGGGCATCAGATCTCTTTATGGATGGTTGTGAGCTACCACGTGGTTGCTGGGATTTGAACTCAGGACCTTTAGAAGAGCAGTCAGTGTTCTTAACCACTGAGCCATCTCTCCAGAGGGTGCTCAGACTTTTCAACAGAATAATATCAATTAATTTTCTCCACTGAAGTTTGCTTTGTTGCTAGGAAGCCCATAGGAAAACGCACACTCTTCCTCTTCCTCCTGTCCTCTCCTTCCCCCTCCCCCCATTTTTATGGTATTGAAACCAAGTTTTTTTTAAGATTTTATTTATTTGTCATATATATAATACTGTTGCCATATCACCAGTCTGCCAAGTTTTTTTAAGATTTTTATTTATTTGTCATGTATATGTCATATATACATATGTGTGTATGTGTATATATATATATACATATATGTGTGTACACACACACACACACACACACACACACTGTTGCTATCTTCAGACACATCAGAAGAGCGTATCAGATCCCATTACAGATGGTCGTGAGCCACCATGTAGTTGCTGGGAATTGAACTCAGGACCTCTGGAATAGCAGCAGTCAGTGCCCTTAACCACTGAACCATCTTTCTAACCCCCCAGAAAAGTCATTTTGATTTCTCTTTATTTTTATTTTTGTACTACAGTTGAAAGTTTATCTTATCACCTAGGGCAAACAGCAAAAAAAAAAAAAAAAAAGAACAAAAACCCTTCCCTTGGAGCTCTGCTTCTTTCTGTTTCTCTGTCATTAAACCCCACCCTGGAGCTGCAGGTGACGCCCAAGTGAGCACTTACCCAGCATGCTTGAAGCCCTGGGTTTATGTGTGCATGCTGGCAGGTGGGGGAGTTCTACACCCTACTTGAAAGACACTCTCTTACCTTCCTCCAGAAAGACACTCTCCTACCTGTGTCCTGCGATCTGATGCTAGAGATAATGGTGGGAATCCTGAAGCTAAAAACTAAGATGTGGCAAGTTGTTACTCTAAGCAGACTCTTGCCGGTGCCCAGTTCATGTCTACCAGCTCTGTGGTCCCACACTCCTCTCCGCAGTCGCTGGCCACCAGTGAGGATTCGGCACTTTCTTCTTGTCCTGCAAGGACGTATTTCACAGGTGTGGTTCATTTTGGAGCTGCAAGGACCAGGGACTCAGCAACAGCTCTTCTGCACTCTTCAGCTCTCTGGCGCCACCTTCTGCATCTCTGAGGATGTTCCCAGCATTTTCAGAATAGGCTGTTGGGTGCTGGGCCTCTGGTGTTCCCTGTCCTATTCTTTGAGGGTTTTGTTTCTCTTCTCTTCCCTTCTTTTCTCTTCTCTTCCCTTCCCTTCCCTTCCCTTCCCTTCCCTTCTCTTCTCTTCTCTCTTCTCTTCTCTCTTCTCTTTTCTCCTTTCCTCTCCTCTCCCCTTCCCTCCTCTTCCTTCCTTCCTTCCTTCCTCCCTCCCTCCCTCCCTCTCTTTCTTTCTTTCTTTCTTTCTTTCTTTCTTTCTTTCTTTCTTTCTTTCTTTCTTTCTTTCTTTCTTTCTTTCTTTCTTTCTTTCTTTCTTTCTTTCTTTCTTTCTTTCTTTCTTTCTTTCTTTCCTTTTCTTTCCTTTCCAAGACAGGGTTTCTTTGTGTAGCTTTGGCTTCCCTGGAACTTGCTCTACAGACCAGGCCAGTCTCACACTCAGAGACCTGCCTGCCTCTGCTTCCCAAGTGCCACTGGTATTACAGGCATTTACCACCACTGATGGCTCCTATTTCTTCTTTTATCTTGAAGAAAAATACTCTTTAAGGGTCCTTGCATATACTAGGCAAATAGTTTGTCACTGATCTAAGATTTTAGACCTGGGCACGTCTTTTGTTTATTCTGGTTTGGTTTAGTTTGAGACAAGATCTTTCTCTTTGCCCCAATCTGGAACTTACTGTGTAAACTATCTGGGATTTAGTGCTCCTCATCCTCCTGTCTCAACCTTCCAAATGCTGGGGCTATGGGCATAGGCCACCATGCTGACTTCTGACTGTGTCTTCTACTTTCTGTGATCTGCATGACTCTGTAGCATCCAGCTGAGAAATCATTCAACCCCTTAATCTTTTATTTATTTATTTATTTATTTATTTATTTATTTATTTATTTATTTATTTTAAAAACAGTTTGGGTTTCCCTGTATAGCCCTGGGTGTCCTGGATCTCACTCTGTAGACCAGACTGGCCTCGAACTCAGAAATCCTCTGCCTCTGCCTCCCAAGTGTTGGAATTAAAGGTGTGAGCGACCCTGCCCAGCCATTTTTTTTTTCTCCAGACAGACAGCCCTAACTGTTCTGGAACTCACTCCATAGATCAGACTGGCCTCACCTCGAAATGCCTGCTTCTGCTGTGATTAAAGACCCGTGCCAACTCTGCCTGGCATCAATAAACACTCTATAATAAAGGAAACTACACTTAATCTGCATTATATGAGCCCCTGTCTCCTCCACGGCCCACCCATCTAAGGATGTCTTCTCCCTGTAAGCAGAAACGGTCCAGACTGAAACTGTAGCTTGGTGACTGAGCACTTGCCTAACTAATGCTCAAAGCTCTGAACTCAAACCTCAGAAAGGACGAAAAGAAAATGAAGAAGGAAAAGAACACAGCCACGCCCCCTTTCTGCTTCTCTTTTACTGACCTGCACAATTGCACCCACTCCGCAGGGTTACTGTAGGCACCTTGAACAAACGGCCCCTCCAGGCCACATTAACCTACCTTCTGCTTTGAGGGGGAAGAACAATGATCCTAAAGCCCAGTACATGCGCCGAGTGCCACAAAACAGCACCAGCGCTCAAGCCCTGGACAGACTTTCTGAAAACCGTCTTTGTCTAGGTCCACTGGTCCAGGCTGTAAACCCAGTAACAGAGCCCAGTCGTGCCACTCAACACCCAATCACTGCGGCATCTCAGCGGTGGCTCTCGATTACAGACAGCGATGCTGGCCACTGATGCAAGTCAGAGTTGCTGGTTTAGGGTTTCTCAACCATGTTATCTAAGGACCGGCTGCTTGGGATTTGATCAGGGCTGCTTTGGGAGAGAGACAGACTCCGGCTTCTCCCTAGAACAGACTGCTCTTTGAGCTCTGCCAGTCCAGGACTGGAGATGGAAGAAAGAAAACAAAAATCCCCACTGTATGTGGTTTTCTGGAATTTAGTTTGGCCCCGAAGAGGGAAAATTAGAGGACCTTGCTCTCCGACTCCCTACGCCCTCTGCAGGCAGCAAATCCCACTAAAGCTTTATCAAGAGCGACAAGAGAATAACGAGACAAAATTTCCCACCCTATCAACAGAGGCAGAGGCTGCGATTTTCATTCCTAGGGAAACAGTAAGATGCCGAGTGAAACCATCAGGTTTGACAAGGTTTGTGGTGTCGTTCTGAAGTACAGGGATAGAATTCATGACCACCTGCATGATAGGCAAGAGCTCTATCACTGAGCCACACCCCAGTCCCAGAAGTCCAATGTGAAGTCAGTTTGCAAACCCCCATTGAAACAGGAGGTTGTCATCTAGCTAAAGTATGGAGAAAGGAGGTGACTTTTGCTCCCATTTTGATTCCCTCATCCATATGCCACATACACAGTGTGTGTGTGTGTGTGTGTGTGTGTGTGGTGCGGTGTTGGGCATGGGGTTGATGGCTGGGGAGGGTGCACACACAGTAGGTGTTGAGGCTAAGCAGACCCCTCAGAGGAAATGGAGGTCAGACTTCATCCTAACACCTATTACCCCAGAACAGCATGTCTCAACCCTCCTAGTGCTTTGACCTTTTAATACAGTTCCTCCTGTTGGGGTGATATCCCAGCCCCCAACCACAAATTTATTTTTGTTGCTACTTTATAACTGTCAATTTGCCACTGTTACAAATTGTAAGGCAACTAGTTTGGAGATAGAATTTGTCAAGGAGGTGACTAGCCACAGGTTGAGAACCATTCCAGAGCCTGGAGCAGCCATGACCATTCTGTTGAGGATTCTGCCATTCTTGCTGGTGTCTTACTTTCAGAGGGCTGTCAGGGCAGGGTAATGAAAGATATGTATGCTGGGCCCTTGTACTTTATCATCCTGTGTCTTTAAAAAACAAATCAGAATCTTTCTATGTATGCCTAGCACTTAACACTTACTGTACAGCCCACACTAGCTTCAAACTTGCAGAAATCCTCCTGCCTCTACTTTCCCATAACAGGGATTATAGGTGTGTGCCCCTGTTTCTGGCTACTCCTTCAGAGGATGTAAAGTGATCTCAGAAACTGCAGGTCATGGGCCCCGTATTACTTTCTCACATGGGGTGCCTGCCTGTTTGCTCTGCACCCTCAGGATATCGCCCCGGATGGTTTCAAACCCACTATGCAACTGAGGCTGGACTTGTCCTCTGACCCTGCTGCCTCTGCCTCCTAAGTGCTGGGATTACAGGTGCCATCATGCCCAGCTGACGAGAGATGCCACACATCCCAAGCAGTAAGACTGACAATAACTGGAATCACCACAACAGGGCCACCGACCAAACTTTTTTCTTTGTAGGTTGATTGCTTCAGACATTTGTTATAGCGACAGAAAGATAACTAACTCATTTGTGTGTGTGTGTGGGGGGGGGGGATCCAAGGAGTGTGTGCATGTGTGTGTGTGTGTGTGTGTTGGTTCAGTGGATAGATAGAAACACCTGCCTCTGAAGCCTGAGGAGTTAATTTTAATCTGTAGAATTCACAGTCCATTGAACCAAACCCCAAAATTTGTTCTCTGCATGAACACATGCACATGTGTGTCTATACTTTCTCATACACATATATCATACAGAGAGAGGGGAGGAGGAGAAAAATAAGAATATTTGTTTTAAAATCAAAGTTATGATGGCTTAGCAGTATTTACTGGGTTTTTTGTTTGTTTGTTTGTTTGTTTGTTTTTTGGCTTTTTCAAGACAGGGTTTCTCTGTGTAGCCCTGGCTGTCCTGGAACTCACTCTGTAGACCAGGCTAGCCTCGAACTCAGAAATCTACCTGCCTCTGCCTCCCAGAGTGCTGGGATTACAGGCGTGCGCCACCATCGCCCGGCTGTTTGTTTGTTTTTTAAGACAGGGTTTCTCTGTGTAGTCCTGGCTGTCCTGGAACTCACTCTGTAGACCAGGCTGGCCTCGAACTCAGAAATCCACCTGCCTCTGCCTCCCAAGTGCTGGGATTACAGGCGTGTGCCACCACTGCCCGGCTTTTGTTTTTTTCTTCTTTTTTTTCTGTTTTTTTTTTTTAAGGTTTCATTTATTTTATGTATGTGAGTACACCTTTGCCATCCTCAGACACACCAGAAGAGGGCATCAGACCTTTGCCATTCTCAGACACACCAGAAGATGGCATCAGATCTCATTACAGATGGTTGTGAGCCACCATGTGGTTGCTGGGAATTGAACTCAGAAACCTCTGGAAGAGCAGTCAGTGCTCTTAACCTCTGAGCCATCTCTCCAGCCCAACATTTGCTGTTCTTACAGAGGACCCATGTTCATTTTCCAGCACCCACATGGTGGCTCACAACCATCCATAACTCTAGTTCCAGCTCTCTTCTGACCTCTGAAGACATCAGACGTATGTGGGAATATACACACTCGCAGGCAAACACACTCATAAGAATACATTTTTTAAAAAATGTCCCAGGTAAAAATTCTCAGGGACATCAACACTAGAAAAGGAGGGAGAATCAAGGAGTGAGGAGGTACGAGGGATGCTGGGCTGGGGCCAGGGAGTGGTCTAGGATGCTAGGATGCAGGCATAACCATATCTACATCCATACCTAGAGGGATGTAGATGTCTTAAGGAGCCGATGCTTGGGAGGTGAGGACTGGGGACCAGGTGAGTCAGACCTGCAGTGGAGGATGTCCAGGGTGTCTGAGAGATAACTGGGCAGGCTGCCTTTGGCTGAAACACAGAATTTCACAGTTGAGAATGAAATGTGCTTTGGGAAACAAGAAGAGACGGTCTAGCAAAAGGAGAGTTTCACACGGTTGTTTTTCAAGGGAAGGAAGGAGTTTATGGCTTTGGCATAAACTAAGAAAGAGAGTGTGGTTGTTAGCACGGAGAATGAAGCGCTTTCCCACAGACACTATCAGGAGCTGGTCTGGGAAGTAAGACAACAGATGCAGGGCTGGAGGGGCCAACACGCTAATCTAAGTAAAAGCGCCCCAGACAGATCAGTCTAGACTGATTACGGAGCCTGAAGCCAAATGAAATCTTATAAAAATGCTTATGTGATCATACAGGCTCATTCAGATTCTGGGTCCCACATTTAATATTTAATTGTCTCTCCAAATGTCAAGGCAGGGTTGGCAATTAAAAGGCTCTGAGACAATCAGCACAGTCATATTAAAGTTGTAGGTAATTTAAGATTAGCACTTCTATTGCCGAATGCTGAGTGATTGGTGGATGTGACCATGAGGAGCCCAGAGTGAAACAGAATATCACAAAGACAACACTGGGACATGATCAGTGCAGTCAACCACAGCAGAAGGACGTCATGGACGCAAGGATCCTGGGCAAGATGTCTACTGGACCACGGTCTTGTTTACTACAACTAAAAGTGAATGTACAATTACCTAAAACATAGAGACAAATGAGCTGAATTATCAAGCACAATAGAATATATATTTAGCCAGACAAAAATACATATTTAGTCATCAGCACGAAATTCCTGCACCATAATAACCTTGTCTCTAGTTTTAATTAGGTCTATTAATATGTGAATAAAATACAACTTGTGTGTGTGTGTGTGTGTGTGTGTGTGTGTGTTGCCGGAGATGAGCTTGGAGCCTCTTGGATGCTAAACAAATGCTGTATCCTGAGTTAGACCTCAGCCCCAGAACCCCAGTGGCACTTATTATTTCGGTGCTGGGGATTGAATTCGGGACCTTATGCACAGGAGTGTGTGGCACACTTTAAGAGAAAGGGAGGGAGGGAGAGAGAGAGAGCAGAGAGACTATGTCAGCCAGATACAAAGAAGACAAGATGCCAAGAAAGTCAGCACGTGGAGAGAATCATAGATACCACTGGAAGATCAAGGTCCCTGAAGGCCACTGAAGCACTGAAGACCACTGAGGCACTGAAGGCTGCTGAAGCACTGAAGACCACTGAGGCACTGAAGGCTGCTGAGGCACTGAAGGCCACTGAGGCACTGAAGGCCACTGAGGCACTGAAGGCTGCTGAGGCACTGAAGGCCGCTGAGGCACTGAAGACCACTGAGGCACTGAAGGCCACTGAGGCACTGAAGGCCACTGAGGCACTGAAGGCTGCTGAAGCACTGAAGACCACTGAGGCACTGAAGGCCACTGAGGCACTGAAGGCTGCTGAGGCACTGAAGGCCGCTGAGGCACTGAAGACCACTGAGGCACTGAAGGCCACTGAGGCACTGAAGGCCACTGAGACACTGAAGACTACTGAGGCACTGAAGGCCACTGAAGCACTGAAGGCCGCTGAGGCACTGAAGGCCACTGAGGCACTGAAGGCTGCTGAGACACTGAAGGCCACTGAGGCACTGAAGGCCACTGAGGCAAGGCCTTTATGTTTCTCAGACCAGTCTCCCCCATCCACTCTTGCATGTACTGATCATCCCAAGGCACAAGTGTACCAAAGTGAGGAATAGCCTATCCGCAATGGCATGGCTATGCTATGATGTCACTCAGATATCGTGTGATTAAGTAATGGCTCCTGAAGTCCAGAGTGTACTCACAGTTGCTGTCTATGGGGCTAATTTGAAACTAAGCCACCAACCCAGTCAAGAAGCGGGAAATTTCTGTTTTGTCCATAAAACAATGCTTTCATATGGAGATTTAACACTCTTTTAAAAACAGTTTCTTTGCAGGGCCTCCTTTCAAATGGCAGCCAACTCCTCCCTCCAGTTCTATCCTTTATCCTGGCCCCCCACCTCCCACATCTGGCCTCCTCTGACTCCCTTTTGCCCCTGTTCTCTCCCTACTCAAGAAGGAAGTCAGTGGGCCAGATAAAGCCAACTTCAAGTTGCTGCAATCACAGACAGACTTTACTGACTACCAATCCACCTCAGTAAATCCTGTTCCTGGTGTGGTGAAGCCCTTTCTGTAGACAGCCTTGATATATTTCCTAGTTATAGGGTGTCTTAGTCCGGGTTTCTATTCCTGCACAAAAGGGAGAAAAGGGTTTATTCAGCTTATACTTCCACACTGCTGTTCATCACTAAAGGAGGTCAGAACTGGAATTCAGGCAGATCAGGAAGCAGGAGCTGATGCAGAGGCCATGGAGGGATATTACTGGCTTGCTTCCCCTGGCTTGTTCAACTTGCTCTCTTATAGAACCCAAGACTACCAGCCCAGACATGGCACCACCCACAATGGGCCCTCCCGCCCTGATCACTAATTGAAAAAATGCCTTATAGCTGGATCTCATGAAGGCATTTCCTCAACTGAAGCTTCTTTCTCTGTAATCACTCCAGCCTGTGTCAAGTTGACACACAAAATCAGCCAGTACAATTGACCCCTTGTCAACTTGACACACACACACACACACACCACCACCACCACCACCACCACCACCACCACCACCACCACTAAACCTCAAGCCTTACTTTCCTATTCACACCCCAAGATCTAAATAACTTTAAAAGCCCCACAGTCTGAAAATTCTTTAAATTTTCAATCCCTTTAAAATATCCAATCTCTTTTAAAAATCTAAAGTCTTTTTACAATTAAAAGTCTCTTAACTAAAATACTTTCTTCCTTCAAGAGGGAAAAATATCAGGGCACAGTCACAATCAAAACCAAAATCAAACTCCAACCGTCCAATGTCTGGGATCAACTCACGATCTTCTAGGCTCCTCCAAGAGCTTGGGTCACTTCTCTAGCCCTGCACTTTGTAGCACACAGCTTGTCTTCTAGGCTTCAGCTGCCTGTACTCCACTGCTGCTGCTGTTCTTGGTGGTCATCTCACGGTACTGGCATCTCCAAAACACTGCTCTTTTCCACTGCAACTAGGCTTCACATGACCCCTTCAGGCCTGGGCCATCAGTTGCAACTAAAGTTGCACCTTCACCAATGGCCTTCCACGGCCTCTCACAGTGCTGAGACTCAGCTGCTCTTCATGCCTTCAAAACTAGTACCACCTGAGTGACTCTTACACATTACCAAGTACAGCGACAGCACAAGGTACAACCTTGGCTATCTTGGGAACACAGCCTATGTGCTCTCAGAAAATACTTCGCAGACGATTTCACCTCAATGATACTGGTTTCTTCTTAATCACCGCTAATTTCTTAGCTCCAGCTAACCAGCATCAATAGTCCCAGGAGCGCAAAAGTTTCTTTTTAGTAGTTCTGGTATTTTGTTAATCACAGCTGATTCTTCAGCTCCAGCTAACCAAAACCACAGAATCTTCACAATCAAAACAGCAATGGCCCTGAGAGTCTTTAATCTTCCCTCTGAAATTTCACAAGCCAGGCGTCCATTTTCTGCACTGTTCTCAACATTATCTTCTAAGCTCCTACACAACATCCCACAGAGCTCTTAATACCAAACTTTAAGCCCAAAGTTCCAAAGTCCTTCCACAGTCCTCCCCAAAACATGATCAGGTTGTTACAGGAATACCCGACTCCTGGTACTAATTTGTCTTAGTCAGGGTTTCTATTCCTGCACAAAACATCATGACCAAGAAACAAGTTGGGGAGGAAAGGGTTTATTCAACGTACACTTTACACTGCTGTTTATCACCAAAGGAAGTCCATCACCAAACTGAAATTCCTTTCTCTGTGATAACTCTACCCTGTGTCAAGTTGACACACAGAACCAGACAGTGCATAGGGATTGAACCCTTTAGATCACTTAACTTGCCTCCTCTCACTTTCTCAATCAACACTGGAACATATTTGTTCCAGCACCTTCCCCACCCTCCCCCCTCAAAACAGGGTATCTTTGTGTATACTTGGTTGTTTTGGAACTCACTCTGAAGACCAGACTGGCCTCGAACTCAGATCTGCCTGCCTCTGGCTCCCAAATGCTGGGATCAAAGGCATGTGCCACCACCACTGGGCTACACTATCTTTCTTATCAACAGTTCTTATTCTTTTATCTTGAAATTCCTTCCTCTGGCCTTTCCATTTCAACCTACAAATGTGACTATATCTTCCCCAGCCTAAAGCTGGGAGGGTCCCAAGTGGGACCTTCACCTTCATAGACTTGGGGTGCTCACACTGCCTCCTGGCATATGAGTGCGTTTCATTAGCTTTCCTGTAGCCTCTATGTGTCCAGCTGTCTATAATCTCAATCTCATGCCTTTTTGGTTGGTATTTTGAACTCCTCTGCATAAGCATGATTACCACTAGACTGAGCCCAGTGCTTGAGAGTGCTCACTACTCAGTCAGAGGACTGGAGTTCTATTCTCAGCACCCACATCAGGAGCCTCATAATTGCCTGTAACTCCGGCTCCAGGGGATCTGATATGTGGCCTCTATGAGCACCTCACACATACAATGCATGTATACAGACACACACACACACACACACACAAGCATAGTAAAAAATAAAATTGATATGAAAGATAGAAAATATAAAAGAAGATAAAATAGGAGGGGGGTATGCAGCTCATAAGATACTGCCTGTTACTGGAGCCCTACTCAAGTCATTGTTACTTAGCTGAGACTTTGCCAGAAACCAAAGGTTTATGAAAGGAAAACCTAAAGTGCCAGCTGTGGAATAGCTCCCCGTGAGTTGTTGGTTAGTGAGGTCAAAGATATGCTACTGCCGTTAATCTTGGTCACCTGTCAAAAGTGAACTGTAAGTCCCTATTGCGGAAGACACCACCCCCTGTGGTTGTAGGACGCAGAGAAATGAAGCTGAAATGTCTCTGGAAGCTTCCCCTGCTGGCTAGTGTTCCCAGTGCCAAAGCGTGCTGTGCAGGGAGCCGAGGGAGGGGTCCAACAACAGCCTCGCCCTGCTGTGGTCCTTCACACCAAACTCCTGATGCTCCAGGCAAGGTGTGCCCACTGGCCCGAGAGCGGCCATCCCTGTGTGCATTCTGATCGGACTTGAGACCCACGCCTCAAGAGTGAACACGTGCCTGCTACTGAAACCTTGGTCAGAAGCCAGTGGCCCGGCTTCTAAAGGAAGCTGTACTATTGGTGTTTTGCTACATAGATATGTAGCTAAACTGTCTCCTACACATTTATGCTTAAATTAATTCTGCCCTCCAGCTGGGCTGAGAGAAGCTTCTGTAGGCAGAGGACGACACTTAATGCAGAGACTCACAACTGGATAAGTGACTGCTGACAACTCTGCTTATGTAAGGCATCTATGTCACCCACTCTGAGCCCTGGAGAACATCTCAGAAGGCAGGATAGAAAAAAAATTCGAGAGCCAGAGGGTGGGGAGAAGCACCGAGAACAGCGGTCTTCTAGACAGGACCGGGCTATTGCACTCATGGACTCATAAGAGCCGTGGTTGCCTGCACAAGGCGAGGCTGGAGGCCCCATCCCTCCCTGAGAAGTGCTTGGTGCTTAATGCTTGCTGTGGGTAGAAGAGCATTTCCTTTAGTGTTACAGGCATTGTCAAGTCACCCGTGTTCCAGGAAATAGCCCAACCTTTGCTCATGCAAACAACCCTAATTAAACTCAATAGGTCACCAAAAGAAAAAGTTGGGTGTAGTGGTGTATACCTTTAATACCAATACTTGGGAGGCAGACTGTGGGCAGTTATCTCTGAGCTTGAGGCCAGTCTGGGTTATATAATGAAACCCTATCTCAACAACAACAACAACAACAACAACAAAAAAAAAAAAAAACCAAGCCAAACAAAAAAGACATCAAAGTAGGATGGGGACTAGTTGGAAAGAAAAGAAGGGAGGGGGAATGAAGAGATGGCTCAGTGGTTAAGAGATTGGTTGCTCCTGTAGAGGCCCTGGCTTCTAGTCCCTGCTCCAATAAAATGGTTTGTCGCCATCCTAACACTCCAGTTCCAGGAGATTCTGTGTTCAGACACAAATGCAGGCAAAACAGTCACACGTGATATAAAACTAATAACTCTAATAATAATAATTTTAAAAGGCTAGGCAGTGGTGGATGCATGCCTTTAATACCAGCACTTGGGAGGCAGGGGCAGGCAGAACTCTGTGAGTTCCAGGCCAGCCTAGGCTACACAGAAAACCCTGTCTTGCAAAACACAGATAGAAAGAAAGAAAGAAAGAAAGAAAGAAAGAAAGAAAGAAAGAAAGAAAGAAAGAAAGAAAGAAAGAAAGAAAGAAAGAAAGAAAGAAAGGAAGGAAGGAAGGAAAGAAGGAAGAAAGAAAGAAAGAGAGAGAGAGAAAGAGAGAGAGAGAAAGAAAGGAAAGAAGGAAGGAAGGAAGGAAGGAAGGAAGGAAGGAAGAAAAGGGAGAGAGAGAGAGAGAGAGAAGGGGGTGTTCAGCAAGAGAGGAGGATGGGGTGTGAAAATAACTCAAATACAATATATCCATGTATGAACCCCAGGGTCTGCCCACAGGATACCCAGCCCCTCCAGATGTAGGTAGCCAAGTTCCTTTCTACAGAGTAAAAAGCCCAAGCTCAGGACTTGAAGTCCCACCCACCCCACACTAGAAAGCCTCTGTCCCCTTCTTCAAAGAACCCTGAATAAACCCTGTCACCTGTGTTCTGCTGCTTCTCGCCCACCCCAGGGGAGGCAGCCACCCTCCTGGGCCCCTCCTTCCCAATGTAGCTGCCGCTGAGGGTTCTTGTGCCCTGTGACTTTGTGGGATTCCTTGGCCCCTGATTGCCAGGATCCCTTTCCCCCTCAGAGTTCTAACACAGTGTATCACGGGCCCACCATGCGAGGCTTCAGATCGCCCTTGTCTGGGCCTGAGAGCAGAGGTAATTTTCTTGCAAACACACAGTTTTATGCTTGGAGGTTTCCAGTATGGTGTAGCAAAGAGCCACACTTGTGTCTTGCTTTGAGCCTCTTCCAGGATGTCTCTGTAGAGCTGGACCCTTTTCTTCATAATCCATTTATCCATTTCTTCATTTGAAAAATTAATTTTTATTTTGCATGTGTGAGTGGACGCTTGCATAAACGTATGTGCACCATACCATGCGAATGCCTCACACCCTCGGAGGACAGAGGAGGGCGTCTGGTTGCCTGGAGCTAGAGTTGCAGGCAGTTGTGGGTCGCCTTGCTGGTGCTGGAGCAAACTTGAGTCCTCTGGGAGGGCAGGTGGTACTGTTCACTGCTGAGCCATCTCTCCAGCCTCTCAATCCCTCCCTTTTATCTTCTGACCTTTCTCTTCCATTCACACCTAACCTTCTCTGCTTCTGGAAGGAACCTTGGGTTCAGTGTCTGGTCTGGATCGCTGGCATTGCTGTACTAGCAACCTTGCAGATCCTCGGCCTATTCCATTCATAGAAAGTGAAGTTACCCCCCCCCCCACACACACACCCCTGTAGGCACTATAATAGCGTTTCCTGTTAGCCCCAACGTCTGCACACATTATAAAGTCACAATCGACCTGTTTAGACTTTTGGGATTTTTTTTTTCTCGTATTGAAAAAGCAAAGGCAGGACCTCACCATATGTTAGCCAAATGTTCTACCACATTACTGCCCCATATCATCTTTAGGAATTTTGCCTGTCTACATCACCTGCATTTGTATCCCTCTGGTCCAAACGTGTGCTGGCACATGCTTGACACAGGCTAGAGTCATCTGAGAGGAGGGAACCCCAGCTGGGAACAGGCCTACATAAGATTGGGCTGTAGGCAAGCCTGAACTACATCTTCTCAATTAGTGATTGATTCCTTGCCTGTTGTGGGTGGCGCCATCCCTGGGCTGGCTCCTAGGTTTCATAAGAAAGTAGGCGGAACAAGCCATGGAGAGCAATCAGTAGCAGCATCTTCCATGGCCTCTGCACCAGCTCCTCCCTCTAGATTCTTGCCCTATTTGAGTTCATGTCCTGAATTCCTTCACTGATGGACTATGGATGTGAGCGTGTGAGCCAGATACACCCTTTCTCCCTAATCGGTTTTTGATTATCGTTTCATCACAGCAATAATAACCCTAACTAAGACAAGGGACCACTTTGTGAGGCAGGAAAAAAGAAAGTGGAGGATGGGGTTGGTGAGATGGCTCAGCGGTTAAGAGTGCTGACTGTTCTTCCGAAGGTCCTGAGTTCAAATCCCAGCAATCACATGGTGGCTTGCAAAAGAAAGTGGAGGTGCCATTGAGGGAAAACTGTGAGGTAGGAAAAAAGAAAGTGGAGGTGGGGCTGGTGAGATGCCCCACCCCTTTTCCGTACATAACTCCGAAGAGTGGAAGAACTGCTTTACTGCATCTCTGAAGTTGAATGTGAGGATGCTCTCGTGGGAAGGCCAGCTCCTCATCTTGTTTCTTTCCTTCTTATAAGATATCAATAGTTTCACTTGTCTGTTACGCGCGCGCGCGCGCGCGCGCGTGTGTGTGTGTGTGTGAGTGTGTGTGTGTGTGTTTTACTAAGCCCTGAGAAGGAAATTCAATATGGTCCATTTGATACTCCTTCATGCTTAGGATGTCCAAATAACCTGAACTTGATACCTAACTTGATACAGTGTTTCCTGCTGCAATTCTGTAACAGTATTTTGGATGCTTGATGTATATACAGAATCCAGTCCATAGTATGTGTCTACTCCTCTCAAAACCCATTTATAGCCCTGTAAAGGCTAAAGGCTACTGACATCGGTTCTTTGTAATCCATTTGTCAGCCATGGTCAGAGCCTTCCTCCTGGGAGCTCTGTCAGTTTCTGCTTTGCTGGCAGGTTGACTAGTCCTTACTGGTGTTTTGTGTCTGAGTAGGTATAAGATGGATCTGTGTAGATTTAGCCCATTTTTATATTGCCATAGCAACTCCTTATACGGCATTTCTTGCATCCAAGTTGTCTTAGTTAGCTTTTGTCCTAGGTTGGGTTTCATTGCTGTGAAGAGACACCATGACCAAGGCAACTCTTTCAAAGGAAAACTTTTAATTTGGGGCTCACTTCCTGCCTCCAGGTTCCTCTCTTGACTTCTTTTAATGCAAACTGTGATGTCGAAATGCAAACTGAAATAAACTCAAAAGCTGCTCTGGGTCATGGGGTTGGCCTACAGTTTCCGAGGTTCAGTCCATCATCTCATGGCGGGGAACCATGGCAGCGTGCAAGCGGAGATGGAGTAGGGAAGGGGCTGAGAGTTCTACATCTTGATCTGCAGGCAGCAGAGGAAGACTGTGTTCTACACTGGGTGGAGCTTGAGCATGGGAGACCTCGATGCCCCACCCCCACAGTGACACACTTCCTCCAACAAGGCCACACCTCCTAATAGCACCTCTCCCACGGGCCAAGCATTCAAACTCACAAGGAGGGTCATACCTATTCAAACCATCATAACATTCTATCACTGAGATAAAACCCCATGACCCAGAGCAGCTTTTGAGTTTATTTCAGTTTGCATTTCGACATCACAGTTTGCATTAAAAGAAGTCAAGAGAGGAACCTGGAGGCAGGAAGTGAGGCAGCAGATGTAGAGGGATCCTGCTTACTGCCTTGCTCCTTGTGGTTTGCTCAGTCTGCTTTATATTACACACACACACACACACACACACACACACACACACACACACACAAACCAGAGCTATCTACCCAGGAGTAGCAGCACCCACAGTGGGCTGAGCCCTACCACATGAACCATTAGTCAAGAAAATGCCCACAGGGGCTGGAGAGATAGCTCAGTGGGTAAGAGCACCGACTACTCTTCCGAAGGTCCTGAGTTCAAATCCCAGCAACCACATGGTGGCTCACAGCCATCCGTAAAGAGATCTGATGCCCTCCTCTGGTGTCTGAATCAGTTACAGTGTACTTACATATAAAAAATAAATGAATCTTTTAAAAAATTAAAAAAAAAAAAAAGAAAATGCCCACAGACTTGCCTACAGGCCAACCTGATGGAGGTATTGAGAAGCCTCTCAATTGAGGCTTCTCTTCCTCAAAGTTTATATCAAGTTGAAAAAAAACCCAACCAGAACATATATGGCCACTATTATTTTTTTGTCCAAACCAATCTCTGCCTTGTTATGTAGTCAACGGTCATCTCATCTTGAATATCTAATCTTCCTGCCTCGTCTCTGATCAGAATACCAGGATTATTATTTATGTAATTCTCAAGATCCAACCCTGGGCTTCAAACATGTTATATAAGCACTCCCTCAACTGGGCAATAATACACTGTGGGTATTTTAGATTTTAAGTTCATTCCCTGTCCTTTAGTCATGGGTTAGCCTTAATTAATGTCTCACAGAAAAGCAGTCAGTGCCCAAGCAGGAATTTATTTCTTTGTTATTTTCTCAGTACCATGTTGCTCCGAAGAAGCCATTCACAAGGGCGTTGCTACTGTAAGTTCCTTGTAGAGCTGCCCAACAGAACGTTCTTCTCCTGCGGATCTTCCTGCTCATCCTCCTCTTCTTCTCCTGGCACCCCTCCCCCCTTCCTACTCCTCTCTCCCACACTCTGGTCTCCCTCCTGTCCTCCTTTTTTTCCTGAGATGGGGATCACTACATAACCCTTCTTGGTCTCAAACTCCTGAACTCCAGCATATCTTCCCTCTTCATCCATCCACTACAGACACAGAGCGCTAACCACCCAGTTTCCAGAGGCCTGGGCAAGCTTCCTGGTTTCCTTTTAGCAGGTTCAATTAGTAATGCCTGGAGGGCAGATTTACACACGCCTGGGTTAACAGTGTTCCGGAAGGAAGTATTCCCTTTTAGAAACACTAATCACTACTAATGAAATAGTCACATAAAGGACACAGAGCTGTTTTATTCAAAGCATGTCCAAGATCTCAGTTTTCAGCCAAGGAGATGGCCGAGTTGATGAAGACAGGTGTCACCGAGCATGATAACCTAAATTGGATACCTCAAACCAAACAAACAAACCAAAGCAAACTGTCCTCTCACCTCTATGCAAACAAAATGGCATATGTGCCCAGATGTACAAGCACACACATAATATGTGTAATAAAAAAAAATCTAGCTGTTTATCCAATATCCAAGTGTTGACTGTAATCCTATCACCTGTTGACAGTCCACACCTTCCCAGTACAACCTCCACCCTGTTGAGATTGTGCCAGCAGGCTTTGGAGTCACTGCTAATGGGGCTCCTTGTCACAAAAGCTTCTTCATAGCTTGGCTATTCCACCCACACTCTGCCTCCAATTCCATGTTTCTAGATGTGGGTGGTCCAGTGTCCCCAGCCTTTAAATTGATGGACAGCCGGGCAGTGGTGGTGCACGCCTGTAATCCCAGCACTTGGGAGGCAGAGGCAGGCAGATTCTGAGTTCGAGGCCAGCCTGGTCTACAGAGTGAGTTCCAGGACAGCCAGGGCTACACAGAGAAACCCTGTCTCCAAAAAACAAAACAACAACAAAAAAACAATTGATGGATGATGTTGCCATCTGGCACTTTCAGGTAGGGTCTCTCCATCTTTGCTTCTGGCTTCTTAAGTTCCTCTAAACTATGATACATTGAGTGACCTTGCTTGGGATACTGTAAGGTTTGGGGAGCAATGGGGGACCTGCCCAACCTTTGATAGTAGTACATCAACATTTTATTGTTGTTGTTGTTGTTATTTTGTTGTTGTTGTTGTTGTTATTATTATGTGTGTGTGTGTGTGTGTGTGTGTGTGTGTGCTACAGCTAGATTCCTTCTCACTGCCACCTATCCACCAAGGAAATCTGCCTCACTGAAGCTCACAGTTGGTTCTGAGACTACTGAGGGTGTGGGCTCGCCCTGAGGGTGGGACTCACGGTCTGTTTGCACAGGGGCCCCGGCCTATGTTTTGGCAAGTCTTGCTTCCCTTTTCCCCTACCCAGGAGCCTTCCTTTCTGTACACTGCTGCCTTTCTCTGCTCGTTTCAGGTATTGTGTACCTTTGCGATACACGCCTCTTTATCTCTTCGAATATACTAGCTCTCCTTCTCTGGGCCCCATGGAAGAAGTTTGTAGAAGGCCACAATCTGTGCTAGTTTGGATGATAATGGCCCCCATCGGTTCCTATATTTGAGTGGTTCATTATCGGGGAGTGGGCACTCTTTGAGAAGGATTAGCAGATATAGCCTTGTTGGAGTAGGTATGGTCTTGTTGGAGGAAGCTCAGTCTCCCTCCCTCCCTTCCTCTCTCTCTCTCTCCCTCTCTCTCTCTCCCCCTCCCTTTCTCACTCTTTCCCTCCCTCTCTCACTCTCTCTCTCTTCCTCCCTTTCCCTCCCCACCTCTCACCACCAGGTGAGATCAGGATGCAAAGCTCTCAGTTACTTCTCCAGCACCATGCCTGCCTGCCGCTGTGCTCCCCGCCATGATGATAATGGTCTAAACTCTGAGACCTTAAGCAAGAAGCCCCTGGTTAAGCACTTTCTTTTGTGAGAGTCACCTTGGCTATGGTGTCTCTCCACAGCAACAGAATGGTGACTAAAACACTATCTCACCCAGAAGTCATTCTGTTTTTTCACGACAGTCTATGTTGCCAAGGCTGACCTTGAATTCACGGTTCAAACAATGTGGCCTCAGTCTCACAAGTATTTGGGAGGCTACAGGTATGTCCTCCCATGATAACATAAATAGAAAACATTGGTGGTTTTCTAAGGCTTCTAAAGTGTTTTATTGAAAAAAAATAAAAAAGACCCTAAAAGCCAGGCAATGGTGGTGCACACCTTTAATTCCAGCACTTGGGAGGCAGAGGCAGGCGGATTTCTGAGTTTGAGGCCAGCCTGGTCTACAGAGCGAGTTCCAGGACAGCCAGGGCTATACAGAGAAACCCTTGTCTCCAAAAACCAAAAACCAAAAACCAAAACCCAAAAGCCAAAAACCAAAAGGGCTGGGGAGATGGCTCAGAGGTTAAGAGCACTGACTGCTTTTCCAGAGGTCCTGAGTTCAATTCCCAGCAACCACATGGTGGCTCACAACCATCTGTAATGGGATCTGACGCCCTCTCCTGGTGTGTCTGAAGACAGCTACAGTAATACATAAATAAACAAACAAACAAACAAACAAACAAATATCTTAAAAAAAACCAAAAAAAGCCCTAAAATGTTTCCTTGGCATATATTAACTAGACACTGTACACATTCACATGATGTAGTTTGGTCATATTCACTCTTTGTTACCCTTGTGATGGGGTCTTCTCATGCCTTCCTCTTTCCAGTTCACTTCCCCTCTGCTTTCACAGTGTGTGTGTGTGTGTGTGTGTGTGTAAAGTTCATCTGAGTTGTCTACTGAAGCACAGATGAGAGTTTGTTTATAAGGTGGGCACCTTATCAGTGGGAACTGGAAGAAAAAAACAACTCAACTCAAAACAAAAGGTCTTTTATTTCCTTGGTTAGGTTTTGTCTTTATGGTGACGGTGTGTTTTGTGCATTACAATTGTAATGTCTCTTGATAGATTGTGACTTTTTATCTCCCCAAAGTGGTTTTGCTTTTACAGTTTTTGGGTTCGGTTTTGTCAGCTAGCAGATTAGGGATGCTGCTTGTTCCCTAGTTTGATTTGCTGGAGACACCCTTCCCAGCCTCCGTCTTGTCCTGAGGCAGTATCTGCGTTTGTTGGTGAGACGTGTGTATGTCTCTTGGAAACAGCAAATGGACAGATCCTGCTTTACATCTAGTTTGTTAGCTGGTGTCTTATGATTGGAAACTGTTAGTAATCAGAAGTATTGAAAGTGAGTGAGTATATATTACTCTCTGTAATTGTGTAGTGTTTGGTGTTTTCCAGATTCGTGTTTGTTTAGCTATCATTGTGTTATCTAAAGCCTCTTAGATGTGTTAATCATTCACTCCAGTTCAACCCTTCCGGTATCCACTACAGATCCAGTTTAGTGGCCATCAATCCTTCTCTCTGCTTTTATTATAGGATCTCCTTTTTCCATCAACTACAACAGCTAGTTTTCCTGGGTAGACTTCTTAAGCTTAAACCAGGTCCCTAGTTGGCAGTGCTGGTGACAACGTCCTAAACAGAAGGACTCTGACCGGGTAAACAGAAGCCTAAACTTAGCATTCCTCATGAATCTTGCAAGGAAACGTTGTATATACCAGGAAAACCACTGCCTCCCTTACCCAGCCCCAACTACCTTAATTAATCCTAAGAGCCTGTGTCAGCTCAGGGACCCCCACCCTGTTACCGTACAAAATCTGCCTGCTTTCCTGTCAAGCTGCTGTCCTCTGATCTTGGAGATAGATTAGCAGTTTGTTCCCTCAATGAGCTTTTCTATGGACTCATCAAGTGGCCCAGTGTAGGGGTTTCACTGAACCTTCCCTCACAATACTAATATAGGTGGGCAATTATTGTCTTTAAAAAACCTAAAATACAACCAGGCCATGGTGGTGCATGCCTTTAATGAATCCCAGCACTCAGGAGGCAGAGGCAGGTGGATCTCTGTGAGTCCAAGGCCAGCCTGATCTACAAAGTGAGTTTTAAGATAGCCAGGGACACACAAAGAAGCCCTGTCTTGAAAAACAAAAATATAAAAAACTAACCTAAAATACATCTTTTCCGTGTTCTGGCTTTTATTTAAAGTTCCTGCTGAGAAATGAGTTTATCTTTATATGTGACTTGGTGTTTTTGTCTTTGCTCTGTATACTTGGTGTTTTAATTATAATTTTAATACAATGTGTAGTGCTTCTTTTTCTTTTCTTTTCTTTTTTCTTTTCTCTTTGTTTCTTTCTTTGTTTCTTTCTTTGTTTCTTTCTTTGTTTCTTTCTTTGTTTCTTTCTTTGTTTCTTTCTTTCTTTCTTTCTTTCTTTCTTTCTTTCTTTCTTTCTTTCTTTCTTTCTTTCTTTCTTTCTTTCTTTCTTTTTTGAGACAGGGTTTTTCAGTGTAGCCCTGGCTATTCTGGAACTCACTCTGTAGATCAGGCTGGCCTTGAACTCATAGCGTTCCACCTGCTTCTGCTTCCCAAGTGCTGGGACTGAAGGAGTGCACCGCCACTGCCTGATTGGAGAGTTTCTTTTTCTCCCTGTCTATTTGGTATTATATATGCCCTTTTTACTTCAATGGGCTTCTTTACCCCTATATTTTGGAATTTCTTTGCTATAATTGTATTGAAAATATTCTCTATGCCTTTAGCATGGAATTCTTCTATGCACATAGTTCATAGATTTTTCTCTTTTCATTGTGTCTAAAGACCCTACATGTTTATGTTTTTAAAAAATTATCATCCTTGACTAAATGCACCGATTCACTGTGGAAAGCTTGTCTTGAGGATCTGACATGCTGTCCTTCCAGTGAGCCATTCTAGCGTCTATTGGTGAGACTTTTAGGGAGATTTTTTTGTTTTGCTTGTTGAATTTTTACTTGTTGGGAGCCAGGCCCTGATAAAAGGACAAAGAGAATTTAATTTTTAATGTTAATTTTTGTCATCTTGACCAGGGGTGGTCTGGGGCTGGAACCCGGGCCCGGAAGGAGCTAAGGTTTAAAGTCTTAGGAACCTGGCTCTTTCCCTTGAAGAGACAGCAGTTATCTGGCCCAGGCTGCTGCTTTCCCCTTTGTGTCTTTGCTTAGATTAGCTTACTGCTGATGTCATCCTATTGTTGCTGTAGGATAGCTTTCTGCTGACTCCGTCATTCTTTCCAGCCAAGCCATACATACGATGCTATACTTCTTTATCTTCTTTCTTTTTCTTTCTCTCTCTCTCTCTCTCTCTCTCTCTCTCTCTTTCTTTCTTTCTTTTTTTTTTCTTTTTTTTTTTTTTTTTTTTTTTTTGCTTTTTTGAGACAGGGTTTCTCTGTGTAGCTCTGGCTGTCCTGGAACTCACTCTATAGACCAGGCTGGCCTCGAACTCAGAAATCTGCCTGTCTCTGCCTTCCAAGTGCTGGGATTACAGGCATGCACCACCACTCACTGCCCTGCTAAAAACGGTGGCTGAAGAGACAGCCATGGGTGCTGGGAACTGAACTCTTACATCTTTGGTTGCGAGCCTAGCCTTTAACAGCTGAGCCATCTCTCCAGCCCACTATACTTAACAAACTTGCTTAGCAAGCTGGAGCAAGACCTGGTCCTAAAGTTTCTTGTCTTCTTTCTTTTCTGGTCTCCTGGTCCTTCCTCTCAGGAGCCTGTCACTGAAGAACAACCTGCTGGTTCACTTTATTTAAAAACAATTGGTTTTTCTTTCTTTGGCATATTTGGCATTTGTATGTGTCCACACTCCCATGGTGTGTGTGTGGGAGGGTGGGTGCTAGAGAGAGGACTCTGGTTGGGAGCACATACTGTTCTTGCACATCATCCACATTTGATTCCCAGCACCCACATCATGCAACTGGCAACTGGCTCCAGGGTTTGTAACACTGCTCTGACCTCCTCCTACACAGATAGACACACAGAGACAAACAGACAGACAGACACACACACACACACACAAATAATTAAAATAAAAAGAAAATGGTATGTAAGAAAGTATACCTGTAAAAGTTGAAGGGCAGCTTGCAGGAGTAAGTCCTGTCCTTTATTTACCACGCAGCTCCCAAGATAAATTCAGGCCATCATGCTTGGCAGCGGGCACCCAACCCGCCATCTCACTGCCCTTATATCATTGCTGTGTGCGTATGATGGGGTGGGCACATGCCACAGAACACACATGGAGTCAGATGAAACTGCTCAGGAATGGCCTCTAGAGACTGACCTCGGGTTGTCAGCCTTCCACGGCAAGGACTTCCACCTGCCGAGCCCTCTTGACAGCAGCTCAGTCAGTCTCTGTGTCTAGCATTAGCGTGGTTTGGGTTTTGTTCAGTATGTCTGGCTCTCTATCTGATCACATTTGTACATTCCTCCATTGACTCATTTTGTTTAGGGGTTTGTATTTTCTAATGTATTCTGGAATTCATTTGAGTTTATTTATACTCTCATTTCTTAGAATGCGCGTGCGCGCGCGCACACACACACACACACACACACAAACACACACACACACACACACACACATACACACACATACACACACACACACACACACACACACACACACACACACGGTTTCTCTGACCTAGAGTTCTGTGGCTCGGGTTGGCCTTGAACTTGTAGAGATCCACCTGCCTCTACCTCCCAAGTGCTGGAACTAAAGACATGAGCCACCACTGTTCAGCTTCTTTGAATATATTTATAATCATTCTTCTGAATTCTTTGTCTGGAATTTCCCAATCAGTTATTCTCACTGGGGGCCATTTCTCTGTGGCTGGTAGATTTCAGAGAGGAGCGTCCTGGGTTTTCATGTTACTTATGTTTCTGTGTATGGATTTACACATCAAGAGTTAATTTTTCTGGTTGATTTTTGAGATCATCTTCTCTCAGTGTTAGTGTTTGTAATGTTCAGGAATGGATATGTTAAAGCAGGGTTAAAGTGCTATTTTCCCCTGATAGACTGGTTTCATGACAACAGCTCTATAGATCCTTGGCCCTCCCCTGCCAATAGAATGGCTCACCATTCAGGGTGGTGCTCCTGTGGAAATAGAGAATTAGTGCAGCAATGGTCCTTTAGGCACTGATGATCACAGGGAGCACGGAGACAGTGATAGCCCTGAACACTCATCCATGCTCCTGAGGATTCTCGGCTCCTTTCTGCTGCTGTGATAAAACACTAACAAAAGCAACCTAGCAGATGAAAGATTTGTTTTAACGTACAACTCCAGGTATCAGTTCTTCACTGAGGGAAGTCAAGGTAGGAACTTGAAGGCAGGCCTACTTGCTATTCCATATTGCATATAGCATTATTTCCAACCAAGGAATTCATTCAACAGTCAAAGAAGTGTGGCCAGAACCACAGAAGAGATTGCTTGATGGCTCAAAGGTGGACTCACTTTTTTATATAGTTCAGGATCACAGCTAAGAGTCCAGATGACCCCATCCCCACCCTACCAGCCATGCCCAAAGGTCAATATGACCTAGCCAATTCCTCACTTGTGGCTTCCCTCTCAAGAGACTCTAGGCCAATGGTTCTATACCTGTGGATTGTAACCCTACAAGGGCTTACATATCAGATATCCTGCATATCAGATATTTACCTTACAATTCATAAAAGTACCAAACTTACAGTTATGAAGTAGCAATGGAATCATTTTATCATTGGGGATTCACCACAACATGACGACATTTATTAAAGGGATGCAGCATTGGGAAGGTTGAGAACCACTGCTCTGGGCTATGTAGGTCAACAATTAAAGCAAACCAAGGCAGGGACTGTAGAGCTAAGTCAGCTGTTAACGCTTGTTGATCAACCAGGAGGACCAGAGTTCAAATCTCCGCTTGTCATGCCATGCAGCTCACAAATGCCTGTAACTTCAGCTCCAAGAGATCTGACATCCTCTTCTGGCCACTATAGATTCATGCATACACACATGCACATATACTCACACAACCCCAGACACACAAATAAATAATAGGACCTCAGCAGGGCGGTGGTGGTGCACACCTGTAATCCCAGCACTCTGGGAGGCAGAGGCAGGCGGATTTCTGAGTTCGAGGCTAGCCTGGTCTACAGAGTGAGTTCCAGGACAGCCAGGGCTACACAGAGAAACCCTGTCATGAAAAAAAAAAAAAACCAAATCAAAAAAAGAAAGAAAGAAAGAAAGAAAGAAAGAAAGAAAGAAAGAAAGAGGACCTCATTATGTATCTTTGGCTGGCCTAGATCTCATTATGTAAAACCAGGCTAGCCTCGAACTCAGAGGGCCCTCTGTCTTTCTGGAGTGCAGGAATAAAAGCCTGCACCAATCCCTTAAGTAATCTTAAACAAACAAATCTAACCAGGATATTGGGTATGAATGGATAGAGAAAAGAAATAGAAGAAATAAAGTAAGACTAGCAATATTGGGATCTTTGAAAGTAGAAGAGGGGCTAGGCGGTGGTAGCACACACCTGTGATCCCAGCACTCTGGGAGTAAGAGGCAGGCAGATTTCTGAGTTCGAGGCCAGCCTGGTCTACAGAGTGAGTTCCAGGACAGCCAGGGCTATACAGAGAAACCCTGTCTTGAAAAAAACAAAAATCCAAAAATCCAAAAAACCAAAAAAAGAAAGAAAGAAAGAAAGAAAGAAAGAAAGAAAGAAAGAAAGAAAGAAAGAAAGAAAGTAGAAGAGGGAACTATAAATAGAAGTGGGAAACTTCAGGGACACAGAGAAGCTGGGGGTGGGTGAGGGGATTTTGCTAGACTGAAGTAAAGGGTCTCTCATCACACAGGCATATCTCTGTGAGGTTCAGGCCAGCCTGGTCTATAGAGTGAGTTCCAGGACAGCCAGGGCTACAAAGAGATCTGGTTTTGTGTGTCAACTTGACACAGGCTGGAGTTATCACAGAGAAAGGAGCTTCAGTTGAGGAAATGCCTCCATGAGATCCAGCTGTGGGGCATTTTCTCAATTCGTGATCCAGGGGGGAGGGCCCCTTGTGGGTGGTGCCATCCCTGGGCTGGTGCTCTTGAGTTCTATAAGAGAGCAAGTTGAGCAAGCCAGGTGAAGCAAGCCAGTGAGAAACATCCCTCCATGGCCTCTGCATCAGCTCCTGCTTCCTGACCTGCTGGAGTTCCAGTCCTGACTTCCTTTAGTGATGAACAGCAATGTGGAAATGTAAGCTGAATAAAACCCTTTCCTCCCCAACTTGCTTCTTGGTCATGATGTTTTGTCCAGGAATAGAAACCCTGACTAAGATACTATCTCAAAAACAACAACAAAACAAAGCAAAAGGCCAAGCCAGACTGCTAAAATAGTGTTGGGTAGTAATCAAACAAGGGAGAGAGGTGGGCCGGAATACAGGGAACAAAATACTCAAGGGAGCAAATATGGAGACAAAGTGTGGAGCAGAGACTGAAAGGAAGGCCATCCAGAGACTGCCCCACCTGGGGATCCATCCCAGATACAGTTGCCAAACCCAGACACTATTGCGGATGCCAAGAAGTGCTTGCTGACAGGAGCCTGAGATAGCTGTCTCCTGAGAGGCTCTGCCAGAGCCTGACAAGTTCAGAGGTGGATGCACACAGCCAACCATTGGACTGAGCAGGGGGACCCCAATGGAGGAGCTAGAGAAAGGACTGAAGGAGCCGAAGGGGATTTGCAACTCTGTAAGAACAACAATATCAACCAACCAGGCCCCCCAGAGCTCCCAGGGACTAAGCCACCTACCAAAGAGTAGAGGAACCCATGGCTCCAGCGGCATATGTCTCAGAGGATGGCCTTGTCGGACATCAAGGGGAGGAGAGGCTCTTAGTCCTGTGAAGCCTCGATGCCCCAATGTAGGAGAATACCAGGGCAGAGAGGCAGGAGTGTGTGTGGGGGCGGGGTTTCCAGGATGGGGGAACCGGGAAAGGGAATAACATTTGAAATGTAAATAAAGACAATAGCAAAAAAACAAAACAAAAGAACCTGACTGGCCTCTCACTCCTTCCCTGCTGCTGGTGGGAAGCACTGTCTTCCTTTGGTTGCATTGCCTATGCTGTCCAGTCTGTGGACAGTGCCCCACAAGAGGGACCACAGGTCTGTTCAAGCCTCTGTTAATCCCTCAGGGCTCGTCCATGGGCCTCTGCAAATGATCTGCCTGCTCTTGGAGTCTGGGTGAGAGTTCTGCAGGTTGGCCGCTTCCTGAATGCTGTGCTGCTGACTGGATTTGAGGGTTTGGAGTATGCTATTTCTCGGTGCAGCACGAAGTGTTTTCCTCATGTATAGTTTCCTGTGAGTGTAGTTCACAGAGGGTCTCGGGCTGTCACGACAGACATCTGAGAATGGCACCTTGTGTGAGGGTTCCCCAGCTCTTCCTGCGGCTATCGGCTATCGCCGCAGCTATCATGGGAAGGGTTGAAGGTTTAGTGTCTGCTGCACTTCTGATGTGAGGTTTTCATCTCTCAGGTTAGTGCTGAGAAGCTCTGGCCCACTGTGCCTGAGATGATGACATTCTGGTGGCTTATTTGTGTTGTTGTTCATTTAAACTTTATTATTTTTTTATTGCATGTGTATTTGGGGGTTGGGGGTGTGTGATGCCACACTATGTGTGGTCACCTGTGGAGTTACTTCTCTCTTTCCATGTGGGGTCTGAGGCCATCTTGCCACCCGTAGCCCAGCTGGCCTGGAACCTGTTACACAGACCAGACTGGCCCCTAACTTGTGATCATTGCTTCTGCTTCTTGAGCACTGGGATTAGAGATGTGAGCCACCATGCTTTGCTTAAATATACTTTTGAAGGAATGAATGGTATTAAGTTATAGGAATCCAACTGAAACCAAACCTCAGATCACAGATCATAGGCTAACTGTATGGGAACAGCCACTATAGTCCAGGCAACAAATTACATGTTAAAAATGAATGATATAAGCCTACAGCCAAACAGTGGATGGAGCTTGGGACTTCTTTCTTAAGGAAAAGGAAGGATTGTGGGTCCCTAAGGGGACAGGAACTCCATTGGAAGACCAACAGAGTCAACTAACCTGGTCCCTTGGAGTCAGAGTCTGAACTGCCAGCCAAAGAGCCTTCCCCCGGGCTGGACCCAGGCCTCCTCTCATCCATAGCACATGTGCAGCTTGCCCCTCGTGTAATTCCTGAACAGCTGGAGCCGGGGCTGTCCCAAAAGCTGATGCCTGCATGTGGGATATGTCCTAGCAGCCGGGCTGCCTTGCCTGACCTCGGTGGGACAGGAAGTGCCTAGCTTAGCAGAGACTTGATATGCCAGGGAGTGTAGGGATACCCAGGGAGGGTCCCCACCAGTCCAGAGAAGGGGAGCAAGGGAGGATTATGGGAGGGTGGTACCAGGACAGGGGCAGTAGGCAAGATGTAAAGTGAATAAGTAGAAAAATAAATAAGAATTAAGAAAGCAACGTAAGTGAGAGTGGTGGCCTGGCCCAGCAAGCGGACACTTGCTGCCAGGCCTGACAGCCTGAGAGGTCCCCAAGCCCACACGGTAGGAAGAGGACTGGGTCCCTCCAGTTCTCCTCTGGCCCCCACACGTGCTGTAGCGCTCACCAACCCCACCCTTGTCTATAAACTCACGTAAAACATTTTCAAAAAGAAAGTGAGATAAATGCTATGCAAAGCATAAGCATGAAACCTTGTAGAACATGGAGATGTTTTAAACCACACATTTTATTGAAAATACTTAATTTGAATAATTTAAAAATATGAATAAAATGTCAAACTTTTTCACATAAATTATCATTTTGGTTCTGCCCACTGTACGTAAAGTAGCCCCCCTTTTCTTGATGACCTATTTACTCAAGAGCAAGGGCTGTGCTGCCCCCTGGTGGCCAGTCACCTGGAACACAACTAAGTCTGTGAATCTGCCCATGTGCATGTGATTCCTGAGTGAAGGACTTTCTTGAAAGACTGTGGCCCTCCACGAAGCACATTCTCCCACTGACACTTGCAAGTTCAGCAAAACGGCTCTTCCGAAGTGTTTATTCTCTTTTCTGTGTGTGTTTTCTTGTTTCTTGTTTACATTTTTAGACAAGGTCTTATGTAGCCCAGGCTAGCCTTGGAACTCCCCAGATAGCCAAGGGTGAATGTGAACTTCAGATTCTCCTACACACACCTCTCTCCAGTGCTGACTACAGGTGAGCCCCCAAGGCTGCCGACAGAACCAGGGCTTTCTGTGTGCTCCGCAGGCACTCACCAGATAAGCTACATCCCATCACTGACTTTTAAAGACAGAAAAGCCTGTCAATCTATAAAAGAGAAGGCTGACAGATGGTGAGACGGCAGTCTGCCAGGACAGCATTACCACTGCTTTTCTTCTTTCCTTTCTGGTTTTGATGTTTTATTATTGTCTTTTTTTTTTTCTTTTTTTGGAGACAGGGTCTCATTAAGTAGCCTTGGATGGTCTAGAAGTCACTATTATAGATCAGGCTGGCCAGGTCTCACAGAGATCCACCTGACTGTATTATGAATTTGTGGCAATCCCCCTGCCTCAGATCCTCAAGTGCTGGGATGGGATTATAGGTGTGAGCTATCATGCCCTTAACACCATCTTTAGTAAAATTGATGTCACTACTCTGGACAAGTCCATGTCCACTTTCTGGGAACAGGTGACCTTGTCTCAGGTTTCCAGAAGCCAACCCTGAAAGGAGCCATCAGCATAGCCTAAGCGCGTTCTCCAGACCAAACACTTTAGACTTGAGGTTTTTCAGTTCTCCCTGTATCTTATGAGCTCTTCTGTTGCTGTCACGGACTTCACACAGCATGGCCAGGTCCTGGTTCCCATGGGTGTTTATGGTTGCCTAGAGAGTTGAGAAAAAAGAGAGAAAGAATTATGGCGTTAGCTAAGGGGGAAATCAAGTCACAAAGAGCAGTTGTGCCGGCTCCATTTTACATATGATAGATGCGGCACTAAAATTCTTCAGTGATGCATTCTTAAATGAAAACGTTTAATTGGTCAAAGCATTTGGGAGAAAGCAAGAAGACCTAGGGTTCCAGGCTATCCTTGGCTACCTATGCAGTTTGAGGCAGCCTGCCTGACAGGAAACCATTGCAAATATACATACATCTCAAAACAAAAGGACAGAGAAACTTTGGGATAGAGATTATTAAATAACTAACAATGGGCAAAAAGACCAATGCAGCATCGGTGAGGTCGCTCAGCAGTTAGTAAAGGTGCTTGCCACCAAGCCTGGGGATCTGAGTTGGGTCCTCAGGAAGCCACGTGGTGGACTGAAAGGAGTACACTGACGTGCACACATTCACCATGCCATATGTGTCTGCACACACAAATAATAAATGTTAACAAACATTTTTAAAAAACAAGACCAATAATAGCATTATTGGTAAATTTGCCAAAAATGACAGAAAGTGTTGTTTTTTTCCTATTTGTTCAGATCACAGCACTTAGTGCTGTGTGACTGTGTGAGTGACTGTTAAATCTCTATCAGAGCTCTTAAGGCAGCCCACATACTAAAAGATGTCTGGGAAAGCACTTCGTTTTACTCAGTCATTTTCCCACTTTAAAAGTAGACAATTCTTAGGGCTAGAGAGATGGCTCAGTGGTTAAGAGAGGACCTGGGCTTAATTCCCAACACCCACATGGCAGCTCACAGCTGTCTGTAACTCCAGTTCAGGGGATCTCATATCTTCACACAGACATACATGCAAACAAATAAAATAAAAATAAATAAAATCATTACAACATCCTACACACAGAGAGATAAATCCTTTCAAATAAACCCATACAATTCTGTGGAGAGTGTGTGTGCACTCGGCCAAGCACAGGACTGAGGGTCATACTATGACCAGCATGTCCCTGGGGTACCTTGTCGCCATCTCAGCCCTGGGCTGCAGATGCACATTTGTGCTTGGCTTTCATGTGGGCGCTGGAGACTCAGGTCATAATGCTTGCACAACTGGCAGCTTTTACAAACTGAGCATCTGCCCAGTTCCCCATTTCCTGGACTCACCTAATTCTTTTAATTTAGTTGAACCGTGAGGGTAGGGTGATGATTTGTAAGTTATGTTTGTTTTTGTTTTTCCCAACAAAGTGTTCCTGTTGAATAATGTTCAGAGAGGACTCAAGGACACCTACTAATCTGTTGTTCTTCAAGTGAGGACAAAGCACAGGTTTTGTGATGCTGGAGATCAAGCCAGTGCCCTGTTCTGCTTACACATGACACACACCCTACTGAAATCTACATCACATCCCTGGCCATCCTTCTGAGGAACCACCCTGACTATCTTTCTACAATCCCACCCCAAGTTCTCTTTCCTACCTCAGGAGCAACAGTACCTTATAGAGCATTTGCTCCAGGTCTCTCAGCTTCTGTCGGAGAGCCTTAATGTCTGTCTTGAAGCCTTCTACTTCCAGGATTCGTCGATGTTCCAAGGCCTGATAGCGTTTTGTCATTATCTGTAAGCGCTTGCCCATCTTGCTGGAGCGATCCTAAAAATGGATGACCAAGAGTTTATGAAGAGGAGACTCTCCTCAGCAGCCTGTGTGTTCTATTCAGCCCAAGTGTGAAACACCACACACCTTGAAGATCTCTCTCCTCACTCCTTCTTCCTCCCGAATTCGAGCAAGTTCCTCTTCTAGGGAAATGCACTGTTCTTGGTACATGTTGGACAGCTTTTTTTCTTGTATTAGCTTATCCTTAAGAGACTGTAGGCCAAAAGGATGAAAAGGTTTAATGTTCGGCCCTATAATCAAATTTGTAATTCAAAATAGCACTGTGGTAAGAAAGGAGGAAAAGATTTTCAGAGCAAATCTGTATAAACAGATGTGAGGAGAGCCCCAGAATCCTGCTACAGCTATACTTTCCTGTCTATCCTTTCTCAAGTGTACCTAAGTAGATATTCTTTAAGATGAAATAATCCAAGTGTCCTAATTAGGATTACTATTACTGTGATGAAACACCATGCCCAAAGCAACTTGGAAGGAAAGGGCTTATTTGGCTTATATGTCCACATCCAAGTCTAACAATGATGGAAGTCAAACAGGACATCATGTGTTTTAGCTTTTTTTTTTTTGTGTGTGTGTGTGTGTGTGTGTGTGTGTTTTAGCTCTTTAAAAAGAACTCTGACCCATAATTGTTCCTGACTGAAAGAACTAGATGAAATTGGGAGGAGCCTGAGGAAAAGAAGGTCCAGCGACAGGCCCAAAGTGGGATCCAGCTCGAGGGGAGGTCCCAAGGCCTGACACTATTACCGAGGCCGTGGAGCACTCACAAAAAGGGACGTAGCATGACTGCATTCCAGAAGACCAACCAGCAGCTGAAAGAGTCAGATGCAGATATTTGCACCCAACCAAAGGGCAGAAGCTGCTGACCCCTGCAGTTGAATTAGGGAAAGGCTGAAAGAAGCTGAGAAGGAGGGCGACCCTGTAGGAGAACCAGAAGTTTCACTTAATCTGGACTCCCGAGATCTCTCAAACACTGGACCACCAAACAGGCAGCATACACCAGCTGATATGAGGCCCCTGACACATAAACAGCAGAGGACTGTCAGGTCTGGGTTCAATCAGAGATGATGCACCTAACCCTTAAGAGACTGGAGGCCCCAGGGAGTTTTGAGGCCAGGTGGGGGTGGGGATGGAGGGTGAGTACATCCTCATGGAGATGAGGGGGTTGGGGAGGAGGTATGGGATGGGGAACAGTCGAAGGATGGACGGAGGCAGGGGATAAAATATGGAGTGTAATATAAAAAGAGAGGATATATAACTTAAAGATTAAAAAAAAAAAAAAAGAGGCATCAACAACATGTGTGACAAATGTTCTATGAAAGAGACAAAAAAAGCAATCCTTTAAAATCTTAAACCAAGCCGGGTGGTGGTGACGTATGCCTTTAATCCCAGCACTTGGGAAGCAGAAGCAAATGGATTTCTGAGTTCGAGGCCAGCCTGGTCTACAGAGTGAGTTCCAGGTCAGCCAGGGCTACGCAGAGAAACCCTGTCTTGAACCCCCCCCCCCCCAAAAAGTCTCAAACCAGTGGCTGGAGAGATGACTCAGCAGTTAAGAACACTGACTGTTCTTCCAGAGGTCCTGAGTTCAATTCCCAGCAACTACATGGTGGCTCACAACCATCTGTAGTGGGATCTGATGGCCTCTTCTGGGGTGTCTGAAGACAGCTACAGTGTGCTCATACATAAAATAAATAATATTAATCTACAAAACAAAACAAAACCATAAACCAGGAGGGCAACAAGAAGGCTCAGCAATTAGGCACTTGCCCCGAAGCCTGGCACCCCGCCCACACAGTGAAGGAAAGAACCGGCTCCTCTAAGTTCACTGGCCTCTACATTTGTGTCACCATATGTTCACGGGCCATTCCTCCTGCTCTGCCCCCATTTTACATAAACAAATGCAATTTTTAAAATAAAAAATGTGTATGCACAAGTGTACCTCCTGTAACTCGGCTGCTCTGGAAGCAGACCGAGGATTACTGGAATCCAGGGGTTTAAGCCCTGCCTAGGAAACACTGAGACTTTTGCTTCAAAATAACAAGCTGGTGTAGCACATGCTTAGAATACCAGGAGGCAGAAGCAAGACAATGCCATCCTCAGCTACACAGTGAGTTGGAAGCCAGCCTGGGATACCTGAAACCCAGTCTTAATTTTACATCAGATTAGCGACTTCCTTATACAACCTTTCCAAGGCATAATCCTTAAAGCCGTTTATATTCCTCAGAGTGCCCGCAGGCCATCTATAGCTGGCTTCTGCCAGCTTCCCCAGGGCTAGCATGTCAATTCCTCCTTGTTTTCTTCTCTTGTGGAACCAAGGATTAAATCTAGGGCCTTGTGTTCCTCGATCTCTACCAATGAGCTACACTGCCAGCCCCCAGTTCCTCCTTGTTATTTTCCAGCCATGCCAGCATCCTTCTTCTCCCTCAAATGTGTTCAAGGGAATTCTTTCTCCCTCTGCCAGGAATGCCCTTCCCCTAATCTATATTACAGGCCTCAGCAGAAACACCAGACTTAAGGGGATGTCCCCAGGTCCCTTTCTGAAGCAGAAGTCCCAATAAGTAATACAATCCTTACAAAATCTCCAATTAACATAAAATTACATGATTTTCCTTGTTCATTAAAATATAAATACAATGAAAAAAGAAAAAGACTGTCTAATTTACACAGTGCTATACCCAGAGTCTAGTCTATATGTTGAATGAGGGAATGAACGAATGAATGAGTGACGTGTGATATTTTTGTCTTCTTTTTGAGACAGAGTCTTACACCAGTCTGGTCTTGAATTCTGTCTAGCTTAGTATTTCAAATTCTCAATTACCATCATGATCAGCTACTCTTGGTTATGTACTTCATGACATCATTACTATAGCTCCACGAATGACGCTTATGTAACAATTTATAGGCTCTCTGAAATTCTCCAAGTCTCTGACAGGCTCTCAAACTCAACATGCAGCCCAGAAAGAGCTTGAATTTTTGATCACATGTCTCAAATGCTGGGATTATAGACATGAGCCACCACACCTGGTTTTACGCAGTGCCGAGGATCAAATCCAGGGCCTCACTATGCCATGCAAGCATTCTATCAACGGAACTTCAACTTAACCCCAAGCAATTCTGAGTTTCTCTACTGCTTCAGGAAAAGAAGGACATTACCTTAATATATTCATTTTGAGTGTGATGACTCTCATGTAAAATGGGAACGACGGTTCCAAGTTTATCCTCTTTCTTCTTACACTGAGCTCTGTACTGTGTAATCTTTGACAGCAGGTGATCTTTCTCAAGCATCCATACCTTCTCTTTATTTTGGTTTTCAAATTTTAGTTGTAGAAAGTCCTTGGTGCTCTCATAGAGCAGTTCTTGGGTATGATGGAGACTGTGAGAGAGAGAACAGCTGTGAGCAGGGGCGCTCACAGCACGGCATCACGGTGATGGAGACAGAGAGAACAGCTGTGAGCAGAGGTGCTCACGGCACGGCATCACGGTGATGGAGACAGAGAGAACAGCTGTGAGCAGAGGTGCTCACGGCACGGCATCACGGTGATGGAGACAGAGAGAGAACAGCTGTGAGCAGGGGTGCTCAGGGCACGGCATCACGGTGATGGAGACAGAGAGAACAGCTGTGAGCAGGGGTGCTCAGGGCATGGCATCACGGTGATGGAGACAGAGAGAACAGCTGTGAGCAGAGGTGCTCACGGCACGGCATCACGGTGATGGAGACAGAGAGAGAACAGCTGTGAGCAGGGGCGCTTACAGCACGGCATCACGGTGATGGAGACAGAGAGAGAATAGCTGTGAGCAGGGGCGCTCACAGCACGGCATCACGGTGATGGAGACAGAGAGAACAGCTGTGAGCAGGGGTGCTCAGGGCACGGCATCACGGTGATGGAGACAGAGAGAACAGCTGTGAGCAGGGGCGCTTACAGCACGGCATCACGGTGATGGAGACTGAGAGAGAACAGCTGTGAGCAGGGGTGCTCAGGGCATGGCATCACGGTGATGGAGACAGAGAGAGAACAGCTGTGAGCAGGGGTGCTCAGGGCACGGCATCACGGTGATGGAGACAGAGAACTGCTGTGAGCAGGGGTGCTCAGGGCACGGCATCACGGTGATGGAGACAGAGAACTGCTGTGAGCAGGGGTGCTCAGGGCACGGCATCACGGTGATGGAGACAGAGAACTGCTGTGAGCAGGGGTGCTCAGGGCACGGCATCACGGTGATGGAGACAGAGAACTGCTGTGAGCAGGGGTGCTCAGGGCACGGCATCACGGTGATGGAGACAGAGAGAGAACTGCTGTGAGCAGGGGCGCTCACGGCACGGTTCATCGCAGGCCCATTCCAAGGGGATTACAGGTTCTTTAATATTGCACTCTTTTTTTGTTTCTTTGAGACAGGGTTTCTCTGTGTAGCCCTGAATATCCAGGAACTAGCTCTGTAGACCAGTCTGAGCTCAGATTCAGAGATCTGCCTGCCTCTGCCTCCCAAGTGCTGGGATTAAAGGCATGTACAATATGAATTTTGAAACATTAGCAGTTTTTAAAACACACACAGTCTGATCACTGACAGCCTGGCAGGCTTTATCAGGTGAACTATCATGCTCACTATCACTATCTATCATGCTTACTGGGTTAGAATCGTCTTTATAGAAACTTTCCTGAGTGTAAGTTTGAGAATTCAGGTTAAAAAGATGGTTATTTACATACTGGAAAACTAATATAAAATATAAAACTTGGGGCTGGAGAGAGGGCTCAGGGACTGAGAGTGCATACTGCTCTGGCCTCTTGTGGATGCGACAGGCAACTGCATTCATAGATATGCATAGAATTAAAACCTAAAATAGTGTTTTTGTTTATTTTTAAATCCTATATTATGAGCCGAGAGCATAGCTTTGTGGTGCAGTGCTTGCTTCGCATGTGTGAGGCCCCAAGTAATACCCAACGCTCCCAAAACTAAACAAACTGCCCGGCCTGCTGGTGTGTGTCTTTAATCCCAGCACCCGGGAGGCAGAATTCAAAGACATCCAAAGCTAAACAGTGAGGCCCTGCCTCAAAATTACCCCAAAGATAAAAATGAATAAACTTAGAGCTAGAAATGCTAACTATCGATACACTGTTTGCCCAGCATATACAAAGTCCTGAGTTCAATCCTCAGCCCTTCATAAACCGGCTATAAGAGGAATATTTCTGCACACCTCACACTTAGGAGGGAGACACGAGTCTTTAAGTTGTTCAACGGACTCCTTGGTTATACAGGCATTCTGAGCCGAGCCTGGCTAGAGATCCTGTCTCAAAAATAAATAAATCTGGGATGGAGAGATGGCTCAATGGTTAAAGACATTGGCTGTTCTTCTAGAGGAGCCAGGTTCAATTCCCAGCACGCACATGGAAGCCCACGGCCGTCTGTAACTCCGGCATTCCCTTCTGGCTTCCTCAGGCACCAGGCAGCAGGCACGGAAAGAGGTCTACAGACAAACATGCGTACATACAGTGCTTGCTGTGTAAGCACGAAGACCTGACGTTCCCTCCAGAACCCAAGTAAAAAACCTAATAATGTCAACACGGGAGATGAAGACAAGCAGCGGGGGTTCCTGCCAGCCGCTGAGTGTGATCATGTGACCCACGTCAATGAGATGCCCAGTCTGGAAAAACAAGAAACAGCACCCAGGGCAACCTCTGGCCTCCATACAGCACGCACATATATCCCTACACATTCATACGCACACCCATGTATTGAACGGGAGGGGAGCATGGTGATGGGTGCCCTCAATCCCAGTACTTGGGAAGGCAGAAGCAGGAGGATCCCTGTGTTTTCAAGGCCAACTTCAATTAGACAGAGAATTCTAGGCCAGGCAGAGAACACAGTGAGAACCTGTCTGAAAAGTAAAAATAAAATAAAAGTGAATTAAGCATGTTTAATGGGGAAAAAGATGGTTAGGTACAACCTACAAGAACCATCAAGCCAGGGGCTGGAGAGATGGCTCAGCGGTTAAGAGCCCTGATTGCTCTTCCGAAGGTCCTGAGTTCAAATCCCAGCAACCACATGGTGGCTCACAACCATCAGTAATGAGATCTGATGCCCTCTTCTGGTGTGTCTGAAGACAGCTACAGTGTACTCACATATAACAATAAATAAATCTTTAAAAAAAAAAAAAAAAGAACCATCAAGCCAGGTGATGATGGCAAATGCCTGTCTTTGAGGGAGGCAGAGGCAGGCAGTTCTCTGAGTTCTAGACCATGGTCTACAGAGCTAATTCCAGGACAGTCAAGGCTGCAGGGAGAAACTATCTCAAAAAAACAAAAAACAAACAAACCCCAAACTATGTCTTGTGGCTGCCCTACACACACAGGGCAGGACTGAGGCTAAACAGAAAACAGCTAGGGAACAAAGGCGACGGAAAGTCACATGGTGGGAGGGCCATCATAACGACTTCATAAAGACATTACGGAAATGTGGACTTGGTCTAAAGCCCAAGGCTTGCTGTGCCGAGTGATGACCTTGCTAAAAATAACTGTTTCTTAAATTACTACTCTCACCGAAGCACAAACTGAACTGAAGCCACACGGGAGAGGCTGAGGCTGTGGCTGTAGGTGTCAAGACTTGAACTGGGTTCTTGCACAAAAGCAGTGAGTGCTCCTACCCCTGAGCCACCTCCATCCCCATAACCATTACTCTATTTTCTATTCCCGGTGAACCCAGGGCTCGATACACACCAGGTTAGGCCACTGCTACTGCACTCACTCTGAAGGCCAGGTTGGCACTGAACTCAGAAATCCACCAGCCTCTGCCTCCCAAATGTTGGAATTAAAGGCGTGCGCCACCATCACCTGGCTAAGGTTTTTTAAAAATGTGTACCTGAGTGAGTTTATCTGCATAATGTACTTGCTGAACACCTCTGGTGGTCAGGGGTGCCCGATCCTCCAGGGACTGGAGTTACAGACGGTGTGAGCACCTGATGGGCATGCTGGGGACTGAACTCCGGTCCTCTTTAGGAGGAGTGAGTGCTCCTAACAGTTGAGCCATCTCCTAAACTGCTATTCACAAACAGAGGCCGCCCTCCCACCAGCCTGCCCTTAGCACAGTATTTGAGTCTCCACCTCTTGGTCAGCTCCTTGATTTTCTCCTGATTTCTCTGGTGCTGAACTTGGATTTCCTCCACTCGGATCCGCCTGTCCTCCATGAGCCCTTCCACCTGCTCTCTGGAAAGCTTCGTCTGCTCTCCCAGCTGTGCCTGGAGGGCTTCCACCTACACGGGCGAAAGGACTGGGTTACCACTCCTGCTTCTAGGACATCGGGCCTCAGGAGGAGAGCCCTTCCTAGAAACAAAGGAAGGGAGGCACCAAAAAAAGACTAATCTCAAGTTCTGATCTCTGTGTGTGTGTATGTGTGTGTGTGTTTCGCCTACACATACATTTGCCTCGTGTGCACCTGGTGCTTGCCATGGAGGTCAGAGAGCAGAAGAGGGCCTCAGAGTTACTGGAGGTTGTCGGTTGTCAGTTGTCATGTGGGTGCTGAGAACTGAGGCTGGTCTTGCGTAAGAGCAGCCAGTGTTCCTAACTGCTGCAGTCCCCACCTCAGCTTTCTGCTGTGGGTGCAGGGATCGGGCTCAGGCCCTCATGTTTCCTGACATGCACTTCAGCAGCCGAGGCATCTCACTAACTCCAGTTCCCTTTATTTAATGCCTTACACATGGTATAGGGCGGTACAAACACCAACAGTTTGTTACACCCAGCCGCTCACCTACCTCACACACAGTAAAAGCTGGAGCCTCTTCTCCCCACTCCATTATTGTTACTTCATTGTCTGCTTCTGATCTTAAAGGATCATCTTCCTTTTAAGATGCCCTAGTAAGCCAGGCAGTGGTGGCACACTTGGGAGGCAGAGGCAGGTGGATCTTTGTGAGTTTGAGGTCAGCCTGGGTTTACAGAGTGAGTTCCAGAACAGCCAGGGCCACACAGAGAAGCCCTGTCTCAAAGACAAGACAAGACGCCCTAGTTAAACAGAGACACGGTGACAAACTGGGTGTGATGTAATTCCTTCTTGGGGTCTGGCTGTTTTGACTTTTGAAAATTGGCCAAAGGCAGAAACAATTTTTAAGTCAATGGACTGCTCCCCCAACAAGCATAGGAACTTTCCTAATGACATACATGACCTAGTAGTAAGATAATGGTTTATTATTTTCCTAGATTTTAGAACACATGCCCTAAACAAATGAACATAACCCCGGTGCTGATACCAAACAAATGTCCCTGTGCTGCCCTTTCTATAGCCCACAGGCCGACTACAAAGTACATTCTAGCCAGGCACGGTGGCCTCAGCACTCAGGAGGCAGAAGTGGGAGGGTCTCTGTGAGTTTCAGAGCAGCCTGGTCTACAAAGCAAGTTCCTGACCAGCCAGGGCTACGTGATGAGATCTTGTTGCAAAACAAAACAAATGGGAATTCTTACTTTAGAATGCTTTTGTTAGATAGGACTTAGCATATGAACTAAAAAGGTTGCCAGAAGCATTCTAGAATGTCCAAATAGAAAATAATGATTTGGGGCTGGAGAGATGGCTCATCGGTTAAGAGCACTGACTGCTCTTCTGAAGGTCCTGAGTTCAAATCCCAGCAACCACATGGCGGCTCACAACCAACCGTAATGAAGTCTGATGCCCTCTTCTGGATTGTGAAGACAGCTACAATGTACTTACATATAATTAAATAAATCAAAAAAAGGAAGGAAGGAAGGAAGGAAGGAAGGAAGGAAGGAAGGAAGGAAAGAAAGAAAGGAAGAAAGAAAGAAAGAAAGAAAACAATGATTTTAAAGTATAAGTGCTATGAGGTTATTTATTCTCTCTTGAGAAACCCACATCTAGTCCAGGCCATGCATTACTGTCCTCCCCTTGCCACTTCCAAATATACAATGCACCCATACAATCGGTCACACACACACACCACACAATAACAACAACAACAAAACCCTGCACTAAATAAAATTTCATTCCCTGTATAGTTCCAGATCTGTATAGTAATGGGCTACCTGCAGCAGTGTAATTAATGGGCTACTAAACTATAGTTACACCATCTTGTGAAGATATTCCTAAGAATAAGTAATAAAACCATCTTGGGGCCGGGCGGTGGTGGCGCATGCCTGTAATCCCAGCACTCTGGGAGGCAGAGGCAGGCAGATTTCTGAGTTCGAGGCCAGCCTAGTCTACTGAGTGAGTTCCAGGACAGCCAGGGCTACACAGAGAAACCCTGTCTGGAAAAAAAACAAATCCAAAAAACCAAAAAAACCCCCCAAAAACCAAAAAAACCAAAACCCCCCCAAAAAACAACAAAAAACAAACAAACAAAAAACCATCTTGGGAAAACTGGTCTGCTCACTCAGATCAACCATAACCCCATCATAAATTCCTAGTGTGAACTGTCTCTAGACCAGCCATAACCTCACCATAAATTCCTAGTGTGAACTGTCTCTAGACCAGCCATAACTTCTGTACACTGTGTCTATGACCTGAAGGCCATGAGAGTGGCCTGACGGCCTACCTACTGCCTCTCTTCTGTAAACAGGATGCTCACACCCACGCTGCCTCTCTGTGCACATGCACGATTGCCTTTAACAACTCCAACAAATCAGAAGCCGTGAATAAGGCTTCCATATGACTTAGTCAGTCATCTTGGGAGTCTTTCTCTTCACTACCCTTCACTCCCATCTCATATCTCTTAGAGGGGAGAAGATATATAGAGATAGCGTTTTTTGCTAGGTAGCCATACTTGGTCTGCTGTTCCCTACATACAGCCCAGCAGACCTCTAATTGTCTTCCTGCCTCAGGCTCCTAAGTGCTGGGACTACGGGAGTGTGCCATGATGTAGGACTTTCTCTCCTACGTTAAAGTTCGTATTTAAATCTGTATTAAAACTACATCTAAAGCCGGGCTGTGGTGGTGCATGCCTTCAATCCCAGCACTTGGGAGGCAGAGGCAGGCGGATTTCTGAGTTCGGAGGCCAGCCTGGTCTACAGAGTGAGTTCCAGGACAACCAGGGCTACACAGAGAGATCCTGTCTTGGAAAAACAACAACAACAACAAAAAATCCCCAACAACAAAAAAACTATCTCTAAACAAGGTGTGGTGGCACATGTCTTTAATCCCAGAGGCAGGTGGAGCTCAGAGTTTGAGGCCAGCCTGGTCTACACAGTGAGCTCTGGGTCAGCAAGCCAGGGCTGTGTAGAGAGACTTTGTCTCAAAACAAAACTAAGCCAAATTCAAAACAAAAACAACAAAAAACATCTCTAACTTTACTAGAAAAAAAGTGCTTAAATATTAAGAATAATCTCAATTTTCTTGGCTCTGTGATGCCTGAATGTAATCCAGGTGCAGAGCTGGTTCCACATAATAGCAAGAATACATTACACACCGCTCAGTGCATGGAGAGAAACCAAATGCTCTGTCAAGGTTAGCATGTCACCTGCAGGAGGAGTGTCTCTATGTCCCTCTGGTAACGCTCAGAAATGTCTTCCTTGTCCTTTATTCTTACTCGTCTTTTGCTTACTCCAGGATCTAAAATAGAAAACATAAGTTCATCAAAAACTCTGCTCAGCTCTCCTTTCTGCTCCTGCTACTCAAGTACCAGTACTGACCCTGCAGGAGTTCAGTTTCCTTTACCCACAAGAGAAGGAAAAGAACACACTAGAGTCCTACAGTGCTTGATTCCCAGACAGACATCTCTTATGGGAATTCTGCAGTATTTCATATCCATCATTTGGCCGAATGTTCCTCTGGAGTTGGGAATATTTCCTCAGTAAAAACTCAGATGTAAACACTTTGGTTTTGACATGCTACACAATTTTCAAAAGGAACGGTAACAAGCAACAAAACTGGAGTGAGTTCGCTAGAGTCTGGAGAGGAGCAGTGGGGAGGATGGCTGATGGTGCAGGGCTGCAGCTAACTAGTGGAATAATGTCTAATGGTTTCTAGCACAGTAGCGTAACTATGGCTGACAACAACTGACTATGTGAAAATAGCTAGCAGCAGACAAGGCTACACAGTGCTTACACAAGGTGATGGCTATCTACCAGTTACTCTGTCACTATCACAATGTCTCTTGTCTCAACAAGGTGAAGACACCAGACATAGACCTCTGGCATTGACACAAATGTACACACATACACACATGCTTCCATATGAGCGCGCACACACACAAAACAACAAAATCCCTTGCATTAAACAACAGTTCACTCCTTCCACAGTTGCAGAAGTATATGGAGATAGACTGCCAGAGATATTGTTACGAATGCCAGCCCCTCTCTGTCTAGTAGGGATACTTTTCTAATTGTTTGCAGTGAAATTTTCAACTCAACATCAGAGAAAACTTCTAGTACGGTGGTTACCTGCTCTGGAAGCTGAAGACTCACACACATCTGCTGCCTGGATAGTCTTCTGGAGAATGCTGACCTAAGGAACAAAGGAACGGGTGCAGAGTGTGTGAGACTGCAGCTTTTAGCCTTAGCTTTACAGATCTAACATTTGTGAGTTAAACAGGGCAAAACTGATATGCAATCATGTGAACACTCGCATGCATATGAGAGACGGCATAGGCAAAGTAACTATTTTTTGTTTTTTTTGCTAAAATCCAATGTTAATACAAACTAATTAACAATAAGTAAATTCACATTGCAACTTAACAAAATATATTACAAGCGTGAGGCAGACTGGGTTACCACTGGTCAGGTTATGTTTAGACCTTGGGGTTTGGTTTTTTTGTGCGTGTGTGTGAGTTGTTTTTGTTTAACACACAAGGTAAAAATTTGACCCAAATCTTGATTTTATCTGTGTTTTGCATTCATACATGTACACGTACCATGTTCATGCCTGGCGTCGTCTGATTGGCTGGAACTGGAGCTATATAGAGATGGCTGTGAGCCACCACGTGGGTGCTGGGAACTTAACCCAGGCCCTCTGCAACAATACGGTGCTTTTAACCACTGGCCCATCTCTCCAGGCCCCCAGGCCCACATCTTTAATCTCAGTACTTAGGAGGATGAGGCAGGTGGATCTCTCTGAGTCTGAGGCCAGCCCAGTCTACAGAGTTCCAGAAAGGTCAGGATTTACCACACAGATTTACTTCACACTGAAAATGTGTTATACCTTGAGAGATCATTCAGAGATTTTTTTTTTAATTTTATGTGTATAGGTGTTTTACCTGTGTACATGTCCAAGAGTGTATCTGATTCCCTGGAACTGGAGTTACAGATGGTTGTGAGCTGCCATGTGGGTGCTTAGACTCAAACCCAGCTCCTCTGAAGAGCAGTATGCGTTCTTAACTGCTAAGGCATTTCTCCAGTCCCTGTCAGTTTCTTAATATTGAAAAAAAATCTTCAAAAGGTTTTTGCAGAGAAGAGCTTTAAACCTCCCCCAGACACTGGCTGGCTCACTGCTCTCCATGAGACACCTCTGGCCGGTAGAGACGTCCTGACCATGGACCCTCTCCTGTGTCTTGCAAAGGTCACATTCATCAGGCCACACTACAAATTACTTACTTTGTGGAGAGGCTCCTTATAAAAATAGGTCACTTCACCGGTGTCTGGTCCTACAAGAGCTAACAGATTCTGAATCTTTTTCTTGTCTTCCAATTCTCTGCAATTATCATAAAAAGAAAGTTATACACCCCAAGTAAGTAACCGTTTCTATTTAAAAGATTTCCCCTCTGGCCAGTTGTGGTAGAACAGACCTTTAGTGTCAGTACTTGGGAGGCAGAGGCCAGCCTGGTCAACACAGTGGGTTCTAAAGCAGCCAAGACTACATAGTAGTCTAAAACAAAACAAAACAAAACAACAGAATAGCATTCCAGATTTTTTGATTTTAAAATATTCTGAGATCGTCTCACACATCCCAGGCCTCACTTGAGCTGTAGAACCCAGGATAACTCCAATCCTTGATCCTGGTGTCTGCCTTTGAGATAACAGGCCTATGCCACCCAGTTTAGGGACAAACCAAGAACTTTGTGCATGCAATGCAAACATTCTACAACTGAGTTATATTCCCACCTTCTGATGTTTTAAAAATGACTATACCCACAAGTTAAAAATGAAAAAGATCTATACCTCAGTTCCAGCTATTGGAAAATTAAGTATTTCAATTCAGGAATTCAAAGAAGAGGTTAGGGAATGATTTCATAGCTCTTTTCTTTTTCTTTTTCTTTTTTTCTTTTTTTTTTTTTTTTTTTGGCTTTTTTGAGACAGGGTTTCTCTGTATAGCCCTGGCTGACTTGGAACTCACTCTGTAGACCAGGCTGGCCTCGAACTTAGAGATCCTCCTGCCTCTGCCTCCCAAGTGCTGGGATTAAAGGCATGCACCACCTCCGCCTGACTTCATAGCTGTTTCTGGAGAGTATGGTAGCTGGTCTTCCTCTTCAGCACGGGTAAGGACTAGAGCCTGCACGTGGCTCACAGTCCACTGTCCCTTCAGAACTGCATCCCTGCTTATGCCTCTATTCTTCAGGGACCACCTGCCTTTGGTGCCTTCTCCGTGAGGCTGGGAGGGGATTAAAATCCATTCTCTTTGCCTCCCTTCAGACAGCTCAGCTCCAGAGCCCCCGTGGTACTGACTGGGACATGCTGTAACCAAATCCCAGTCAATGTTCTCCACCTGCCCAGCCAGACTCTCCCTGTTTCCTCAGAGGCGGATCTCCTCTATTGTTACTCTCGTGCTAGGGTACTCCCAGCAAACATCCCCGAAGAAAATCCCACAGTGCAGTTTGTTTCCCAAGGCACCCGACCTAACACAGCTAACATCAGGAGCTGTCCAAGGAAGCCAACTCTGAACAAGGAGTTCTTTTTTTTTTTTTTTTTTTAATTAAAAAAAGTTTTTTAAAAAATTTTTTTAGAGACAGGGTTTCTCTGTGTAGCCCTGGCTGTCCTGGAACTCACTTTGTAGACCAGGCTGGCCTCGAACTCAGAAATCCGCCTGCCTCTGCCTCCCAAGTACTGGGATTAAAGGCATGCGCTACCACTGCCTGGCTGAACAGGGAGTTCTAAGGACACAGATGACATACAGAATATCCTGTTCCTGAGAGCAGAGCGGGGGAGGAATTGATGGGTTTCGGCTAAATAACCAAGAAGGAAAAGAGGTGGCCACCCTCCTCCAAAACAAACAAACAAACAAAAACCATAAAGACAGCCCACAATTTGTGTCCAGCAAGAGGACTCAGTGAATTAATGTGCTCACTGTACAACCTTGGCACCAGTTCATTCCCTGAAACCCATGGTAGAAGAAAAGAATTGATCCTTAAAAGTTGTCTTCTGACTTCACACATACACCATGGCACACATGCCCCTGCTTGCATGCTCTTACTCTTTCATACACACATACGTACATACGTACATACATACATAGGTACATACATACATGCACACACCAATAATAAACAATTAAAATTTAAAAAATCACCCTGGGTATGGTAGCACATGGCTTTAATCCAGTACTTGGGAGGCTCTCTGTAGTTGGAGGTCCACCTGGTCTACATTATAAGCTTTAAGCAGTCAGGTCTACATAACAAACAAACAAACAAACAAACAAACTATACCCACTATCCAATTCTCCAGATGATGATAAGCTGAAGAGCCTTATCTCCCAGGACAAGACCGTGTTTCCACAGTGCCTCACTAAGGGGTCTACAGCCATTTCTTCTAGTAGTCACCCTTGGGAAAATACAAGACACAGGTATTTCAAGGCCTGCTGGGTACAGGGCCTCCGGAGATGCAGTTACCTGGTAACTTGAAGCACTGTCATGGCACCAGGTGGATGGGGACCATCCTAGTAATCAAATTTTGGCTCAGATCTAGTTCAGAGTGAGTCTACTAGATTTTCTGACTCATTTCCCCAGTTTCCAGTGTCTAATTAGGAGATACACACTTGGTAGTTGGTGCAACTTTGAGATTAGGGAATTGGGGATTTTTTGTTTTGTTTTGATTTTTGTTTTGTTTTTCTTCAGAGTTAAACCAATGGGAAAATTCTCAAATTTCCCTCCTTGGTCAAGAAGACAAAGGATAAGAGATCCTAGAGGAAGTGCACACAAATTCTTTCCTTCATTCATTACCATGACCTATACAAAAGCAAATGGATTCTGGACAACTCCAAAGGAGGTTTCAATGCCAGATGAGTCTTTGCTAGAGCAGATGAATTGGTCTCAGGTACTGGACTAATGAGGCAAAAGCCTCAGTTTCCATCCCCTGAAGAAGAGAGCAGTTCATGTGCGCTCCAGGTAGACATGAGCATGCTTCCAAGTCCTGCCCTAGGTCGTGGTAATTCTTTAACTTTTGAGCAGTACGTGATAAATTTGCTATCCACCATATATTCAATTGTTTCACATGGACAGAACACAGGATCGATTTTAGGGCATGCTAGGATATTCTCTCCAAAGCACAAGACAACCAGACATAATGGCACACTTGTAGTCCCAGCACTTGGGAAACTGAGAAAGGAGGATAAAGAATTGTTGAGCAGCCTTGGCTAAACCCTGCCTCCAACAACAGAACAAACAAACAAGCAAACAAAACAAAAACAAAACAACAACAACAAAAAAAAAAAAACACCAGAAAATGCCTCAGCAGGAAAAGAAAAAGTGACCGTGGCAGTGCTGAGAGGCAGGAAGGACGCTGGACAGCTTGTTTAGCAGATCGGAAGTGCTTCAGGCTCAGTGAGAAACCCTGCCTCAAAAGCAAGAGGGGCTGGAGAAATGGCTCAGTGGTTCAGAGCATTGACTGTTCCTGCAGACACCCAGGTTTGATTCTCAGCACCCATCCAGAAGCTCACAACCACCTGTAACTCTAGATCCAGGGGACCCAACGCCCTCTTCTGACTTCTGCTGTGTGTCTATGTGTGTGTACGTGTGTACATGTGTTATAAAGAGTTCAAAGACATTCTGTACAACTTGGTGAGGCCTTGGCCCAAAATTAAAAAAAAAAAAAATCTATGGATATAGTTTCGCAGTAGAGAACTTGTCTAGATGCATGATGCCTCAGGATCAATTCTGAACATTAAAACAAAACACATAACACCCACCAAATAAATCCAACCAAATAAACCAAAAGGTTAAAATAGTAAAATGTCTCTCTCCTCTAGAAGTATGTCTCACTCAAATATCTATTCTTTTCAGGAAATTCTGGGCAGTGGTGGTGCACACCTGTAATCCCAGCACTTGGGAGGCAGAGGCAGGCGGATTTCTGAGTTCGAGGCCAGCCTGGTCTACAGAGTGAGTTCCAGGACAGCCAGGGCTATACAGAGAAACCCTGTCTCAAAAAAAACCCCAAAAAACAACCCCCCCCCAGAAAAAAAACAAAACAAAACAAAAAAAGGAACAAAACACAAAAAGGAAAGGCCACTCTAATCCTAGAGCTTGCTGTGAGGCTGGCCCTCTAACTAGCCTATCATAGTTCTAACAGTCTTGGTGGTAATATTTGCTAAAAACATCTGCTCAGAGGTATTTTTTTTTTCCTAAGAACTTTCCCAGAAACTGCCCTCCAGGTAAATCTCTATCAAAGTTTGTTTCCTGAGGACACAACTAAAGAGAATGACTGTAGGTAAGTTTCATCATTTAAGGGTAACTCAAGAGTTTTCATTCTAACATTTCCCATCTATTCAGTACCTGACTCTTCTTTTAAAATTTTTTTCTCAATTCTTTGTATACATGTGTTACTCTGTGTATTTACAATGTCCTCAGAGACTAGAGCATGACATTGGATCCCCTGGAGTTAAAGGTGGGTGTGAGCTGCCCAACATGGGTGCTGGGAATTGAACTTGGTTTCCTTGCAAGAGTAGTACTCACTCTTAACCACTGGACCAGTACCTGATTCTTAGTCGGTCATTTTCTGAGTAGAGTCGTAAAACATGTTCCCTCTCCTGGAAGAGGCAGACCTGCATATCACTTAGGGCTTTCTGCAATTCCGCGATCTCTTCCTCCCTCTGCTGCAAGTTCCATTCAAGTTTATGCTGGGAAAAAAACAAAAACAAAAACAAAAACAGAGTAGTTGAAAACATATTAGGTCTCAAAGGAAACCTCTTAGTGGCTATGGAGGAGTCGGTTCCTGCTGCAGAATATTTGATCATACTGTGAACCCCAAGATTTTGTTATTTACTGATAACAAAAACAAAAATAAAACTACAACTGTTTCTAGTTGTGGTGTGGCTCAGCCCTTACCACATACCTTTAATCTCAAACAATGAAGGTAAAGTTAGTCTGTAGAAGGAAGCATGTGTTTGAAAGTGATGTCTGATTGAATAGACAGTGACAGATCAGAGACGAATCAGAGAAATATGTGACAGAATAGGGTGTGCTCAACTCTCATGAGGAGAGGGGAAAGGGAAGCCATTTAAGGGGCAGTGAAGAAAAGGAGAGGAAGCAGTGTTACTGGAGAATTTTACAGAGACAGGTTGCTGAGATAACAAGGTAGACACAGATTAAGACAGAAAGAGCCAGGGAATGAATGAGAAGGAACTAGAAAATTAGAACAGATTGCCTGAGTTAGTTTGAGGCCAAGCAGACCAATTAAGGAGAGGCAGAGAGAGAGAAGCCAGATTGAATCAGTCAGCTTGGAGAGGAGTGTGAGATAGAACAGCTGAGTTGAACTAGCCAGCTGGCGATCAGAAAGAACTAGAAAGGGTGAGCTTATTCAGCAGCAAGTCTCAGAGGCTGAAAACATTCTAGGCCTAGATAAGATCATACAGAGGCTAGCTCCCAGGACTAGGCCTAGGTTAGCAGAAGGAAGAAGTAAGCCTCCAAGACAACAATTAATACAGGAGAAAAGAAGATACTTTTACAGGTTCATGTAGGAATATACCTAATTGATAATTTCACCAATAGAGAATTCAAGTGACAGTATTAGGTTGTGCTTTTTAACATTTATGTTACAAAGCAAAAGGATGCGATGGGGGTGTAGCCCAGTGATGGGGCATCAGGTGAGCAGGCTTCGTCCTGGGTTCGTATCTACCACTAAAGAAAGGAAGGAGGAAGGGAAGGAGGAAGGGAAGGAGGGCAAAATGAAAGGACAAGCCACAGCACTCGTGTGATTGGGAATTTCCAACATTAATGACCAAGCCCTTAAGTTTCCTCTCAATAGCATCAGCATCGAGAATGCCATACGCATGCCTCCCCTATTCTTTGTGTGTGTGTGTGTGTGTGTGTGTGTGTGCGCGCGCGCGCGTGCTCGCATGACTCAGAAGTTGATGCTGGGTCTCCTCCTCCATTGCTTCTCTGACTTCTTGTCTGAGACAGGGTCCCTCCTTAAACTGAGAGCTCAGCATCAGCAGTTCATCAAGGCTTGGTCAGTGAGCTCCAGGACCCATGGATCTCTCTCTCTCTCCCTCTCCCTCTCCCTCTCCCCCCCTCTCTCTCTCCCTCTCTCCCTCTTCCCCTCCCTCACCTGTTCTTCACAAGCTTCTCTGTAGAGCTCCAGCTTCTTCAGCAGGTCTTCAGTCTCTGCCTCGCAGTTAGCCATCTTCTTCTGATAATAATCCAGAAGCTCCTGAGACGGGCAAAGGACAGCCAGACGATCCTCAACGGACGGCAGGGGAGTTGACTCCACTGAGTCTGCCATTTTCTTCCACCTGTTGGTATCACCAAAGCCAGAGCCAGCACCACGTTTGGAGGCAAATGATATTCTATGTGAAATTAGACAGCATATATTAAATCCTCTGAACATTTGTAAAACATAATTTTTTAAATAAAAGGGGTTTTATGGGTGTTTTGATACAGGGTCTTTCTATGTAGCCCTGGCTGGTCTAGACTTTCATGTGTAGACCAGACTGGCTTTGAACTCACAAAGATGGACCTGCATCTATCTTCCAAGTGCTGGGATTACAGACATCAATCACCACACTTAGAGGTGTTCAGTGCTCTGCACTGAAAATCTGAGTCAACTGGTTAGTGAAAATGTTTATGAACTGTTTTCCAAGTTTCAATGACTTAAAACTATATCTAAAATAAACACCAGAGATTAACAAAAACATTTAAAAAACAATAAAAATGGATACTACATAGTACTGTTGCAGGATCTGTGATCACATGGTGAACCCTGAGACTATGCTATTTACTGGAAAACCTGTTTTTAGCTGTGGTATAGCTCAGCCTTAGCATACCTTTAATCCAAGAGCTTTTTGCTTAAATATTGTAAACAGGATTAAATAAAGTCAACCATAGGTCTTCAAGAGGCACAGCAAGCAGCCAGGAGACAGGAAGGAATTTAGGATTATTAAGAAAAATCCAGAAACTAAAAGGGAGTCAGGAGGATGGAGAGACACACAGGAAATTCAGTTTGAAGGAGCTTTCTGAAATGTAGTAAGAGAGGACATTGCTTCTGGGACGTCAGTTGGGTGCTTTTTCTGCCTCTCTGAGCTAGCAGACTTTCATCCCAGCATCTGGTTCCTGAGCTTTCATTGGTAAAATCAAATGATTGAGATTTTGTTTAAAAAAAAAAAAACAAAAACAAACAAACAAAAAAGAACATAGTACCCATTAGAAAATTTAGTATAAGATAGATATAAGCAGCGGGAACCACACCTCTCTAGAAGCTAGGTAAACTCTAGCTTCTGAAACTGAACTGCAAATATTAGGACAAGATGGCATAAATGGTAAAAGTATCCCAGTACCCAGTAGGTGAAGGAAGAAGATTCAAAAATCAAGATCATCCTTGCCTACCTAGAGTTCCAGGACAGCCAGGGCTACACAGAGAAACCCTATCTTGAAAAACACCAAAAATAAATAAATAAATAAATAAATAAATAAATAAATAAATAATGACTGGAAATGTTAAGGTTAGTTTCTTTGTTCTTAATAGTCAAGAGACTTGGGGGCTGGAGAGATGGCTCAGCAGTAAGACCTCTGCTCTACCAGAGGTCCCGAGTTCAATTCCCACCAACCACATGGTGGCTCACAATCATCTGTAGTAGAATCTGATGCCTTCTTCTGTCACGCAGGTGTACTCCAATAGTACGCCAGTAAAAAATAATAAAATAATAATCAAGAGAGACTTAAGCTAACACAGTAAGAGCGAGAAAACAAACAGTGAGACCAAGGCAGTGGCAGGTATAACCCAAAGGTATAGCCCAGACGCTAACCTGCTCAATGAACAAGTTCTACACACACATACACACACACACACCACTGTCGCAAAAAACTAGGTTCTGAATAAAAACAGAGAATTGAGATTTAGAAAGTACACTGTCCCCTTACCTCCTATACCAACTGGGTAAAACCTATATAAGTATTGATTAATTAGTAACTCATGAATATGCAAATATCTTACTTTCTGCAGATGGGTGTATGTGTCGGAGTAAAGTTCATTCTGTCTTATTCACACCTATCAAATACACAAAATAACAATGAGGGCCAGAAAGAGTTAACACAAGTAAATAAATATAGGCCACACAGCATAGTTCCCCCTCCATTACCATACTTGATTGTTGAAGCCAACCAACACTGGGCGTTTTTTCTTTCTTTTTCTTATTTTTTTTAAAGATTTATTTATTATTATATGTAAGTTCACTGATGCTGTCTTCAGACACACCAGAAGATCTCATTACAGATGGTTGTGAGCCACCATGTAGTTGCTGGGATTTGAACTCAGGACTTTCAGAAGAGTAATCAGTACTCTTACCGCTGAGCCATATCTCCAGCCCCACTGGGTGTTTTCATGCTTATTCAACTTGTAGTACAGAAAAAAATTGGGGGGGATTTATCTTGTTTTTGTGTTTTTCTGAGACTGGGTTTCTTTGTGTAGCCTTGACTGTCCTGGAACTAACTCTGTTAACCAGGCTGGCCTCGAACCACCACATCCTAACTGTTTGTTTGTTTTTGACAAGGCTACAAGTAACTTATGGCCTTAAACTCCCTATGTATCTGACAATGATTTTGAACTTGTGATCCTTCTGCCTCCAGCTCCAGAATGCATTGTCACCATACATACTTTATGTAGTTCTTCAGATCAACTTCAGTGTTTTGTGTGTACCGAGCAGACAACTACGCATACCCTAACAGGATCTCATGTAGTCCAGGCCGGTTTCAAACTCACTAAGTTGCTTAAACTGGCACTGAACTTCTGATCTTTCTGCCTCCAAATTCAAAGGTGCAGAGGTGTGTGCTAGCCCCACCCCTGGTCCACTCACGCTCGCTCAAGCTGGTCCTGTCACAAGGCCTTGCTATGTCGTCTAGGCTCACCTGGGACTGGCCAGTCTCACTCAGCCGGCCTGCACCAGGACTACAGACTTACACCACTGTGTCCAGCCAGACTCTAATCAGCAAACCAGGGCTGCAGAGACAGCTTAGCAAGCTTGGCAACACGAGTGCAATCCCCGGGACCCACACAAGGCTGTCCTCTGACTCCTACACAAACACAGTGATAAGTTTAAAAATACTTTTAAAAATAAGCAATATAGTCTATGAAATTAAGGTAGACTGCCATGCCATATTTAGAATGAACAGAGAGCCAAAAATATTTTATTTGACTCGCTTTTTCTACTCTTTTTATCTTTGACAAAGATTAACCAGGATATGTGAGGCCCTGGATTCTAATCCTCTAGCACCAGGAAAACAAAACAAAAATTAAAAAATATATACCTTACTTAAATAGCAGAAGAAAAAATTCTATATGATAATTTCCATCTCAACTGACAACATCTAACTGCAGAGGAAAGATCATTTTGGTTTTTTATTTTAAGAAAGAGTGTGTGTGTGTGTGTGCGCGCGCGCGCGCGCGCACATGTAGAGGCGGGAGGACCACCTAAAGACCACCTTTCTCTCCTTACTCCCTGGAGAACTTAACTCAAGTTCTCAGGTCTGGCAACACTTTAACCTGCTGAGCTATCTTATACTGTTTTTACAATTGGCTCTAATAATTTTTAAAAATATTATATTATGTGTTTGGGTGTTTTCCCTGCATGTGTGTCTGTGTACTATGTGTATGCCTGTTGTGAGCTGCCATGTGAGTGCTGGGAATCAAACCCAGGTCCCTAGGAAGAGCTGCCAGTGCTTTTAAGCACTGAACCATCTCTCCAACCCCTGTCTAGTGATTTTTTAAGAGAAAGATTAGGCCACTCCTTTTCTTGAGTCTCCTATCCATCCTGAGTTCCAGGACAACCAGAATTATATAGTGATAGATACCTTGTTCCAAAAGAACAAAACAAAACAAATAAAAAACAAAACAAAAAAATTATAAATTGATCACTGACTACTTACAAAAATATTAAATAAAGCCTAGAATTCAGAACTCTCTCTCTCCTGACTTATTCTTATCTCTTTCCTCAAATAAACAACAATAACAACAACAAAAAAAAACATAAAGTGATTGTGCACTTGTACTCCCAGCACTTGGAAGACTGAGACAGGAGTATACTGCCAAGAGTTTGAGACCAGTTTGGTACATATAATGAACTGCAAACCCAACTGAGCTGCAGAGTAAGATTCCCGACTTAAAAAGCAAAAACGAATAATTAAAATTAAAAAATATATATATATTCTCACTGGAAAGTGACTGTATTTGCAGTTTTACTATGATAACTTATCTTCCAGGCAGACAGAAGCCATCTTAATACTACCTTCCAAGGCAGGAATGCCTCTGTTTATATAAAAGGTACTGGGTTTCTGTTTTGTAGATGTAAGAGATCGAATTGAGGGCGCCGGCATACTAAGCAAACACTAAATATTGGCTACAACCCCGTCCCTAAAAAGTCGTATTTACCAGCATAGCCACTTCCTGAAGTATTTTTGTTATCCCTTATTTTACAAACGAGGAAACCGAAGCTTAGGCAAGCAGGAGGAAGACGGAGACGTCTGGATCAGTTCTTGACTAGATCTTAGCTCAGTCATTCTTTTTTTTTTTTTTTTTTTGGCTTTTTTGAGACAGGGTTTCTCTGTGTAGCCCTGGCTGTCCTGGAACTCACTCTGTAGACCAGACTGGCCTCGAACTCAGAAATCCGCCTGTCTCTGCCTCCCAGAGTGCTGGGATTACAGGCGTGCACCACCGTCGCCCCGCTAGCTCAGTCATTCTTACAGCTCGCCGCGTCCCGGAAACTTCTTTTTGCAATCTTTCCTTGACTGGCCCCAAATCACCCAAGAGCCAGGTTTAGTCTCCTGTAGCTCCCTTCCGCACTGATTAAGAAGGCTTTTATCCCACCAGATTTATTTCCAACCTCTGTCCTAAAACCCTTTCACCCTTCCCCTGAAATCCACACTCACCAAGCACTAACCCCGGGAGTTCACAACGCAACCGAAAAAACAACTCAAATCAGCGAGCGTCTACAAAATCCTACCAATCGCTCACGAGCTCAGGAGGCCTTTTAGGTTGCACACCAATAGGACGGTTGTTCACCCAGCAGTACTTCCCATCTTGCCTTGCGCCTTACCGGCAGAGGTTCCTGGGAAGTGTAGTTTCTCTTCTGTACACAACATTGCGCAAAGACTGAATGGGGTGGGGGTGGGTAGAGGTGGAGGGGCGGGGTAAGTATCCCTTGGCTGTTAGAACCCATCCGTTTTGACAACTCAGTCTAAACTCACTTAACTATTTTCCTTTAATGAAATCTGTCGCATAAATGACATACATAATCACAAGCAGATAACAGGAACGCCTCAGAGTGTCTTGTACACATTATCATTTGTTTCAAGCGATGCCTTTAGTTTGTTTCAAGTGAGCCTAAGAAAAGTTACACAAATCCTATAGAGTTGTACAAGCCTGTGATCCCAATACCTGGGAAGGGAAGTAAAAAGGATCAGGAGTTTAAGGTCATCAAATAGCAATTTAGAACCCTGGGTTACCGAAGGTCCTGACTCAAAAGAGAAAAAACAGGAGGAAGGCAGAGAGAGCGAGAGGGGGGGGGGGGGAGGGAGGGAGGAGGAGGAGGAGGGGAGGGGACGGGGAGGGAGGGTGTGGAAAGGGAGGGGAGGGAGGGGAGGGTGAGGAAGGGGAGGGGAGAGACTTCTATGACTTAGTTTAGATGTAGTTAGAGGTTAGAGAGTTAGGGATGGTTGTGAGCCACCATATGGATGCCAGGAACCAATCAGGGCTCTCTGCAAGAGCAACAAATGCTTTTATGTCTTGAACCATCTTTCTGCCCTGTGTGTGTGTTTGTGTGTGTGTGTGTGTGTGTGTGTGTGTGTGTGTGTGTGTGTGTGTGTGAGAGAGAGAGAGAGAGAGAGAGAGAGAGTTCTTTTTTTTTTTTTTTTTGGTTTCTTGGAGACAGGGTTTCTCTGTATAGCCTTGGCTGTCCTGGAACTCACTCTGTAGACCAGGCTAGCCTCGGACTCAGAAATCCGCCTGCCTCTGCCTCCCAGAGTGCTAGGATTACAGGCGTGCACCACCACTGCCTGGCCCAATTCTGTATTTTTTAACCTTTCTCACTCAACTAGATGCACCCACTCCTGTTACTCTAATAATATTAAAAATAAATTTAGAGTGGGGCAGTGGTGGCACATGCCTATAATCTCAGCACTTGGAAGGCAGAGGCAGGAGGATTTCTCGGTTCAGGGCCAGCCTGGGCTACAAAGTGAGTTCCAGGACAATCAGGGCTACACAGAGAAACCCTGTCTTGAAAAAACAAACAAACAAACAAACAAACAAACAAATAACTTACTTTAGGAGTGGTATAGACTTGCAGTTCCAGATACTGGGAAGGCTGAGACAGGAAGATCATTTGCATCCAGTACAATAAGAGCCTGAATGAAACAGAGACACCCTGGCTCAAAAAAGTAAAATGAAATATATCAGAGGCCATAGTTCATAGCCTTGCCAAATAATTACCAGACTTAGGTCTTAATTTCATTCTACTCTGATAAATTACAAATAAATATGTGGTATTTGTAATGTACTTTCCTCAATTTACTTGAAATGAATTTATTTTTCCTCAAAAGTTGCTTCTTTTGTTGCCATTTTTTTTTTAATCCCTGGGTAGCTATGACACAGACAAGCTGGTCTTGGAATTGTGATCCTTTCATCTCCATCCCCTAAGTGCTGGGATCACAGGTCCTCTCGGGCTTCAATCAATGTATTTTGATTGCATATGTAATGAAAAAACTATTTTTGATGAATTTTAAAATTTTAAGTGTGTCAGGTAATAGTCGTGCACACCTTTGATCCCAGTACTTGGGAGGGAGAGACCAGTGTACCTCTTGGGAATCTGAGACCAGTCTGATCTACACAGAGAGAGTTCCAGGACAGCCAAGGCTCAACAGAGAAACCCTGTCTTGGAAAACAAACACAACAATTTAAAACAGTCTTTTGAATTTTACTATTTCTTTTTTTATGTGCATAGGTTTTGTTTCAGATTAAGTACTAAATGACCCAAGTCTTATTATAAATTATTTTAATAATTGTATATAATTCATCATACCTTCCTGTACCTTTTTTTTTCTTTAAACAAGAAATGGAGACTAACTGAAGTTGCAGCTCAGGGCACATTTGCCTAATATTTCCAAGGATTTGGGTTCAATTTCTAGTACAGAAAGTGACAGAACAAACTACCCTGAGTCCATTTCCTTGCATTCCTGGTCCTGGGTCTTTTTTTTTTTTTTTTTTTTCTGAGAGGGTGTTTTACCATGTAGTCCCTCCCCCCTTGTTTACTTACCATGTGGATATGTATATGAATGTGTGTGGACCCACGTGCGTACAGATGATGTGAGGACAGTTCAGTTCTCTCCTTTAATCATGTGAGTTCCAGGAAAGAAACTGAGGATTCAGGCTTGGTGGCAAGTACCCGTCACAGCTGAGCCATCATTCTGGCCCTTACCCTATATTCTTGACCAATCTGCAACTCGATTTGTAACCATGTGGCTTTTTTTTTTTTTAAAGATATATTGTTTATTTACATTTCAAATGTTGTCCCTTTCCTGGTTCCCCCTCCCCCGAAAATCCCATAAGCCATCTCCCCTTCCCCAATCAACCCTCCTCCACTTCCCTGTCCTGGTATTCCTCTATACTATGGCATCAAGTCTTTCCAGGACCAAGGGCCTCTCCTCCCTTTGGTGTCTAACAAGATCATCCTCTGATGCCTATGTGTCTGGAGCCATGAGTAACTCCATGTGTTGATGGTTTTGTCCCTGGGAGCTCTGGGAGTACTGGGTGACTCAAATTGTTGTTCCTCCTGTGGCGCTGCCAACCCCTTCAGTCCCCCGAGTCCTTTCTCTAGCTCCCCCATTGGGGACCCTGTGCTCAGTTTAATGGCTGGCTAAGTGTGTCCCCCTCTGTATTTGTCACGAACTAGGAGAGCCTCCCAGGTGACAGCTATATCCGGCTCCGGTCAGCCAGCACTTTCGGGCATCCACAATAGTGTCTGGGTTGTGTAACTGTATATGGGATGGATCCCTGCGTGGGGTAGATTCTGGATGGTGTTTCCCTCAGACTCTGCTCCACCCTTTGTCTCTGTATCTCCTTCTGTGGGTATTTTGTTTCCCTTTCTACAAAGGACCCAAGTATCCATACTTTGTTCTTTCTCCTTCTTGGGCATCCTTTGATATGTGAGATGTGTCTTGGGTATTGCAGGAACCACGTGGCTTTATGGTGCTCTTCCCTTTCTACATCTCCTTCCCCAAAATTGAGTTTAGTCTTGTGCTACCACACAGGCATTTTCTTTATTTTAGACAAAGTCTCCTATAGCCTAATCAGGCCTCAAATTCACAAGCAGCTCGGACTGCCCCTAAACCGTCTATCAATCACACGCAGCTCGGACGGCCCCTAAACCATCTAACTTTACTTTGCACATATGGATGTGGAGGGCACAGGATAACTTTTTTAGCTGGTTCTTGCCTTCACCCTTGTAGAGTCAGGCATAAACGCATAAACGTGGTTTGTTTTTTTCTCCCAAAACTGCCGCTGCTGATTGGACTCTGCATGCGCAACCATGCCTGGTCTTACACGGAGAGGTGTCAGACAAGCTGACCAGTTTTAGGACAAACTGAAAAAGGGTTGGCAAGCAGGTGTTTCCAGGTCCTGCTTACGTCTCATAAGGTTTCCGGATGACTGCCAACAGCTAGAATAGGCGGGCCAGGAACTATATAGTTCCCTGGGTAGTGAGAAAAAGCAATTCGCAGCGGGGGCTAAGGCCCGCCCCTATAATGACGGAACAGGGCTGAAGCCAATCAGTCACGGAGAAGCGAGAGACCCGTATGGAAGCGATCGATCGAGGGGAGCGACTCGTACGAGACTAGCACTGGAAAGAAGACTCGGAAATCCTGCCAAGGGTCAGACAAGGGTTACTGGTCCAGACGCAGACAACCGTGTTAACGCAGGTCTCGGGAGAGCAAACAAGGAAGACCAGCCATCGCGAGGCCCACCTTGATGTCGCGTCCCCGCCACACAAAGAGGAACAGGAACCACCTCACCGGAAGCAGTACCTCTGCTCTCTGAGGCATTACACATTCCTCCGCGCGCCGGAAGAGCGCGGTCCACCTTGCGGGAGGGCTTCTCTCCCTCGCCTCTCCTCGAGGAGAGGTCGCGGAGCCTTGAGGGCGCCACGCACGCAGAGTGGCCGGAGAGCGCAGAACTTTGACGGGCAGGCTGAGAAAGAAAGGCACGCCGGCTGTCATGGAAGGGAGGAAGGGGAGAAGACCCGACTAGACGTGGCGGCGGCGGGAGGGGGGAGCGGCGGATTTTGTTTCCTGCGGCGGCGGACTGATTTAGCAGTACGTTAACTTCCGGAAGCGTCCTGTCCCTGTGAGGAAAAGCCCCGAAGGAAACAATAACAAACGACCGGGGGAAGAGCTTCTGGGTCTTGTGTGAGGAGTAGTTCTCTCCCCGAGAAGATGCGCTGCGGCCCCTGTGAGGGGACGTGAGAGGGCTTTGGTGGCGGTCAGCCAAGCCTTACCCGCTCGTGCACCTCGGGCCACCCCCCGACCCCCGACTTTTACCATGGCGGGCGTGGGCCCGGGGGGCTACGCGGCGGAGTTCGTGCCGCCGCCCGAGTGCCCGGTCTTTGAGCCCAGTTGGGAGGAGTTCACAGACCCGCTAAGTTTCATCGGCCGCATCCGGCCTTTGGCCGAGAAGACTGGCATCTGCAAAATCCGCCCACCCAAGGTAGCGGAGCCCGGGGCGGGGCGGGGGCGTGGGCGTGGGGGCGGCCGGGAGGGTCGTTACTTTCGCAGTGGCTTTCCTGTTTGGGGGGCTTCGGGGCTTCCGTGGGGCGCCTCCCTCATCTCTGGGTATCCCGAGGCTACTTTTGAGGATGTTTTTGCCCCGGTTTCTGATCGCAGTTTCACGTCCACTTTTTTATTTATTTATTTATTTTACATTTTCTTTGACTGTGGATGGGTTTGCACTCGCGGAGAGGACATTTTCTAGGAGTCGATTGTCTCCTGCGTCGTGGGGTGTGGGTCTCAGGGCTCGAACTCTAGATCGTCAGGCTTGGGCCTTACGACTGAGCCGTCTCACTCTCAGCCCACAGGTCCACCTCTCAAAAGGCAGAAATAGGTGTCTCTGGGATCTTTTCCCTTCCAGAACTTAGGGATATTGTGTGGATTGGAGGGAGGGATAACAAAAGGCCTCCTTCGGGCTTTTCGTAGGGAAAGGCGTTTGAGGTGTCTTGTCCTTCGCTCATGCACCACCGTTCTGTTTGCGTATCAAAAACCCCACTTGTGTCGACTGCTTCTGTGTCCAAGCCTGCTAATGCTCAGTTTATCAAACCTTCGCAGGCCCCTACTCGGGTTTCTTAAAATGTAATCCGAACTCAGGTTGTCTACAGAGTGATGTCACTAGACTAGAACCCCCACGCTATAATTATTACTGTAACAAGAAAGGCATCCTTGAGGAAGACAAAGAACATTAATTAGTTATTTTTTTTTTTAAATGTGGAGGTTTAGAAAGAATTGGTCAATAAATCGGGATGGAAGAAAACGTCAAAATCTCTAGATGTAAGAAAATAAGGGACGATTCCCAGACTGTTATAAATAATCAAATTTGCCTATCAATTGCTTAATTACCCTCACTTTTTAAGGCTAGGAAAGCAGATGATACCCCATCATGAATGGAATTAATTCCCTAGGAGGTTAGGTGATATGCTCAAGGTCAAAAGGGTTTTTTTTTTTTTTTAATTCATTAGGTGCTTTCCAAATAATGTTGGTGTGGGAGAGTGAGGCAAGGCTCAGGCTTTCATCACTAACATGGGAGAGAAAACCTTGTCCAAGTGTTGCTGAAAAATCAGCACCAGGGTCACCTGGATGTTTTTTTAGATGCGATCCCTGTACCTTGTTAAAGTAGAACCAGTGTGTGGCTGCAGACGGTCTGCAGTACTCTTCTTTTCTAGCGGGTGCCCAGATGATTTTTGTCCTTGTTGTTAAGATGGTCAGGCTGTGTAGTCTAGGCTGGTTTGGAACTCTTAAGCCTCCTGCCTGGACTGTGGAGCACTAGGATTAGGGCATGTGCCCTACTCAGTGAGTTTTTTTAAGTTTTATTTGGTATACTTGTGTTTATTGGACACTGTTTTGCATTTGATAAGCTCATTGTATTTTTCCTGGATAACCTTGGAGACTATAACTGCATATTGTGAGATGGTAAGATTTGAGAATTGCTTCTCCAAGTAATATTAAAATATAAACTATAAGAACATTGCTTTTTTTTTTTTTATTGGTCTCTATAGTGAAGACTTACATATGCTATGGTTTGTGGCAGCTCCATGCTAAATGACCAGAATAATTCTTTCTATTTAGGATTGGCAACCTCCATTTGCCTGTGAAGTAAAAACCTTCCGTTTCACTCCTAGAGTCCAGCGCCTGAATGAACTTGAGGTGAGTATTAAACCAATATTTCTGCTTTCTATTTTATTCTTTTTTTCCTTAGTAGTGGTGGTGTTTGGGATACAGGGCTTCACACAAATGCTCTGCCATGGCTTTATATAGCTCCAATCTCCTGATGGCTTACCTTAGGATTTTATTTTGTTTTTTGCCAAAACTTGATTTACTTTTATTAATTACCTTAGGATTTTAGATAGAGAATTTTGACAAGCTCATACGAGAACTCAGAGTTTACTGGGATTTAATGAATAATAGTTACTTGATATTTGAGAAAAGTGTCTTTTAAGACTGTTTCAAGTAGTTACTACTTTTTTTCCTTTGGTTCTTCACTCAATGGGATAATAGAAAACAATTTTTTAACATATTTTCTTAGTCAGAATTCTAGTGCTTACCTTTAGAAAAATGGTAATCTCTTCCTCCCTCTCTCTTTTTTTCTTCCTACTTTCCTTTCTTTCTTTATTTTATTTTATGTTTTGTTTTGGATTTGTTTTGGATTTGTTTTTTTGTTTTTTTTCCGAGACAGGGTTTCTCTGTATAGCCCTAGCTGTCCTGGAACTCACTCTGTAGACCAGGCTGGCCTCGAACTCAGAAATCCGCCTGCCTCTGCCTCCCAGAGTGCTGGAATTACAGGCATGCACCACCACTGCCCGGCTACTTTCTTTTTTTAAAGCAGAGTCTCACGTAGTCCAAGATGCTAGTTAGCTTGATGTATAATCCGTGACTACCTGGATCCCCTGATCTACCTGCTTCTACCTTCTGTGTGTTGGAATCTCATGCCCAGTTTTATGATGCTAGGGAAAGAATTTTGGGCTTCAAGAAGCTAGGCAAGTGCTCCATCGGTTGAGCCACTTCCTCAGCTCCCTTTTCCACCTTCCCACCTTCTTGAGCCAGTCTTTCTTTGTAGCTAATAAGTGGTCTGGACTGGAGTTTAATATGTAGCCTAGGCTAGCCTATTACTCATGGCAGTCCTGTCTCAGCCTCCTGAGTGTGCTGGGGTTACAAAAGGTGCTTGCTATGATGTCCAGTTCCAAACTTGGAATTTTTTTCCCTAATTATATGTATGTTAGATAGCATACAAAATAATGGATTTTGTTATGTCATTATCATATTGTTAGATTAAAAAAAAATGAAGTCAGCAGTTGTTGGTTCAGTAGAGAAGCTGACAAATAATTACTCTTTGGAAATGAAGTTCATTAGGAGAAAGGGCCGGTAGACCATGATTGTGCCTTCCAGTAGGAGAGCATTGGGAAGAAATAGAATTACATTTAAGATAGCATAACAATAGCTGTAAAGATGACTCAACAGTTCTTTCAGAGGCCCTGGGTTGGAATCCCAGCATCCACTTGGTATTTGACCACCCTCTGAAACTCCAGTTCCAGGGGGATCAGATGCCCTCTTTTAGTATCTGTAGACATACTACATGCATACAGATTAAAACACCACAAACAACCAAGAAACCAAGAAGAGCATAACAGACCTTAAATGGAAGGAGAAACTTTTTTTTTTTTTTTGAGACAGGGTTTCTCTGTGTAGCCCTGGCTGTCCTGGAACTCACTTTGTAGACCAGTGTGGACTTAAACCCAGGGATCTACCTGCCTCTGCCTCCAGAGTGTTGGGATTAAAAGTGTGTGCTATCGCTGCCCAGCTGAGGCAGATAACTTAGAGTAAAACTTAAGAGAGACAGCTGATACAGACAGGACAATGGGGAAGAAGGTGGGGGTGAGGTAGGGTAATAGAGGCATGGATACTTTTCCCTGGATTGGAAGCAAAGATAGCAAAATGTTTTTGGGCTTTTGTTGGCCAATAAGGTGTTGAAGAGTTGCAACTTGATATATTCTGCCATATTCACAGTTATGATTGTGCTTACATAGTAGAAACTCCATTTCTTTTGCTGTTTTCTGTGTCTAAGCCTGCTAAGACTCAGTTTATTAAATCTTTTCAGATAGCCAAAGAACTCGGTCAACAGAGTTCAACACTCAGAACCATCCATCACCACCCTCCCCTGCTTATCCCCAGCCCTGTGTTTTTGACTTCTGTATTTTAATCATTTTAGGCAATGACTAGAGTAAGATTGGACTTCTTGGATCAACTGGCAAAATTTTGGGAACTTCAAGGATCTACGTTGAAAATCCCCGTGGTGGAGAGAAAAATCCTGGATTTGTATGCTCTAAGCAAGGTGAGGCCAAGACTTGTCTGAGAAGTTGGGCAGAACGTTGAGATATAGTTCAGTGGTGGTTAATAGTTCTTGGTTTGTACCAGGTCCTCCCATGAGGAAGTTGAACAGAGGTTTGTGATTCATAAAATTAGGAATTTTAAATAATCTTTTCTGTATAATAGCTCAGACTGTCCTGGTACTTGCTTTGTAGACTAGGCTGGCCTCAAATTCAAAGATCTGCCAGCCACTGCCTCTTAGGCTCAGAGGCATGAGCCACCATGCTCTGCAGATTTTTCAATATAGTTTAAAAAATATTTTAATTTTTTTTGCACTGCTAGGCAAACACTTTGCTATTGAGCCATATCCCTGGTTCATATTTATTTCTTTTTATTTACTTGATTTTTGAAAAAGACTTATCTTTATTTTAAGTGCATTGGTGTTTTGTCTGCATGTGTGTCTGTACACTGTATCTTACTGTCCATGGAAATCAAAAGGGTCAGATTCTGTACAGTTACAAATGTAAACGAGTTATACTGTGTATGTGCTGGGCATTTGAAGCTAATAAAACTGAAAATTCAAAAATAATAAGAGTGTCTTAACTCAAAAGTCAAAGCAGCCACAGATTTTTTTTAAAGATTTATTTATTTATTTATTTATTATATGTAAGTACACTGTAGCTGTCTTCAGACACACCTGAAGAGGGGTCAGATCTCATTACGGATGGTTGTGAGCCACCATGTGGTTGCTGGGATTTGAACTCAGGACCTTCGGGAGAGCAGTCAGTGTTCTTAACCGCTGAGCTATCTCACCAGCCCCCATAGCAGCCACAGATTTTTACTGTGTTAGAAAATATGTAGCTCAGTGTGCTTGTGCATACTTGTAGTCCTAGCACTCGAGAAGCAGAAGCAAATGGGTCTGTGATCCTGGGCCAAACTAGGACTACATGGTGAGAGACCCTGTCTAAAAACAGACAGACAAAGGAAAAAGTGGGTACTCTGGAAGAACAACCAGTGCTTTTAACTGCTAAGCCATCTCTCCAGCTTATTAACTTGTTTTTTTTTTTGTTTTTTTTTTTTAACAATCTTGGTATGTCTATTGATACTTTTTTAATGTGTATATGGAGGCCAAGGCCTGGGGTTCACTGGCCATCTGTCTCCATGGATCTTCTGTTAGCCACCAGCCTGAACAAGAACAGGCCATGCATTCAGACTCATCTCCCCAGGTCCCAGCCATCATCACTATCCCCCTTTTTTGTTTGTGTTTTCGGATTTTTGAGGCAAGATTTTGCTTTATGTCCCTGGATACCCTGTGCCATGATGTGATTCTCCTGCTATGCTTTCTTGAGTGTTTCAATTACAGGTGTGTGCCACCATACTAACTCCATTTATCTATCGATTAATCAATTTAATTTTAACTTTTTAAGGCAGGGTCTTGCTTTATGGCTGCCCTCAGATTCCCTATTTAGATCAAGCTAGCCTGAGACTTTCTTTGTACATATATGAAGCATGTGTGTATATGGAGATCAGAGGACAACCTTGGGTGCTTGTCTTCAGCGTTCACCTTATTTGAGGCAGGATCTAGTACTGATGTTCTCTACTGAGTATACCAGGCTAGCCGGTCAAGTTTCTTTTTGTCCTCATCGTACCATAGGAACATTGAAATTACAGACTCAATACCTTGCTCAGATTTTGCATGGGTTCTGAGGATTTGAATTCAGGTCCTTAAACTTGCTTGCATGTTGTTTTAGTGTCTTTTATTTTTCCTGGGATTAAATACTTTGGCAAAGCAACTTCAAGGATAAAGGACTTATTTTGGCCCATAGTTCTAGGTTAGAGTGTTATCATAGTGGGGCAGTCACTATTAAGGAATGTGAGGGTGGCTTAATCATACTGTATCAACAGTCAAGAGCAATACAATAAATAAATGCTTGTCCCTAGCTCCCTTTCTGCATTTTATATAGTGCAGGTTCCCTACCCAGGAAATGGTTATCCCATATTAGATAACTTGAACGAGATAGTCAATCATGGGCACAGCCACACACCCATCTTCCATGTGATTTTAAAGTGTGTTGGCAAGGAATACTGATTATCACATGTGGCAAAGCTGAATATACCCACTGAAGTATATGTCCTTAGCCTTGTCCTTAGTGGTATCACCTACATAGGCATATAAAAGCATGCCTGGCCCCTAAAATTTCTAGAGAGAGAGAGAGAGAGAGAGAGAGAGAGTGTGTGTGTGTGTGTGTGTGTGTGCACACGCGCGCGCGTGCGCGCATGTACCTGTGTACATTTGGAATTCGTAGGAGGGCATTGAGTATGTTTATCTATCACACTCTGCCTTACTCCAATAGTTCTCAACCTTCTGAGTCTCATCCCCCACAGGGATTTCATTTTAGATATCCTACATACCATATTTACAGTTTATATAACAGCAAAATTACAGTTATGAGGTAGCAATGAAATATTTTTTTTTTTTTTTGGTTTTTTTCAAGGCAGGGTTTCTCTGTGGTTGGTGTGTGTGTGTGTGTGTTTTCAAGACAGGGTTTCTCTGTGTAGCCCTGGCTGTCCTGGAACTCACTCTGTTGACCAAGCTGGTTTCGAACTTAGAAATCCACATTCCTCTGCCTCCCAAGTGCTGGAATTAAAGGCGTGCACCACCACTGCCCGGCTGCAATGAAATAATCTTATGGCTGGGAGTCACACAACATGAGGATCTGTATTGAAGGGTTGCAGTATTATTAAGGTTGAAAACCACTTCTTTGATGCAGAGTCTTGAAAACTAAGTTCTTGGACCTGAACTTAGCTTTTTCCACTAGGCTGGAAGCCAGCAAGCCCTAGCAATCCTCCTGTCTCTGCCCTCCACAGCATCAGGATTATAGGTATACATGAAAGCATGCCTAGCTTGTACATGGGTGCTAGTAGCAAACTTAGGTCCTCCTGGTTGCATGGCAATTGCTCATAATCATTGAGCTATCTCTAGCCCTAAAAGTTTCTTTTAAGAATTCTGTTTTTGCTTAGTGATGGTGATGTTCCCCTTTAATCCCAGCACTGGCGATACAGAGGCAGATAGATGCATCTTTGTGAGTTTGAGGACAGCCAGGGCTACACAGAGAAATCCTGTTTCAAAGACAGGAAGAAAAAAGAAAAAAATTTTTTTGGGTGAATGTGATGGTCCATACCTTTAATCCCATCACTGGGGAGGATGAGGCAGATCTGCCTTACTATGCTGCATAGTGAGCCCTGCCTTAATACAAATGAGAGAGGACCTCTCACGCATACTCTCAACCAAGTACAGCATCATACATTTGTAAGCCCAGCACTCGAGGCTTAGGTAAGAGTATTGTTACAAATTGAAGGCCAGCCTGAGTTAATACTGGGTTCTTTACCAACCTAGGCTATAAAAGAGTAAGACTGTTTCTGAAACAAGCAAGCTGCAGAGATGGCTCAAAAATTAAGAGTGCTTATTACTCTTGCAGAAGACATGAGCTTGGTTCCCAGCACCTACAGCTCTCATTCCAAGGGATCTGATACCCTCTTCTGGACTCCATAGGTACCTGCACTTGCATGCATCTAGCCCTGCACAGATACACATACACACATGACCAGAAAGCACTAAATAAAATCTTGTAGGCGCGTGCATCACACACACACACACACACACACACACACACACACACACACACACACACACAAACCCAAAGATCCCGAACACTCAACAAAAATCTGAACTTCCTGTGATTTTCTTTTTCCCCAATTAGAAAGCCATTGCTAGGTTGTTTTGGTTGTTTTGTTTTTTTTTTTTTTTTTTTTTTTTTGGTTTTTTTTGAGACAGGGTTTCTTTGTGTAGCCCTGGCTGTCCTGGAACTCACTCTGTAGACCACGCTGGCCTCGAACACAGAAATCCGCCTGCCTCTGCCTCCCAAGTGCTAGGATTACAGGCATGTGCTACCATGCCCGGCTGCCATTGCTAGTTTTAATTTGAAGTTAGATTGCATTTCTATTTTGGAGGTAAACTAACCAGAATTCCAGGGGTTCATTTATCAGCCATATTGTTTAGCTAAATCTTGAGAAATCTAATTCCTTTTGTTGGGAATAGATTTGTTTTTGAAATTAGATTTGTTTTTGAAATATTTGGGTCAGACCTGAGTAATAGGCTTTTACAAAATAAATAAGACTTAAAATGAAAATGATTCTCTTTGTCCATCCACATCCATTCCTGTTTCTCATGCTAGTTACTTGCAGTGCTTTTGGCTGTTACTGATTTTGAACTTTTATGTTTCCAAACAAAGGGTTTATGGTACTTTTCCCTTTTTGGTTTTGTGTATTATATGTGAATTTTTTTACTCTGAGTTGTAGATCTAAAAGATCTTATGCCTAATGAAATGACTCATTGAGTAAAGTGTGCCACTTCATGACCTGACTTTGATGCCTGGAACCCAAGTAAAGGAAGGAAGGGAGAAAGAAAGAATAAACTCCACAAAGTTGTCCTCTGACTTTTGTATGAGTGCTGTGGTACCCCCGTAGTATAAATACCCAATAAATAAAAAGATCTTTTTGTTTGTTTGGTTGGTTTATAGTTTTTCCAGATAGGGTTTTTCTGTGTAGCCCTAGCTATCCTGGAACTCCCTCTGTAGACCAAGCTGGCCTTACACTAAGAGATTCTCTGCCTCTGCCTTCTGAGTGCTACTGGGATTGAAAGCCATAAACAACATAAAAAGATCTTAAGTTTAGAACACTTCATGCCCCTTATATTAACTTCTCTTTTTTTTCCTCTCTAAGGGACTGGCTCTCATTTGTCTCCAGCTTGATGAGTTAGCCAAGGTTGACCTAATCTGAATATCTCCACCTATAATTGAGCCATGTTTCCAGCCCTTAGTTTTAGGATTTTTGTTTATATAAATATATTTATACCCAAACCAAATCCAATGTGACACAAAACTACCTGTGTATTCACTATATTTGCAGAGGTTGGCCTTAACTCTGATCCTCTTACCTGAGTAGTGGGATACACATAACTGGTATTCTCAAGGTTTGAGCATACTCTACTCCGTACCCCACAACCCTGGTGTGTCTGTTTATCTATATATGTATACACCCATACATGTATGTGTGTGTTTGTGTTCTGTGTGTATATGCACCATGTGCATACAGGTGCCTGTGGAGTACTAAAGAGGAGGGTATTGGATCCCTGGAATACCTGAAATTAACAAGTGTTTGTGACTTTCCCAGTATGGGTGTTAGGAACCAAACTCAGGTCCTTTGCTAGAGGAGCGAGCTCTCTTAACTACAGAAATGTGTCCTGCCTTACAGCTTGATTCAAAAATACATATATATTTTTGGTTTTGGTTGGAGTTTTTATTGATTTTGTTTTTGTTTTTGTTTTTTTGTGGGGATGCTAGTTTTTTTTGCATACATTTTTTTCATACTATATAATGTATGAAGTATAAATTTATTAAGTACTTTTTAATATCTTGAAAGTGGACCCAGTAACACCAAATTTAAAGTTTGATTGTCTTCATTCCTTTGTATGTTAACAGTATCACTTTAGTTAAAGGAAATTTACATCTTAAGTCAAAAATAATGTTTATATTTATAGACAACATACATAGTTAAGCTGCTGGAATTTTACTTACTTTGTGAAACTTTTATTTTATAACATTAATTTTGGGGGCTGGAGAGATGGCTCAGTGGTTAAGAGCACCAACTGCTCTTCCAGAGGTCCTGAGTTCAATTCCTAGCAACCACATGGTAATGGGATCTGATGCCCTCTTCTGGTGTGTCTGAAGACAGCGACAGTGTACTCACATACATAAAATAATCTTCTAAAAAAGAAAAGAATGTACCATCACAAATCATTTGCCTTTGGAAAAAAAACATTAATTGTGTGTATGCGCATGCACGATTTTGGACATAAAGTGTTTGTGGAGATCAGAAGACAACTTATAGGAACTGGTTTTCCTATCATGTTGGTTCTATGGATGGAACTCAGATCATCAGACTTGGGAGCAACAGGCTACCTGAGGAACCACCTTCCTGGCCTACTGTTTTTATTTTTAAAGTCAGATCTAATGTATCCCAGTTTGGCCTCCAACTTACTGTGTATTGGACAATGACCTTGAATGTCAAGTCCTCCTGTCTTTACCCTTGAATTACTGGTGTGTACTACCACACCTAGGTTTTATGGTACTAGCGGTCAAAATCAATGATTTCATGCTTACTAGGCAAGCGTTCACTGGCTGCTCTAGGAAAAAGCGTTTGAGAGTATACAAGTTAGGATGCTTGACATTATTCTCTTTCCCTAATGAATTCCTGCATTTTTTTTTCTTCCAGATTGTTGCCAGTAAAGGAGGTTTTGAAATAGTCACCAAAGAGAAGAAATGGTCTAAAGTGGGTAGCCGCTTGGGATATCTGCCAGGAAAAGGAACTGGGTCTCTTTTGAAGTCACACTATGAAAGAATTCTCTACCCATACGAGCTTTTCCAATCTGGTGTCAGCCTTATGGTGAGATGCATCATAGTTCTTACAGTGGAAATTTTAATTTGCCAAGTATAAACTTCGAATAATATTCACTATAAGTGATATGCTTATGCATAGCAATGTGGGATAGCTGTTTCTAGGCCAGAATTTGAGAAGAAAAAGTGTGTTAAAGTTTAAAAATTAGAACTATTTCTAGTGGTTTGCAGAGTAAAGGATAATGGGAATGAAGGGTATCTTCATATTTATTATAAATCTTCATGATTTCTGGAAAAAAGTTTTGGTTTTGTTTTGGTCTAATTTGGATTTTTGAAACAGGTCTCACTGTGTAGCCTGGAATTCACTATGTTGACTAGATTGATTTCCAGCTTATAGATACCTACCTTCTGTCTCCCAAGTTCTATAATTAGAAATGTGAGCTGCCACACCCAGCCCCAACCTCACTTCTTAATGTTGGCTAAACCTTAAAGTAGGTATTTCAGAGGTTTCTGTTTTGAGTCTGAGCCTTAAATAGCCTCACAGCTTTAAACAGTTATGAGTCTTTGTATTATCCACCACTTACTGCAAAGAAGCTTTCTGGCTAGAGAGGATGGCAGCACTAATACATGGTCATAAATATTTAAAATCCAATTGACAGACATATCTTGACTATTTAGCAAAATAGCAGTAAATTTCTCATTACGGACTATCATTTTTCCAGCCATTGACTTTTTGATTATGTGTATAGTATCAAAGGTGACTTCCCTTTTGTGAAACAGACCTCAAATCCAAGAAGTGGATTAACTTCCCACTGTAGTTAGCTCCCACTGTGGCTATCATGCCACTATTATACTAGTGGGCCCATTGTGTCTAGCAAGTTGGTAGTGTACCATTCAGGGTTAACTTAGTAAACTTTTTTTGTGAGGAGTGTAATGTTCCTTTTTCTCACTGACTGTCTTAGTTAGGGTTTACTGCTGTGGACACACAGTATGTGAACACACCATGACCAAGGCAATTCCTATAAGGACAACATTTAATTTGGGCTGGCTTATAGGTTCAGAGGTTTCAGTTCATTATCATCAAGGCAGGAACATGGTAGCATCCAGGCAGGCATGGTACAGGAGTAGCTGTGAGTTCTACATCTTAATCTGAAGGCTGCTAGCAGAATACTGATTTCCAGGCAGCTAGGATGAGGGTCTTAAAGCCCACAGTGACACCTAAAGCACACACCTACTCCAACAGAGTGTCACTCCCTGGGCCAAGTATATACAAGCCAACACATTCCACTCCCTGGCGCTCATAGGCTTGTTCAGACAAATGAGTCTATGGGGGCTATACCTAGCAATAGCAATAAAAAAGAACATTTAGTCCAACTTCAAAGTCCTCATAGTCTATAGCAGTCTCAACACTGTTAAAAGCTCAGTCTCTTCTTAGAGCCATCCAATCAATTAACTGTAATCCCCAAATCAAGACAAGAAACCAGCTGGGCAAACTCCCAAACTCTGTATCTCCGTGTCTGATATCAAAGTGGTCTTCACTTCTCCAACTCCTTTTTCATCTTTCTTGACTGCAACAAACTTATTTTCCCAGGCTGGGTCCACTCCCTGTTAGCAGCAGTCCCCAGCAGATATTCTATGGCTTTGGCATCTCGAAAATCTTGGAAACAGCTTCTTTGTGCTCTCAGAAAATACTTCCCCGAAGATTTCACCTTAGTGATACTGGTTCTTCTTAATTCCCACTAATTTCTTAGCTCCAGCTAACCAGCATCTGTTGTCCCAGTTGTCCCTTTTAATTTTGACTCTAAACCCAGAGCCACATGGCTGAAGCTGCTGATTTCTGCCCCTTGCTGGAGGTGGAGCATAGCCCCTTTGTTCTATACATTATCACCAGCTTTCTGTTTTCCAACTCCCTTTACTGCATAAGTTTGGTGTCCTGGATCTTGCTCTGTAGATTGCCCTTGAACTTAGAGTCTGCATGCCTGTCTCCTGGGATTAAAGTTGTGTCCCACTGTGCCTGGATCTAAATTTAGTTGGGTAGGATCTTGCCCTAGAGTCCCACTCCTTTAATTTGCTATCACCTAGAACACAGACTTCAGCTTCATTTCACTTCTTGGTGCCCCTTTAATACTCGAACCATACATTTTATATTTTTTCTTTCTAAGTTTGCTACACTTGTTCAAAATGATCTTCATGAGAATAAAGTCTGCTGGGCTTTTTGAGACTTCTTTTGTCAATGCAATTATATAAATCTCTTTACTTTAGCCTTATGTAGACTCTTAGACAAGGGCAAAAAGCAGCCACATTCTTCACCAAAATACTACAAAAATAGTCTCTACACCACTTATTGAAATTTTTCTCTACTGAAAGCTCTGCACAGTTCACATCACTCTGAGCAACAAAGTCTTCCAAATTCCTACTAGGATAGCCCATTAAGCCCTACTTAAAGCATTCTACTGCTGTCCAAATCCAGAGTTCCCAAATCCACATTGTTCCAGACAAAAGCATGGTCAGACCTATCACAGCAGTACCCTAGTCCCTGCTACCAACTTCTTTCTTAGGGTTTTACTGCTGTGAACAGCCAGTTGTCCAAGGCAACTCTTACAAAGACAGCATATAATTGGGGCTGACTTACAGGTTCAGAGGTCCAGTCCATTATCATCAAGGCAGGAACATGGCATATCTAGGCAGGCATGATGCAGGAGGAGCTGGGAGTTCTAAATCTTCATCTGAAGGCTACTAGCAAAATGCTTTCGGGCAGCTAGGGTAAGAGTCTTAAAGCCCACGCCCACAGTGATATATCTACTCCAAGAAGGACACACTTCCTGATAGTACCAATTCCTGGGCCAAGCATATACATCCCATCGCATATGTCTTCTGGAACTGGAGTTACAGAGACTTGGGAGCTGCCATGTAGGTGCTGGGAACTGAATGCAAGTTCTCTGCAGAGTAGCATGTGCTCTCAACCTCTGAGCTATCTCTAGCTTTCCTCCATTTTTTGTGATCTTCATAAAGTGTCTTATATTTTTTTTCACTAAAATTGAGCTGTTTGCCTTGTACTTGTAAGGGCTTGGTATTTATTCTGGATATGCCTTTTCTTAGATAATATTTTTTTGTAAGTATTTTGTGATAAATGTTGTTTGACATTTTTATAGCGATGTCTGTTTGAAGATTTATCAGTCCCATTGATTTTTTTTTTTTTTTTTTTTTTTGGATTTGGTTTTTTTGAGACACAGTTTCTCTGTATTAGCCCTGGTTGTCCTGGAACTCACTCTGTAGACCAGGCTGGCCTCGAACTCAGAAATCCATCTGCCTCTGCCTGCCAGAGTGCTGGGATTATATGCGTGTGCCACCACTGCCCGGCTTTTGTTTTGTTTTGTTTTGTTTTTTGTTTTTTAAGACTTATTTATTATATTTATATGAGTACATTGTAGCTGTTTTTAGATGTACCTGAAGAGGGCATCCGATCCTATTACAGATGGTTGTGAACCATCATATGGTTGCTGAGAGCTGAACTCGGGACCTTTGGAAGAGCAGTCAGTGCTCTTAACTGCTGAGCCATCTCTCCAGCCCCAATAAATTGTTTTTGATGTAGCTTTGTTTTTTGAGACCATGTCTTGTTCTGGAGCTCAAAGAAATATAGAGTTATTGCAATTTCTAAGTTAAAAAAATTTTTTTTTTGTTTTTTGAGAAACAGATCTGACATCTAACCACTAACTTGCATATCTATGTGCTGCCCTGTTCTCCCAAAGTTTTAGCAGGCCTTTCTCTCTATTTTTCTCTTTTCTTTTTTATTTCTTTTTATTTTTTTCTTTTTCTTTTTACTAAATTTATTTTCTGATGAGCCAGATTGTTGCTATGTAGTTCCAGCAGGCCAGGACTCTATATGGAGACCAAGTCAACTTTGAAAACCAGTGATCGTAGGTGTGTGTGTGTGTGTGTGTGTGTGTGTGTCACCATACCTGGTAATACCCCTTTCAAAAGACAGCTTTTCCAATTGATTCTTTTGTCATCTTTATTGACCAATAGTTGACCTTAAAACTATGTGCTTATTTCTGTATTTTCCTATTCTTCCACAGTAGTCCTTTCCTTATATGTAATCAATGTTTTACTATTTTGAATAATATGGTTAAATCTAGTTCCTTCTTGCCCTGGTAGTGGAGCGTCTATTTATCTCTGCCTTCTAGGTAGGTAGTTAGGAGACATTTTGTGTATTACATTTTCTGTTGGAATTATGGTACTTGTGTGTAAGCCATTTTTATTTTAGTTGATAATAGCCTGAAAATGTGAAGTTGGCAGTTTACACCAAAGAAAAACTCCAAATTTACAGATAAATTAACGTAAAAAGATGAAAGTATAATAAGGAACTTTCAGTGCTATAGGCCACATTAATATAACTTCGTATTACTAGTTCTGTTTTTATAGTCAGTATATTTGTTTTTTTCTGAGATAGGGTATCTCTGTGTAGCCCTGGCTATCCTGGAACTTCCCCTATAGATCAGGCTAGCCTTGAACTGAGAGAGATGACAGTCTTTGCCACTACCACCCAGCTATAGTCAGTATCTTACTGTGCCTAATTTATAAGTTAAAGTTTTGGGGTCACAGAGATGGTTCAACTGCAGAAAGACTTGATGCTTTTGCAGAGGACCTAGCTTCAGTTCTTAGCTTCCTACATGGTAGCCTTCTACATGGTAGCTTGCAACCCTTTGAAATGCCAGTTTTTGGGTATCTGATGTCCTTTCTGACTCCTAGGATACTAGACACTTACATGTATACAGGCAAAACATTAAACACAGAATTTTTTTAAAAAACCGTTGCAAGTTAAAGTTTATTCTAATTATAAATATACAGAAAAGGTATATAGGATTCAGCACTATGCACAATTTCAAATGTCTATATTTATCAGACTCTATATTTCTACCCTATCACCAGTACTACACTGTATTTTTGTTTTTAAAGTTCTTTTACGTTTATGCATGTCTTGTTTGGGTTTGAACCTACTCTTTAATGGCCAAGCCACCTCTCCAGTTTCTTCAGTTGTGTATGTCTGTATGGCTATGTGCAGATGAGTACCGGTGCCACAGAGGTCAGAGGCCTTGTCTCCTCCAGTAGCTGGAGCATAGGAGTTGAGAGCTGTCTGCTATGGGTGTTGGGAACCATGTTTGGGTCCTCTGTGAGAGCAATAGATAGTCTTCAACTGCTGAGCCATCTCTAACCCCTACTGTATGATCTTTAGTGTTATTTTATAGTAAATTTTGAAACCTTATATGGTCTCTAATTTGATTCCGTTTCAAATATTTTCAGTTTGCATTTTCACATAAATTTTAGTGTTTTCAATTTTCATGAAAAGAAATCCTATTAGTCATGTTGAAAAATACAAACAAATCCCATTGGGAGCTTGGTTTGGTGATGCATGCCTGTAATTCTAGAGGATCAAAACTTCTGAATCATTCTATTTTATGGAGAGTTCCAGGTCAGTTCCGATGTCTTATGGACTGCATAAGATACTCTGAAGAACAAAGCAGAATTTGCTTTGTCAGGGATTGCTTTATAGATGAGTATAGAGTTTATAGATGACTATGAGGTCAGGATTAACACCTGGATTCATGTGGTTTTAGGGGCTTATCTGGAAATTTGCTATATTTTCACTCATTTTCAAACTTGTTTTATTAGTGAATTTTCTTTTTGTGTCTTCTCCTTTAGGGTGTACAAATGCCTGATTTAGACCTTAAAGAAAAAGTTGAGGCTGAGGTTCTCAGCACTGACATCCAGCCTTGCCCAGAGCGGGGAACAAGAATGAGTGTGCCACCGAAGAGAACGAGACGAGTGAAATCTCAGGTACCTGCCTGTCAGTGCCTGTGGGCCATTTAAAATTTTAGTGTGTGTGTGTTTGTGTACATGCCACAGTATGTATGTGGAGGACAGAAGACAATTTTTGGAAGTCAATTCTCTCCTCCTACCATGGGGTCCCAGGACACAACATTGGCTGTCATGCTTGGTGGGAAATGCCTTTACGTGGTGACTCATCTTCAGTAGCCCTGTGGACCTTCAACCTCCCTCCTCCCACCTTCCAGACAGGGTTTCTCTGGCTATACTGGAACTCTGTAGACCTCAAGACTGGCCTTGAACTTAGAAATACACCTGCCTTTGCCTCCTGAATGCTGGGATTAAAGTCATTTGCCACCACCACCTAGCTCCCATGGACGTTTTTGTTTTGTTTTTGTTTTGTTTTCTTAAAGAAAAGGTTTCTCTGTGTAACCCTGCCTGTCCTGGAACTCACTCTGTAGACCAGGCTGGCCTGGAACTCAAAAATCCCATGGACTATTTTTTAATAGAATTTATCTAGAGTTTGGTTTTTTTTAGAGACAGGATCTCATGAACTTAGTAATTTGTGGGAGTAGTAGGTGTCGTTTAGTTTGTGTAAACTGTTCCTGTGTTTGTGTTCCTGACTGTCCTGGAACTAGCTCTATAGACCAGACTGACCTCAAACTAAGAGATCTGCTTGCCTGCCGGTGCCTCTCAACTATTGGGATTAAAGACCCGAGCCACCACTGCCCAACTGAGACTCTATCTCATAAACTAATTATATGATTCCAAGTAATAATACTAATATTCATTTTATTTGTTTGTTTGTTTGTTTATTTTTAGTCAGACTCTGGAGAAGTAAATAGAAACACAGAACTGAAGAAACTTCAGATTTTTGGGGCTGGACCCAAAGTTGTGGGCCTGGCAGTGGGAGCAAAAGATAAAGAAGGTAAAATCTGTTACTCTTATGAAATGAAATGCAATGTCATGGTTGTTACAAGGCTCAAGTGATATTTGAATTTCACTCTATGCTGGGAATTCTTTTTTTTTTTTTTTTTGTTTGTTTGTTTGTTTAGGGTTTTTTTCTTTTCTTTTTTTTGGGGGGGTGGGGGTGGTTTTCAAGACAGGGTTTCTCTGTGTAGCCCTGGCTGTCTTGGAACTCACTCTGTAGACCAGGCTGGCCTCGAACTCAGAAATCTGCCTGCCTCTGCCACCCAGAGTGCTGGGATTACAGGTGTGCGCCACCCCCTCCCGGCTTACTTCAGCTATTATAAGACCTAGGTTTTTTTTTTTTTAAATAAACTTTCATCTTTTTTGTTTTTGGATTTCTTTTATTATTTTTGACAATTCTCTTGTTTAGCCTCACAAGCTTGGGTTTACAGATGTGAGCCATCATGTCTGGCTCTGTTCTTTTGTTTTTGTTTTTGTTTTTATGACAGGTTCTCACTTTATATCTGTGGCTGTCCTAGATTTTACTATGTAGACTAGTTTGGCCTTAAACTTACATAATCTGCCTGCCTTTGTCTCCTGAGAACTGGGATTAAAGCTGTACCCAACCATTCCTGATAACCTTTCTTAGATTATTGTGTTGCCTGACAATAATCCTAAAGAAAAAGCTATGGCTAATTTGAGACCCCTCTAAAGCATACATATACACAGTATATAATAAGTATGGCATAAAGGCAGTCACTGAAGGTTTGTTTTTTTGTTTTTGTTTTTGTTTTTTTGGTTTTTTGGATTTGGTTTTTTTCAAGACATGGTTTCTCTGTGTAACCCTGGCTATCCTGGAACTCACTCTGTAGACCAGGATGGCCTCGAACTCAGAAATCCACCTGCCTCTGCCTCCCAGAGGTCATTGAAGGTTTTAACTCTTCAGATTTGTCTAGATTAGAATCCCAGATCTGCTATATACTAACTATATGATCTTAAAGAAGTTGTCCAGTTTTGTCATACCTTAGGTTCCTTATCATGAGCTGCCAACAGAACCAAGTCTGTCTCATAGTGCTGTGAGACTTTTATCTAATTTAAATAATTTTAAATATCAATTTATTTTATTATATAACTTTTTTTTTCAAGATGAGGTCACCCGAAGACGAAAAGTTACCAACAGGTCAGACGCATTTAACATGCAAATGAGACAACGGAAAGGAACTCTCTCTGTTAACTTTGTAAGTGCTTTGGGATTTGTCAGGCAGGAAAGGATTTATTTTTGTCTTGCTGTATATTGATATATGATGTTCAATTAGCTTATTTGATTAAAAGAAATGGTGGAAAGTCTCAAGTTGCAGCTTTGGTTTATGTGATGTTAACTGTGCTTGATTTTATGTCCGTTCCCCTAAATCATATGCCTGTAGGTAACAGAGTTAGGGAGGGAATATAAATCTATGCCTAGTTAGTCCTTTGTGTCTTCAGCTTCTCTCTGTGTTGGTTTAACCAAGTATAGATGAAAGGCTTTTGCTTTTGGAGCTGGAGAGGTGTTAAACACACTGGACACTCTTCCAGAAGACCTGGGTTCAACACCAAGCATGAACTTGGCAGCTCACAAGTATCTGTAATTCCAGTTGCAGGAGATTTGATGCCTTTTCTGGCCTCTGACTCCTGAGAGTACTAGGCATGGACATGGACATGGTACACAGCAAAACATAAAACCAGCAACAACAACAGAAAAGTCCATACATATTTTTAAAATTATAATAGTTACTTCTATACTGAGCAACGCAGAGCTCTTTTCTTTCCTTCTTTTGTCTTTTTTAAAAAACATAAAACAGGTTCTGGCTACATAGGCCAAGCTGGCCTAGAACTTAGGATGAAGCCCAACTGACCTTAGATAGGAGGTGATTCTGGTTTAACCTCTTGTGCTGGGATTACAGGTGTGAATCAGCAAGTCTACCATAAAATATGATCCCTTTTCCTTGGCATTATTTACTAAACTATGTAGTGTGGCGATGTCTAAAGCATTTATATAATGTTAGTATAAATAATCTAGAGATGACTTACTCTTAGGATATATAGAAGATAGACAACTATTAAGCCATTTTATTTTATATAAGGGATTTAATCACCTGTAGGTTTTGGTATCTACTGGGATGGGTATGCATGGTTGGATCCTGGGCTAAACCCTGGAAAACTCCAAGTATTGAAATTTTATTTATTTTTATTTCATGTATATTGTTTTGCCTGCATATAATGTCTGTCTGAGGTATCAGATCCCCTGGAGTTAGAGACAGTTGTCAGCTGTTACGTAGATACTGGGAATTGAACCTGGGTCCTCTAGGAGAGAAGCCACTTAACCACTGGGCCATCTCTCTAGTTCTCTCCAAAGATTCTTAAAAATCATTGAGGTGTGGTGTTTTTCAGAATTTGTTCTGTAGTATAGTATTTGTATGTGGAGTGAGTGATGTTTTTGAAGTATAAGTTTACTTTCCCATTTCCCTAGATTATACTGTTTCTTTATTCTGACACCTTCTTATATTTTTGTTAATTTGCCTATAGAAGTTCTGGGGAGAATTGTTTGAAATAGATCTCTTTAGGATTAAGCTATGTTTAATTTTTAGTTTTCATTTTATCTGTTTTATGGAGTAGTTCATGGGAAAAATATAATACTGTAGGAAATATAATTACTTTTATTTGTCTTCATAGGTTGATCTCTATGTTTGCATGTTTTGTGGTCGAGGAAACAATGAGGATAAACTGCTTTTGTGTGATGGATGCGATGACAGCTATCATACATTTTGTCTACTTCCACCACTTCCTGATGTGCCCAAAGGAGACTGGAGGTGTCCTAAATGTGTTGCTGAGGTACAAACTTAACCTATGGATCCATTTAAAGCTAATGACAGTAATCCATGCGTGTAATATAAACACGTTTCTAAAATCTCGCCCGTCTCTTGTTTATAACTGTTAAAAATCTCAGGACTTTAACGAGAGCTATTTTGAATGGCTGTGTAACAACTGTATTTTGGGAAGCTTGTCCTAACATTTTTTTCTTCTCTATTAGATAATTTTATTATTCTAGTTGAATGAGACTTTGAAAATTGTAAGTTATTTCGTTACATAAATGGCAACAGTTTAAATTAAATATAACTAAGCAAGAATATAAAAAACATTTTAAGGAGCTGGAGAGATGCTCATCGGTTAAGAGTACTTGCTACTTTTCTTGAGGACCCAGGTTTGATTCCCAGCACCCACATAGTAAGTCACTGCTATCTATAATTCCTAATTCCAGAAAATCCTATACCCTTTTCTGTTCTGCTGGGTACTAGGCTAACACTTGGTATACAGATATACATGCAAGCAAAATTCTCATACACCTAAGAGCTTTAAAGTTAAATTACAAAGGACGACCAAGGGGTGCTAATGTACAACTTTAATCCTAGCACTTGTAAGGCAGAGATAGGCAGATCTGAGTTTGAGGCTAGCCTGGTCTAAATGGTGAATTTCAAGACAGCCAGGGCTACACAGAGAAACCCTATCTTGAGGGGGTGGGGATTAAAAAGTTCCAAACCTCTTGGTTTACTTGAAATTATTAATATTTTAGATGGTAGTTATTTCCTAGACTTGAAACAGTGATTAGCATTACATTTAACTAGTCTTTGACATACGAACTACCCTTAGAAGACCACCAGGTCTCAAAATCAAGGATTAGCAAATATAAAGTGATTACCAAACTCTTTGTGTATTTGTTAACAAAACCACAAGTATGAAATACAAATCTCCTGAAATTATATTACTAAACCCCAAATTACTGAAATAAGACTCAGTTTCTGTGACAGTATGTATAGGATCTGTTTTGTTTGTTTGTTTTAAAGATTTATTTATATGAGTACACTGTAGCTGTCTTCAGACACACCAGAAGACATAGATCTCATTATGATGTTTATGAGCCATCATGTACTGGGAATTGAACTCAAGATCTCTGGAAGAGCAGTCAGTGCTCTTAACCACTGAGCCATCTCTCCAGCCCCCCTATAGGATCTTTTTATTCACATAGATTGACTTTTGGAAACATCATTTTGAAAAATAAGACTTTTTGGTTTTTTTTCTTTACTTTTTTTTTCTGACAAGGTCTTATACCATATCCCAGTCTGGCCTTGAACTCAATGTAAGCCTCTTTCCTCAGCTTCCCTATTGATATTGCTAGATTAAAAATTAAGGTAAGTTATAGGAGACATAACTTACCTTGTGACACATGCATACTTGATGCACGTGAAGGATGGAAGAGGGCATCACATCCATTATTAGTTACTTTTCTATTTCTGTGATAAAACATATGGCAAAGGGAATTTGTAGAAGAAAGTTTACTTAGAATTATGGTTCCAGACAGAATGTTAGCATCCTTGTGTTTGATTCCTAATTAGTCTTCCTTTTGAGCCTTCTTTTGGTAGCAGAATTTTACCTTAGAGTGACCATTCAGTTGAGATTCTGGTTTCAAGCAATTAATCTGATACTTGTTTTGCTATATAAGGGTGATTAGATTTGTTTCAGCTAAAGGAATAATCAAGAAAAGCTATATTTGAGACATTTATTTGCTGTATGACTGGATATCAAACTTAGGGCATGAGAGCTTATTCCACTGAATTACCATCCATATCTCTTAGTGTTCTTTTTCATGTTCAGTGAGTTTACCTCAGGCATCTTTTCCCCCCACAGGAATGTAACAAACCTCGAGAAGCCTTTGGATTTGAGCAAGCTATAAGAGAATATACACTTCAAAGCTTTGGAGAGATGGCAGATAATTTTAAGTCTGATTATTTCAATATGCCAGTCCATGTGAGTAGCTATCAATTTGGTTGGCTTAGAGAGAAACAAAGATATTTTTCCTGTTAAGTATTGTAGAAATTGGGAACAATATGATAAAGGTTAAGACTACCAAATCTTAAAATTAGGGACCTAATAATGTGTTTTGTTAATTTCACCTTTTTGTTGTTGTTGTTGTTGTTGTTGTTGTTGTTTCTGAAATGAGGTCTCAATGTGTAGCATTGACGGGCCTGGAATTTAATCTGTAGACTAGGCTGGCCTGGAACTCAGAGATTCTCTGCCTTCTGGTGCTGGGGTCAAAGGTATATACCACCACAACTCATAGGAAAAACATTTTGATGTTTAAATTTTAGTTATCTTTAGCTTTTCCCTATTCTCAGTGTAGAGGTAATAGTAGTTAATTCTGCTCTGGGAAATGGGTGATTTGTTTATTTTTATCATTTTTTTTGTTCAATTGGTCTATATATTATGTTTTAGGGGGATTATAATTATAATGAGTTAATTATCATCTTTGATTTTATTCTAGATGGTTCCTACAGAGCTAGTAGAAAAGGAATTCTGGCGGCTAGTAAGTAGTATTGAAGAAGATGTTATTGTAGAATATGGAGCTGATATCTCTTCAAAAGATTTTGGAAGTGGATTTCCTATAAAGGATGGTCAGAGAAAGATGTTGCCAGAAGAGGAGGTGTGGATACTGTTATGTAAACTTCTTACTCTGAAGCTGATGTTGCATTTTCATAGAAAATTTTCTTTAATCCTAAGGGACCTTGCCAGTGTCAAATATGAAACATGTAGATTTTAGACAATATAAATAAACTTTGATTTCATAGACAGTGAGTTTGAACTGACCATGGGTGTACATATAATCCCAATGATTTGGAAACTAAGGTATGAGATTTATGAGTGGTTCAGTTTGAGCTGCATACTGAGATTGTCATAAATAAAGTATATTCAAAATATCTTTAAGAATTATTTTATCTCTAAATTTTAAAATTAATTTAGTTAAAATTTTAATCCAGTTTAAAAGTTTGTTTTTTTTTTTTTTTTTTTTTTTATTGTTGTTGTTTTGTTTTTTCAAGACAGGGTTTCTCTGTATAGCCCTGGCTGTCCTGGAACTCACTCTGTAGACCAGGCTGACCTGGAACTCAGAATCCGCCTGCCTCTGTCTCCCAAGTGCTGGGATTAAAGTCGTGCACCACCACCGCCTGGCCTGAAAGTTGTTTTTTAAAAAATGTATTATAATTGGGAGCCAGAGGTGGACAGTTCTTTCTGAGGTCAGCATGATCTACATATTAAGTTCCAGGAAAAACAAGCCTCTTTTTGTTTTGTCTGTGTTGTGTCACATGTTGGAGGATTGTTTGGGGGTAGGACAGTGTATGAGAGTTAGTTCTCTCTTTCTATAGAGTGTTTCAAGGATCTGACTGACTTTGTCAGGTTTAGCAGTAGGTACCTTTACTTACCCAGCCTTCTCACTGGCCCTCGTTTATAGTTTTTGCCTAGTTCTTTCTGTTCCACAATCTAAAAGTGGGCTGGAGAGATGGCTCAGTGTTTAATAATACTTGTTCCAGAGATCCAACATGCTATCTGGCCTATGAAGGTATGTGTGTGCATACATACACACATATGTACATATATGCACACACATATATGTACACACACACACACACACCTAAAATAAAGGGAAATGTCAGTAAAGGTTTAAATATTTAGATACCAAATATTTATTTAGATTAGTTGTAGTACATAGGATTAGTAGATACGTTGTAGATTAGCTTGGATTACAAAATTCTCTTTAAGATTTTTGTTTAGCACTTGTAAAAAATTTTTTTAAACTTTTTTTTTAATAGGAATATGCACTTTCTGGTTGGAATTTGAATAACATGCCTGTTTTGGAGCAGTCTGTTCTTGCACATATTAATGTGGACATTTCTGGTATGAAGGTGCCCTGGCTCTATGTGGGGATGTGCTTTTCTTCTTTTTGCTGGCATATTGAAGATCACTGGAGTTACTCCATTAACTACTTGCATTGGTATGTCCAATCTTGTTACAGCATATATATTTAGTGACTTTGGCTTTTTATGATGGGGGGACGCAGTGAGGGGACATGGAGTGGTATTAGGAATTAAATACAGGGACTCATGTTGAAGTTAGGCTTGGTAGGTACCTCCCAGTCCTATGTTCCCAGAAATAAGACTCAGATTCAAAGCACATTTACAGACACCTTGGTCATATAGCTAGGCTCTTCTCTGACTAAATTAGATAACTGGACCATTTTAACTCACATTCTGTCTCAGATCTGGTTACCTGTGTGTCCATCTCCTCACATTTTCCTGGGTGGATCTCACTGCACCTGGCTCTATCCCAGAATTCTTTGTCCTCCTGGATATCCCACCTTCCATTTCCTGTCTAAGCCACAGGCCATAAGCTTTTTAATTGACAAAATACTCTCTCTACACTCATATATGCCAAGTACTTGAACTAGCAATGAGCTATACCGTCAGCCCTGACTTTTTTTTTTTTTTTTGAGACAAGCTAGCTATTTGTGTGTAGTTCAACTTGAGCTGCTGGATCTTCTAACTCTACTACTTCCAGAGTGCTAGGATTATAGGCATGTATCACCATGTTAGGCCTGGTCTGTTCTTTTTAAGATGTAATAATATTAGCTGATATTTTAGGGAGAACTGACTTCAAAAGTATATTTTACAAAAAAGCAAAATAGTATACTGAGGAAAGGAGGGGAGTTGTCTCAGACTACCTACTCTTTGGAAGTATATGTAATTCCCAGAACCTAAAGCAGGTTATTTTGGTTTGTGTGTTGGTTTTTGTGTGTGTGTGTGTGTGTTTGTGTGTGTGTGTTTTTAATGTGGGTGCTTTTGACTGCATGTATGTATATGGATCACATGTGTGCTGTGCCACAAGGGCCAGAAGAGAGTACTAGATCTTCTGGAACTCGAGTTATAGACAGCTTTGAGGTCGCACATAGATTCAGGGAATTTAACTCAAATACTTTGAAAGAGCACCCAGTTTTCTTAACCACTGAATTATCTTTTCCATCCCCCAAGTTTTAAATTAAATGTTTCTTGTGTAGTATTATAAGAAAATAATTAATGATGACTTACTAGGAATTAAAAGACCTCGTTCCTGTGTTCAGTGTTAGCACTAAAGTTCTGAGCTGTATACCTAGCCATACATATTTTTAAATTGTTTTTATTTTATGTGTATACATGTGTATGTCTGAGTGTATGTGTGTGTACACATGTGTGTATGAGCTTTTGGAAGTCAAGAAAGGGCAACAGATCATTTGGAACTGGAGTTCAGATATATATGTACTGATATCCTTTCTCTCACTTAAAAGATTTTCATTCACTTAGTTCCTTACCTTATATTAATAACTGGCTGTCTTTTTATCTTCATTTTAAATACTAGTTAAGAGTAAGTAAAATTGAAAATTTACTACTTCAGAGTAGCCTAATTTCAAATGCTTTATGATTATATATGATTAGGAGCTATTTGATTTACCAGCACAAGCAAAATAATACATTTTTTTAAAAAAGATTTATTTATTAGTATATCTAAGTACACTGTAGCTGCCTTCAGACACCCCAGAAGAGGGCATCAGATCTCTTTACAGATAGTTGTGAGCCATCATGTGCTTGCTGGGATTTGAACTCAGGACCTTCAGAAGAACAGTTAGTGCTCTTAACCTCTGAGCCATCTCTCCAGCCCTCAAAATAATACTTCTAAAATTATTACTTTTTAAAAGATTTATTTAATTCTGTGTGTGTGTGCGCGCGCGCATGCATGCATGCATGCATATACACACCACATGAGTACAGGTGCCTCTAAAGATCACCTTAAACTGGAGTTATAGACAGTTATAAGATAGGTGGGTGATATGAACTGACCCTGGGTATTCTTGCAGGAACAGCAAAATCTCTTTAACTGCTGAGCCATCTATCTAGCCCTAGATATTACTATAGTAAATTCTATAGGGAATGGAATAGCTCTCATCTATAGTCTTCTGAATTTTGAGAATTAGAAGATGCAACTAGTTTTAAATTGCTTGATTAATAAGTTCTTTCTTCTATCTTCATTTCTTCATTTTATAGCTTGTAGTCAGTCATCCAGGTAAGTCAGGGCAGAAATCTAGAGGTAGGAATTGACTTAGAGGTCATAGAGGAGTATAGTACTCCTTATTGGGTTACTCCTCATGGCTTGTTCAGCCTGCTTTCTTACATGACTTAAGACTTCCAGTGTAGGGTTAGTACCACCCATGGTGTGCTGGGCCGTCCTACATTAATCATAAATCATGGAAATATACCACAAGCTTGTCCACTGATCAGTCTGGTGGAGGCATCTTTCCAATTTCCCTCTTCAAAAATGACTAGATTGTGTCAGGTTTACATACAGCTAGCCAGCACTATTTCCTGAGTATTCTAAATAAACTCTAATCCATTAAAATATAATAAATTAATAATGAATAACCTTTGGTCCTTTTTATAGATAACCATATTTAAAGTTTGAGTAGTTTGTAATACTAGGTTTTTCCATGGAGAGGAAAATTGAACTGAATGAAGTTATTTATATATACTCTGGAGATCATTGACTCTTTAACCATTTGATTGTAATAGGAAAGACTCCTGTTCTGGGATTCAAGAGAGTTGTGTCCATATCCTTTTGAACAGTGATTTCCATGTAATCTATTTTCTGTTCAAAGTTACTTTTACTGATCCCCTATTTATGTACTTTGGGTTATTTTCCCAGTGGCAATCAATGTGTATCTTACCTGTCCATATATCCTTACCTTATTTACCATATTAGTAGTAGCATTTATTGATGGGATGGATGCCAGGTTTCTGGGCATATAACCTATGCCCAGGAATATGGCATGGTTAATTATAATGTAGTGGGTTTGAATGAAAGACCCTGGCTTTATTTGGTTCCATGTTTTACCTAGCTAAACAGTTATTTCTTTTGCTAGGGGAGAGCCAAAGACATGGTATGGTGTCCCATCTCATGCTGCAGAACAACTGGAGGAGGTGATGAGGGAGCTGGCCCCTGAGTTATTTGAATCACAGCCTGATCTCCTACATCAGTTAGTAACCATCATGAACCCAAATGTGCTCATGGAGCATGGTGTGCCTGTGAGTCTTCTTGTGTCTTCCTTCAGCATTTTAAAAGATTTTCTAGCTTTTAATTAGGGTTCTTGTTTTGTTTTGGGGAGGGGAGTTGCAGCTGTATGTGAAAGGCTTTGTAGTATAGTCAAATTAGAATTCATACTTGGACTAGAACTTTAATATTAGGAAGGACTCCTTAAAGTATGAGTCATATTTTATGTCTTACCTATTTGAATAACCTTCTATTTTTCAATAAAAACTGTTGTTTATTTTCTTTTTAAACTTTTGTTGTTTGGTTTTAGTTTGCCTGCTTTTTTTTGTTTTGTTTTGTTTTGTTTTTTGTTTTTTTATAGAGTATTACTTGGTAACTCTTCTGTGGACCAAGCTGGACTGCATTTTGTTTTGTTTTGTTTGGCTTGGTTTTGTTTGGTTTTTTTGGATTTGGATTTTTTGAGACAGGGTTTCTCTGTGTAGCCCTGGCTGTCCTGGAACTCACTCTGTAGACCAGGCTGGCCTCGAACTCAGAAATCCGCCTGCCTCTGACTCCCAGAGTCCTGGGATTACAGGCATGCACCACCACTGTCCAGCTCTGGACTGTATTCAGATACATAGAGATATACCTCCTCTTTCCTCCCAAGTGCTGGCATTAAAAGTGTATACCACCATGCCCAACTCTTTTTTACTTTAAGATTTTTTTTTTAAATATTATGTGTGGTCATTTTCACAATTTAAAATATACTTTTGATTTTAATATGTACTTTGATCTCACCAGGCAATGGTGGCACAAGCCCTTAATCTCAGTACCTGAAAAGCAGAGGCAGGTGGATCTCTGCCCTCAAACTCTGTCTCAAAAAAAACAAAAATAAGTATTTTATTTCAGACATTACTTAAATGTGTGAAGAGGCGGAAAGGAAACAACTGGGCCTGTCGAAATAGGCATTATAGCTTGTTGTTAACTGCCAAGTGAGTGATGGAAACTGACCTAGGTTCTTTTTGGTTCTGAGCCCAGACTTTGCCCTGTTGTGCTGTGGTGCATGCGTTGTAGTTTGGAGAACAACTTGTAGGATTCAGTTCTTTAATTATACCATGTGGATCCTGGAAATTGAATTCAGATCATCAGGCATGGTAGTTTTATGAACTGACTCCCCCCAGAATAGCAGTAGCCATTTTGTTCCATGCCTTCAAGCTAGTTCATATTGTTGCTGTAACAGGCCTGCCAGTCATTTACACAGAGAAGTAACTCGGCTCAAGGACATGCTGGTCACATACCATGTTTTGTTCTGTATTTTCTGAATGAGGTTTGCTAATCTTACAAAATTCCACAAAGCTTTATTATGTAGGACCCATCAAATCTAAGGTCAATATGAATTGTGTCTAAAGTGGCTTGAATCAGAGCTGACCAATAGGCAGCCCTTCCTGCACCTATGTATGAGCTCACTATGGTTTTTGTGCCTGACATTGAAGAATGCTACTAATAAGCCAAAAGGTTATGATTCCAATACTCATGCTCTGTTATTTCAATGTTCTAAAATTCCCTGTTCAACACCCATCCCCCCTTACCTTACTCAGGACCAGACAGCTTAAAAGTCAGCTGATTATAGTTTGTCTAGTGAGCCTACAGCTCCCCTCCTTGCCCTTTAAACAGCTGAACCTGGTTTTTCCCATAAAAAGCCTGCCTTGAGAGCAGACTAGTACTTAAGTTTCCCAGTCCTTTTTGTGGTCCTGAATATTCAGTTAAGGTGTGCTCAATAAAACTACTTTTGCTTAGCTGAGTACAGTGTTAATGTGGTTTGAGTGGTGATTCACGAACTGCAGTAGTAGCAAGAGCCTGTACCCACTGGCTCAGTGACTCACAGATCTAATGTTCTATAGTCTCCCTACTCAACTGGAATAATCAGGTTCTTAAAATGGTAGCTGTTCTAGTTTCATTCTTTTGCTCTAAGGAATGTTTATTTTAGCTTAAAATTCCAGATGATGCATATAGTGCAGGACCATCTTCCAGGGAATAATGGTACCACCATATGGTGGAGCTAGTGTGGTGGTACACTGGCCAGCCTACATTAATCAAGATAGTCTTCATTCACAGGCCAGTCTAATCTAGGAAAGTTTTCAGTAGATGCACTCCTCTCAGGTGAGGCTAGGGAGTGTCAAGTTAGCCGTTATAGCTAAGAGGGGAAAAAAATCCCCTATAATTAAAGACATTATTAAGCTGGATGTGATAGTGCCTGCCCATTAGGGAGGTCATTTCCAGATTTCCCTCACCCCACCGCCCCTTTTTTTAATCTTTTGTATTTTTATTGGAGATAGGGTCTTAAGTATGTGGCACTGGCTGGTCTGGAACTCATTATATTGACAAGAGGGTCTCAAACTCACAAATACCTACCTGCTCCTTCTTCCTGAATGCTGGAATCAAAGTCATCCCACATTTCCATTTTTAATATAGAAGATAATGACATAAAAATGTTCCATGACATTACCACTTAGCTCAGATATTGGTGGGGGTTTTTTCTTCTTTTGAGAGTGAGTTTTTTTTTTTTTTTTTTTTTTTTGCTTGTCTCAGGTAGCAACTGGCCTTGAATTTACTGTATAAGTTTGCTACATACAATTTGGCATTCATTAAAACTTTTATTTTTATTTGTTTGTTTTTTGTTGTTGTGTTTGTTTGAGCTGCTGAGGCTGGAACTCGAGGCCCTGTATACTTCATACAGTTACTTTACCACTAAGCTACATTCCCTCAGGGCTTACTTGTTTTGTCCAGGTTTGGCACTGAATTTGTGATCCTCCTGTTTCTGCCTCTTGGATTCTGGGTTTCCAAGTATGTGCTACTACTTTCACTTCATATAATGGTAGATAATACAAAGGTAGATAATTTATGTTACCTTTGTCTTCAAAGTGAAGTTATACTAGGACCCAGAGGATGAAGGTGAAACCTACTTGAAACAGTTGTTGCCACTGTCTTGAAATATCTTTCATGTTTACATGCTAATTCTGTTAGAATTAAAAACTGACATGAGCCGGGTGGTGGTGGCGCATGCCTTTAATCCCAGCACTTGGGAGGCAGAGGCAGGTGGATTTCTGACTTCGAGGCCAGCCTGGTCTACAAAGTGAGGTCCAGGACAGCCAGGGCTACACAGAGAGATCCTGTCTGAAAAAACCAAAAACCAAAAAAAAAAAAAAAAAAACCAAAAAACTGATATGTATCAAGTTACATTTTCAGAATATACTTTTGAAGGTTATAATTAAAACACCTAAGGCATTAATCCCAGCACTCAAGAGGCAGAGGCAGGTGGCTCTCTGATTTTGATGCCAGCCTGGTCTACAGATCGAGTTCCAGGACAGCCGAGGCTCTCTTACATACACAGAGAATCAGTTTTTGAAAAACCGAAATAATAAAATAAAAAAAATAAACTGGTTTTAAAATTAATTTAAAAAGCATTCATAATATTACAAAGCAAAGTTATATTTGGTCAAATGGATTGGGTAATATCTAATGACATTAACTGACCACTTTTAAATATTATCCAATGATTGAAGGAAATTTAATTTTTTATTTTTATTTACAACACAGGAAAAAACTCAATTTTCTTTTTTTAAGAAAAAATATTTTTTAAACAAAAACCAGTGTTGTCATTTAGCTCAAGCTTGTAGCAGTGAATGATCTTGAGCTCCTGACCATTCTGCTTCCACTTTCCAAGTACGAGAATTACAGACATTCGTCAGTACTATAAGACTAATCTTAGGAAGTGAGTACAGTTTCCTCTTTGAGAGTTTCTTTTGGCTGCTCATTCTTGTCATATATTATAACATTTTAAGAAAGCAGGGTTTGCCAGGCAATGATGGCAGAAGCCTTTAACCCCAGCACTTGAAAGCAGAGACAGGTGGAACTCTGAATTTGAGATCAGCCTGGTCTACAAAGAGTTCAAGGACAGCCAGGGCTACACAGAGAATTCCTGTCTTGAGGGGTCAGGGGTAGGGTGTGGGGCAAGGAGGCAAAATTGTAGCTGTTTCTTAAATCTTATTTCTGATACTTAGAAGGCAATCTGTTACTTTCAATTTTAGAAAATATTTTTGAAATGATCTGAGTCTGCCTGTCTTCTCTCCCTCCCCCCTCCCCCCCAACCCCCACCCCCACCCCCCCACCCCCCCATCCCCCCACCCCCCACCCCCCGAAATTTTAATCTCTGTTCCTAATTTGCATTTAGGTGTACAGGACTAATCAGTGTGCTGGAGAGTTTGTGGTGACGTTTCCTCGTGCCTATCATTCTGGATTTAACCAGGGATACAACTTTGCTGAAGCAGTGAACTTCTGTACTGCTGACTGGGTCTGTTCTATAGCACGTGACTGTTGTACGTCTACTAACACCCGTATAAAACAGTATTTTACTTAGCTGAGTTTTGGGTAGAGCCCATGAATATTTCAGGGTATATTGGAGTAGCTATTGTAATTTAGAATTTTCATTGCTCTCCTTATTATTTTCCCTGGTAAGTTTGCAATTAAATGGACAGTTACTTGTTTGTCTTTCCTGAGGGAATAGATGTGTTTCTTCTAGTCTTCATTTTTTTTCTGAGCTCTTGTAGATCTTAAAATGTATAAATGATGGGACTATAGAGATGGCTCAGTAGTTGAGAGCAGTGTCTGCTCTTCCAGAGGACCCAGGTTCAATTTCTAGCACCCACATGGCAGCTCACAATTCCAGTTCCAGGGGATCTGTCACCCTCACATAGACATATGTAGGCAAGACACCCAGTGAGCATACAATAAAAATAAATCTTTTCAAAGCATGTATAAATAAAACACAACAATTGCTATATCAAGACACAATTAGTTGTGGCTACATCATGTTATGTTGAAAAACGACTGGCAAAGTTTGAATGAGTGTTTAATACACGCTGACTTTATTTTCCACCCCAAATAATCCTGGGTTCTTTGGCCTTTTATTACTTTTGGTGTGGGAACACTCAAATAAAACACTGATCTTATATTTTCTGAGGATAATTTAGTTTGTTACATTTCATGATTAGTCAGTCATACAAAGAATATGCAATAATAAAATGGATATCATTTTGTATTTGGCTTGGAACCTTGCTGTGTTTCCTAGCCTATCCTTGAACTAGGGCATGGACTATGAGCTGTCTGGTTTTGGTCCAGTACTTTATAAAACTTCTTCCATATTTGGCTGTGGCAGCACATAATACAGTGTAATTAAAATTCAGTTAAAGATTTGCTTTGGGTCTGAGCTCTTTTGAAAAATAACTAAAACAATACTGGGTAGATACAGGATGATTCAAGCAAGAATTGGAGATGATTTTTAATGTCTTTAACATGCCAGGCAGTGGTGGCGCATACCTTTTATCCCCAGCACTTGGGAGACAGAGGCAGGTGGATTTCTCAGTTTGAGGATAGCCAGAGATACACAGAGAAACCCTGTCTAAAACAAAACAAAACAAAAAAACCAGAAACAAACAAACCAAAAAAAAAAAAAAAAACCCTCACCATGATTACTAATAATGGATTTTTATCCATTTATCTGAGGCAAGGTCTTACTATGTAGCCCTAACTGGCTTCAAACTCACAAAGATCCACCTGCCTCTGTCTCCTGAGTGCTGAGTGCTGGCCACCATACCCAGTAAATACTGATAACTTGATCTCGAGAATCTTTGAATTTTAGTAGTCTTAAGATTTTTGAATTTTGTTGTGTTTTCTACATCTATTTAGTGTGTGTGCTGCAGCATGCATGTGGAAGTCAGAAGACAACTGGTTCTTCTACCACATGGGTCCCAGGGATTGAATTTAAATTATCAAACTTGGCAGCAAAGTGCCTTTACCTGCTGAACAATCTCATCAGCCCAACAGCCTAAGTTTTTTTTTTTAATTATTTATTTTATGTATATGAGTCCACTCTCACTCTCATTGTCTTCAGACTTACCAGAAGAGGCATCAGACCTCATTACAGATCCCACCATGTGGTTGCTGGGAATTGGACTTGGGACCTCTGGAAGAGCAGTCAGTGCTCTTACCCACTGAGCCATCTCTCCAGCCTAGGCCTAAGTTTTTTCACCTTGTGTGTCACTAGACTAATACCTTAACTTACCCAACCTTAAACCACGTAAATGTTAATAGTTGAGAGTTGTTGATTCTTTTAAGGTGTAGGTTGTGATGTGAATGAAAGCTTAACAGCTTTTATAAGTTGCAGTGACCATCAGTTCTGGCTTCCTCACGTGTTATAGTAATTAAAGACTGAAAAATAAAATAGTTTAGCGGCTCTACTTTTTGATCATAGCTATGTAAGAAATGCTTAACGAGTTTAAGAATAAAATAAGAGTGAGGGCTGGTGGCTCATCCTGTCACATGGTAGGTGAGGCATAAGGATTGCCATGAGTTTGAGACTAGATTAGACTACAGTATAAGAACCTGTGTCAGAAAACCTGAAGGGGGGGTATAGGTTAAGATACAGGGGAATTGTATGCCGTTAGTGGACAGTTATAACCACAAGTTCAAAATATGTTCTCTTGGATTCATTTAATGAATACAACAACACTACTTGATTCAGATAACTCTCATATACTCTGAGTCTGATTCTTCTCTGATTCTTTTTTTGTCCCTTTGTGCTACAGGTTTTAAATTTAAATACAAGCTCTAACCACCATAATTTTTCTGCTGGGAATAGGAAAGATGAAATGAGAGTGTGTACTTTATATCATAATTTGGTTTACAAACTAGCTCTAGAAATTTTCAGTCACTGTCTTAAGTATTTGGCTTTTTATTTTTTGGTGATGTGGGTCCCAAGGCCTTGTGCTTGCTAAGGCATGCTGTACCAGTGAACTACATCTCCAGCTATAGAGTATATCCATTAATTTTTGAAAAGTAGTCATTTATAGTCTGAATAGATTTTACTGTTAGAGAAAACAAAATGTATTATTTAGTGATTTCACAGTTTTGAAATCTGTTTCTACAAGGCTGGTTGTTACTAAAAGAATTTCTAAAGGTTAGAATCTAAATAAATCATCCATTGTTTTTGTTCTTTTGTTGTTGTTTTATTTTTTGTTTGTTTGTTTTGTTTTTTTCTAGACGGGGTTTCTCTGTGTAGCCCTGGCTGTCCTGGAACTCACTCTGTAGACCAGGCTGGCCTCAAAGGGCTGAATCTGTAGAGGCGTCTCAGTTTATGGACATTATCTGGGGAAACATCCTGTGAAATTTTGGCTGGCTTACAAAGAATTAAAATTATTGTTATATCTTTTGTTCAGATGGGATTTATTTTACCTTCTTTATAATAAAAATGAATACCTGGAAGAAAATTAAGGTCTGTGTTAGAATATATCATAAATAATTTAATTCTGAAATCTGTTGTTTCCAGTTGCCCATTGGACGTCAGTGTGTAAATCACTATCGCCGGCTCAGGCGCCATTGTGTCTTTTCACATGAGGAACTCATTTTCAAGATGGCAGCAGATCCAGAATGCTTAGATGTGGGGCTGGCTGCCATGGTATGCAAAGAGTTGACTCTCATGACTGAAGAAGAAACACGATTAAGGGAATCAGTTACTCAAATGGTGAGTATGCTGAATAGATTTCTTTCTTCCCTCTTTTAAATAGCAGTTGTGTGTTTTGTTTTGGTTTTCCTTAGGGATTTTATATATAGGAACTGTATTTCATTACCTGTTCCTCCTTTCAACTCCTCCCACATTCCCAGCACCACCTGTCTCAAATTCATGGCCTCTTTTTCTTTATTATTATTGTTACATATGTATAAATACAACCCACTGAGTCTATTGAGAGTCTTGTATTTTCTTGTTTTGGGGCTGACTACTTAGCATTAGATAACCAATTAGAGGATTCATTGCTAGAAAGACTGATTCTCCCTCTCTGAACAGTCATTAGGAATTACCCAGGAGTAGGGCTTTGTGAGACTGTCCCTTCCATTTTGGTGTGTCATCTGGTGGTATCATTGTTCAGGTCTTGTTTAGGTGATCATGAGTGCAGCTTCCCTGTCATAATAGAAGGCACAGTAGACACTGGTCATCTACCTTTCCTTGCCCCTCTTCCCTGTTTTCTGACCCCTTAGGTTTAGTGTTTGTAGCTGTGTCAGGTAGGTCTGCGAAACCTACAGTCAGCTGTTGTTTCCATTTTTGTCTGATTAATAGGTTTTTGTACTGGTGTCTGTCAAAAAGAAACTTCTTTGATGAGGAATGAAAGCTAAATTTAATCTGTGGTTATAAAGCTAATTATTTTGAATTCAGCTAGAAATTATCCTGGTTTAGGAAAGTAGTTGATTCTTTTCTAGGCAATTGGCAAGGTTTACGAGGCTTGAATTCCCTCCTATTCAGCAGGCTTTCAATTCAATCAGAGAGCTGTTAGTTACTGCCAGTATATAAGCACCACTATTGAACCTTTGGTGATACCTGCCTTGTTGGTCATTGTTGAGCTTTGTAAGTGTCACAGCTGGGTAGGGCTGTTGATTGCTTTTTCTCCTTTGGCAGCCTGTATAAATCCTTCTGGTACCATGAAAGTTAGGCCTCAGTGGGGAGGCTTCTGAGATAGATCACACTTACTTCTTCTTGGTCCTCTTTCTAAAGTTTCTGATATTTTCAGCAATAGGGACTTACCTTGAACTTCTGGGAGTCAAGCAAAGACATTGGTCTTATTTTCTTTTGAGAGTCACATAGACTCACTTGATCAGCAAGTCAAAAGGGAGTTTTCTTTTTTGCGTCTAGTACTGGGTTTCTTATTATAAAAAAAATTCTTATTTTTTGCGTCTAGTACTTAGGGAGAGCATTATCACTCCAAGTGTCATGTAACTTTAAACTGTGGGGGGAGTGTGTGTACATACATTTGTGTATATAATAAACAGTTTGATTCTCTATGGCTTTCACAAATAGCCTTAGTGTTACTTAATCCCTCTTCTGCCTTTCCCCCATGTTTCTCATTTTGCCCTTCATAGCACCTGTATTGCTATTCTCCTCTAGAGTTGTTCCCACACTATCAACCACTGTCTGTGATCCACTTGTACTTTCCTAGTTTCTGTGGTTACTTCAGGTTATATTACTGACATTTGAAGATTTGGAGCCAGGGACCACAAATAAGAGAGATCTTGTAGTGCTTGTCTTTCTGGGTCTGGGTCACCTCACTCAGCATAATGCTTTCTAGTTCTTTTCATTTACCTGTAAATTTTATGCTTCCTTTTTTTTTTTTTTTTTTTTTTTTGGAATTTGGTTTTTTCAAGGCAGGGTTTCTCTGTGTAGTCCTGGCTGTCCTGGAACTCACTCTGTAGACCAGGCTGGCCTCGAACTCAGAAATCTGCCTGCCTCTGCCTCTCAGAATGCTGGGATTACAGGCGTGCGCTATCCCCGCCCAGCTTGATTCCATTTTCCTTATAGCTGAATAGTGTTCCATTGTGTATATGAACATTTTCATTATCCGTTCATCAGCTGAAGGATATTTAGGTAGTTGCTAGTTCTTAGGTATTGTGAATAGAGCAGCAGTGAACATGCGTAAGCAACTTACTGTAGAAAAGAATGTTAAGTTCTTTGGGCATATGCCAACTAATGGTACAACTGGGTCATATGGAAGATTATTTTCAGCTTTGTAAGAATTATCAAACTGATTACCAGAATGTCTGGACTGTTTGCAATCCGACCAGCTGTGAATTGAGGGTTCTTCTTTTCTCATATCCTTGTCAGTGTTTGTGGTCAGTTGTTTTTTGTTTCTAATATGTATGAGTGTTTGCCCGTATGTATCTATATGCAGCATATGAATGTAGTAATCTTGGAGGACAAAAGTCTTTTTGTTCCCTTGGAACCAGAGTTACAAATAGTTGTGAGGAATTTGGATGCTGGGAACTGAATCTGAGTCCTCTAGAAGAAGAGCCAGCTCTTAACCACTGGGCCATCTCTCCAGCCCCAGTTGTTTTTTCATCTTAGCCATTCTGACTAGGGTAAGATTTGATTTAATTTTGGAGAGAGATGCTATATGTCTCTGTGTGCATATTTGTGTTTTGCCTGTTCAACACATGCTTGCCTGATACCCACAAAGGCCAAAGACACTGTGAGCCACCACGTGGATGATAGGAATTGAACCTAGAGGTCCTCTGAGAGCAGTAAGCGCTCTTGATCACTGGGCTATGTCTCCAGCCCCCATTTTCTTCTTTTTTATTAAAGACAGATTCAAACTCTGTAGCTCAAGCTGGCCTAGAACTAACTATGAATTCCAGAGTGGCCTTGAAGCTGTGACAATCCCTGCAATCCTCTTGGCTTGGCCTTTCAAGTTCTCAGATTACAGATGCGAGTCACCCAGCCCTAATATTAATGAATTTTTACTTATTTTATATGTATATATGTGTGAATATAATCATCTATTTCCATGGTGCATGTTGAAGTTGTTCTTCTCTTGCTGCCTTATGGAATCTGGACATTGAATTCAATGAGTCAGGCCTTCATTCAAGCAACTCTAACTACTGAGCCATCTACCTGGCCTTCTAATATTAATTATTTTAAATAAAGAAAATTAAATCCACTTTGTTTTGTTTTTCATCCAAGTTGTGTGATTCCAGACTGTCAGATTGGATTACTCTGTCTTCTTTCTTATTTCTTCAAATACTGGTTGCTTTTAGGGTTTACCTTTTGACCTTTCTTAATCTTTTGAGTAGTAGTTTCTATTGATTTATTTGTATGTCTTGGTTGGTTGGTTTCTTTGTTTTTAAAGACACAGGCTGCCCTGAAATTCAGAGAGACCCACCTGCTTCTATCTTCTGAGTACTGAGATTAAAAGAGTGGATCACCATGCCTAATTTTGAAATTTTTTTTTAAGCTGCTGTTTTATTTTCAGTTGAGACCTGATCTGATAATATAAATTATATTCTAGGGTGTCGTGATGTCAGAAGAAGAAGTCTTTGAACTTGTTCCTGATGATGAGCGGCAGTGTTCTGCATGCAGAACCACATGTTTTCTCTCAGCTCTCACATGTTCCTGTAATCCGGAGCGACTTGTATGTCTGTATCATCCAACTGACTTGTGCTCCTGCCCCATGCAGAACAAATGTCTTAGGTATTTAAAAGTTATTGCAGTTGTTGCTGTTGTTGTTGTTGTTGTTGTTGTTGTTGAGATAGGTTGTCTCTGTGTAATCCTGGCTAGCCTAGAGCTCACTATGTAGATCAGGCTGGCCCTAAACTCACAGAGATTCTCTTGCCTTTGCCTACTGAGTATTGGTATAAAAGCAGTTTCCCGTTATCTGTTAAGAAAACTACCTTAATGTTGTTCTTTGCTTTCTTTTCTGTTCCTAAACAAAAAACTTTTCATTGACTATCTACTTCCCAAATTTTAAATTTCCTTTAAAATCAGCCCTAACCAGCTTAACTATTAATAGTTTCATGGCAAGTTAATGTCATTTATTTCTGCGCTCTCTCTGCACTGAAATCAGGAGTTTCTTTGTCTCCCCCCCCCCCCCCCCTTATTTTCAGGTTGTTGTACTTTGAAGCTTTTACTTCTATGGTTTTTTGAAAAAACAAATTTCTTTTGCCTTTTTTTTCTTTTTTTTTTTGCCTTTTTTTTTTTTTTGCCTTTTTTTTTAGGTACCGCTACCCACTAGAAGACCTCCCATCTCTGCTTTATGGTGTCAAAGTGAGAGCACAGTCCTACGACACTTGGGTCAATCGTGTTACAGAAGCATTGTCAGCTAGCTTCAACCATAAGAAAGGTTAAGTTTCCTTTATTATGAAAAACTATCATTATTTTTAAAAAATGTTTTGTGTGTTTTTGTTCCCCATTAACAAATAGAAGTCCTAGCTTATAATGACAGAGTTGAATATACATTTAGTTTTCTCTTATCTATGTACTTAACAGACCTGATAACTTAGCTTCTGAGATCAGATAGCAGGTATGGTCATTTGCTATGGCTGTAGTCTATGCTTAGTTTTAAGATTATTTGCTGTGACCCAGAATGTGCTTTGTTGCTCTGACTGGCCTCAGTCTCATGACCTTTCTTCCCTTGGTGTTTATTACATGAACACTGAAATTGCATGACAGTTGCTACCATACCTAGTGAGAATCTGTTTTAAATGAAAAGGCCGGTTTATAATGTGACAGATAGGTTGTATTAGGCATGTATTTTAGAAAGCCATATTTAGTTTAATGACACTAAAAGACTTTTGAATGTTTTCAAGAGAGACAAATTGGGATAAGGAAAAAGAGGGGAGGGAATAGGGATAAAGGAGACAGACCAAGCATACCTTATTTGAGTGAAGTCATCCATTGGGAATAAGCATCTGATCAGAAGGTTTTATACACTAGAGACTTTCAAAGCCCCATTGTTTCTACTACTGTTAGTGACTCTTGTTTGAGCTTTATGGCCATTGTAGAATGGCTTTTTTGTGTCCATTATCATATTTGTCTTTACAGATTTGATTGAATTGAGAGTAATGCTAGAAGATGCTGAGGATAGGAAATACCCAGAGAATGATCTCTTTCGAAAGCTCAGGGATGCAGTCAAAGAAGCTGAGACCTGTGGTTCTGTGGCTCAGCTGCTTCTGAGCAAAAAGCAAAAACACAGGTAAACCAAGAAAAGTGGAATTGTCTGGATTCCTATTCTTTCTGTTGTCATTGGCCTATGAGGCCCTGTTTTATACTGTGCTCCAGTGACCATGCTTCTTCCATTCTTCCTCTTTACTCCCTCCCTTTCTCCATGTCCATAACTTGTAAAAAGTTCTTTAAATTTAGGCTAGTTGAAAACTACACCAAGAAAACAGCAAAAGACCTGCTAGTTTTAGTGCTGAAAATAATACTGAAGTTTATGTAGTATCTTTGGGACAGAGATCTAGCTGTATATTCAACTTTATCTGAAGTAATTAAAAACTTAGACACATAGGCTCAAATTCACAGAGATCCACCTGCCTTTACCTCCCAAGCAGTGAGATTAAAGGCATGTACCACTAACATCCAAAAAATAAAAGTCTCTTAACAGCATGGACAAGATACTTAATAACAGAAGATTTGAGTATGAATAAAATATTTTGAGTTCAGGTGATTAGCTTTATTTTCTACCTTTTGTAAGAACTGATTTACTTTTTAGGAGAAGTTATACTTCACATTTTTCTTTTCTTCAGTAAACTCTTATTCTATTCTGCAGCACTCTCTGATTTGCTGTCACTCATACATACCAAGAATGCTCTTGTTTAGGGCTCCCATTTGCTTTGCAGGCAGCTTGCAGTCTTCTGCCCGCCGTGTCTTAGGCGGCTTCTTCACGTCTTTCTCCTTCTGTCCTTCCTGGTTTATAAACATTTTCTGTGGTATTATTTTATAGCTATTCAATATATTTCTTCTGTCCGTGTGACTATTTCTGTAGTACTTTACATTGGATTTTAGTGTTTTGTTTTGTTTTTTTTAATCTAATCAGAGAAACTTTGCTAGAGACATTTTCCAGTGGACAGTAACTTGCTTTTAGGAAAACTTGACCATATTTTTCTATGTCTCAGTATTATTTCATATCAGGCAGAGTTCAGACCTGTTCCAAAATAGGTATACATGTAAAGGATTTTGGGGGACTGAACAGAAGGCTCCATGGTTAAGAGCACTGACAGTTCTTCCGGAGGACCAGGTTCAGTTCCCAGCACCCACATGGCTTCAGTTTCAAGAGATCTGATGCCCTCTGTCCTCCTTGAGCACTGTACTCATGTGAAACAGAAACATACATGTAAGCAAAATCTCCATACACAGAACATACACATAGCTATAGTAAAGCAAAACAGAATTGGGATGTATTTAGGGGGCTCAGTAGTCTAAAGCAGGTCAAAATCCTATGTTCACAGTGTGAGCCTCTTTAAGAAAGACCCAAGGATTTCACTTTCTCAGTGAGCTTCATATTCTACCATGGGAATTTATTTAATGTTTCAAATGTATAGTAGTTGTAGATTAGAAGGACTGTTCTTGATAATTATCGGGGGAGGGGTGATTATTCAGCACTAGAATTCTGGGATTGCTAAGGGTTTAATTCATAGGAGAGTAGGAGCCCCATTGATATCAGATTGACTGTATTTTTCTGTTTCAATATTATTTCATATCAGGCAGAGCTCAGATAGTGGGAAGACTCGGACCAAACTGACAGTAGAAGAATTGAAGGCCTTTGTCCAACAACTTGTTAGTCTTCCGTGTGTCATCAGCCAAACTCGACAAGTAAAGGTGAAACATTCTTTTTTGTTTTGTTTATGAGCTTCTGTTCCAAATTAGAATTTTATGTATAGACTAGTGTTAGGTTCTGTGTATTCCTTCCTATATATGCTATTCCTTAGCATGTATATGAGATATGAGATTTTGATATGTGAGATTTGAGATTTATATAGACTACCTTTAGAAGGACAAGGCAGTCTCTTAGCTTTTTTTTTTTTTTTAAGTTGTTTTGCCTGCATGTATATCTGTGCATCATCTGTGTACAGCACTCACGGAGGCCAGGAGCAAACATCAGATCCCCTGGAACTGCAGTTACAGGTTGTTTTCTATACCATGTAGGTACTAGGAATCACACTTGGGTCCTCTGGAAAAGCAGCCAGTACTAGTGCTCTTAACTACTGAACCATCATTTCTCCAACTCTTTGGCCTTTATTCCATGTAAAAATCCTGAACTATGAGTACTTTAGAATTATTCATTCTTTCTCTGTCTGTCTCTCTCCCTCTCTCTCTCTCTCTCTCTCTCTCTCTCTCTCTCTCTCTCTCTCAAGATTTATTTATTTATATTATATGTAAGTACATTGTAACTGTCTTCTGTCTTCAGACACTTCAGGAGAGGGTGTCAGATCTCATTATAGATGGTTGTGAGTCACCATGTGGTTGCTGGGATTTGACTCGGAAGAACAGTCAGTGTTCTTACCTGCTGAGCCATCTCTCCAGCCCAAACCATTTCTTAAACTATATAAATTTTTAAAATTTGAGCCATCTCTCCAGCTCCCTTTTTTGGATTTTCGAGACAGGGTTTCTCTATATAGCCCTAGCTGTCCTCAAACTCAGGTGGATTCACCTGCCTCTGCCTCCCAAGTGCTGGGATTAAAGGCATGTGTCACCATTGCCTTTAATTATTCTTCTCTATGCTAATTTTGAGTCAGAGTTACATCTAATACAAATGTATTTTAAGTGCAATGTATATAAAAAGAACCAAGAGTATAGTGATAAGTTAATACTAATGCATGACATTTTAAAATCGGGGCTCTGACATTTCTAGAACTATTATTATTTAATGATCATATAAAAATCTTAAAGGTGGCCAGACAGTGGTGGCACATGCCTTTAAAGCAAAGCAAAACAAAAACAGGCAAAGGTCTCTGTCAAGAAGTTATTTTGCATAGTTAATAATTTTGATAGTTTTTTTATTAAGTCATCAATTTGTAATATATTAGTATCAGTTACATTATTGTTTTATTGCATTTTGTTAGCTGCCTATTTTAGGAATAGTTTTCTTCTAAGGCTGCTTATGACACAATTTGTGTCTCTTTTCTGCTTTTTCTCCCCCTTTAAAAAATAAATTTATTTATTTGTTTATTCATTTAAGTATTTATTATTGTTCTTAGCTTGACTAATAAGTATTAGACTATATCAACAAACATACCTCTTTCTTTAGGTATGTCCTTTCCTGATACCTTCTTATTTGTCTGGTTTCAATAAGTATCATGTATTATATCATGTTGATTTTCAAATCTCTCTTTAGATTTTTTCCTTTCCTTTGTCCCTTCCCATAGACCCTATGTTCTGATGCATACTCTTTATTTCTGTAGACAGACTAAAAAGCATGGTAATAACCTTCTGATGAATCAAAATACTTGTTTCCTTTGTTTCCAGTGTATCTTCCATTATTAGCTTCAAACTATATCCCACAGTAAACCTCTTATTTCTGTTACTTGAAGTTTGCTTTGTGCCACATCTCTCTCTCTCTCTCTCTCTCTCTCTCTCTCTCTCTCTGTATGTGTGTGTGTGTGTGTGTATGTGTGTGTGTGCAGTTTTGTGCGTGGTGTTTTGTCTGTATATTTGTAGACCCCTTGTGTGTATAGTGTATGCCCAAGGAGTCTAAAAGAGGACATCTGATTCCCTGAACCTGGAGTTAGAGATGATTGTAAATTTCCCTGTGTATGTTGGAATCCAAATCTTCCTGGAAGGACAGCCAGTCAGTGCACTTTGCAGCTGAATCGTCTCTCTGATCCCTCTGCAATACCTCTTACTTAACTGCTTTTCTCTTTTCCTTTTACTGTTAATGGTCATCTTAAATATAAGTCAAACTAGACTCCTGCCTATGATTAAAATTTTCTTGTGGATCTCCAGAGTTACCAAATGAAATCATTTTTTGTTTTGTTTAATTTTCAAGGCAGGGTTTCTCTGTATAGTCATAGCTGTTCAGGAACTTGCTCTGTAGATCAGGCTGGCCTCTAAATCAGAGAGATCTGTCTGCCTCTACCTCCTGAGTACTGGGTTTAAAGGCATATGCTACCACCTCCTGGCTTCAAGTGAAATTTTAACTTGCTATAATCTGTAAGACATTATCTCGTCTGTCTTCTGTGTATTTAGGTTTGCTACTTGTACTTTACTCACATGTAGCGTCATACTGAGCTCAAGCATCTCTAAAAATCATGTGTTTAGTGGCTCTGGGGCTATGTGTAGTTCAGTTCGAAGAATGTATATAACACACCAGAGATCAGATTAATAAAAAACAACAGTATGGCAATAAACATCTATAATCCCAGTGCTGAAGAGATAAATATAGGAGAATCAGAAGTTCAAAGTCAGCCTCGATTACATGAAAACCTGCCTCAAAAGTGTAGGGTGGTGGTTAATGTTTGCCAGGCTCGAACATTTTCTACTACATTCCCATCACACCTCTTCCTTTAATCTTTCCTTTCCCTCTTCTTTCCTCCCTCCCTCCCTCCCTCTCTCCCTCTCTCCTCCCTCCTTTCCTTCCTTCTTTCCTTCCTTCCTTCTTTCCTTCCTTCCTTATGTATGGTATGCATGCACTTACAGATGTATGTTCACATGTGAACACATTTTTTCAGATTCATGTGTATGTGAAGACCGGTAGTGTCTTTTTCAACCATTCTCTATTTAATGAGGTGAGGTCTCTTTCAACTTTATTTACAGAGGGTTTCTTGCTGAACCTGGAGCTCACGTATTCAGCTAGGCCAGCCAGCCAGCCAGCTTGCCCTGGAGCTTCTCTTTCTGTGGCTTCAAATCCGGGGAGTACAAGCAGGCCACCATTCCTGCCCCATATTTGGGTGGATCCTCACATTTATACAGCAAGCATTTTATCTACTGAGCCATCCATCTCCCTAAGCCTTTGTTTTAGTTGTGGTTCACTCTCGTGTGGTTGCTCCTACTAACTGATATACCTTTGTTCACCTTTGGCTGTTCTCTTTGGTTGTCCTGTTTCACATTTAGGATGTATAACACTAATTCAAACAGTTTTATTTAGATATTTACTACTCTCTATCCATATTAGAATGCATGGGGTCTATCAAGATGGCTCAGTGGGTAGAGGTGCTTGCCACCAGGCTGAATGAGTGTCGTTCCTGATACCTATGTAATGTGTTGTGAGAACACCTCCCACAAGTTGTCTTCTGACATTGGCACATTCCTCTCTCCCCATCTCCATGAAAGAAAAAAAAAAAGAACAAAGGACATGCTATAGAAATGCCTGTGTCTAAGTCAGCATTTAATATCTGCTGAATGAATCAGTTGTACTTTCCTTGTCATAAGACATATTTTATTGGTTTAGCCATATTTGTTTAATTTTTTTTCATTCTATTTATTTTATGTATGTGAGTACACTGTTGCTGTCTTTAGACTCACTAGAAGAGGGCATCAGATGCCATTATAGATGGTTGTGAGCCACCATGTGGTTGCTGGGAATTAAACTCAGGTCCTCTGGTAGAACAGTCAGTCTTAACCGCTGAGTCATCTCTCCAGCCCAGTTTAGCCATATTTTACTTGAAGAGGTGGACGTCTGCTGGAGAGGTGGCTCAGCAGTAAAGAGTACTGCTTGCTCTTCCTGAGGATGCAGGTGTGGATCCTAGCACCGAGATGGTTGCTTAGGACCAGTTTTAACTCCATTTCCATGGGGTCTGAAAGTCTTCTGCCCAGGGCACCAGGCACCCACACATACATGTTCACATATACACATGTAGGGAGAATACTCAGGTATGTAAATAATCCTTTTAAAGAGGAGTATAGAAAGACATTAGTTACCAGGTAAATGCTAAGATTTCCAGATGTATGAATATCATGTGCTATTTTGGTGAGACTGTAGGAGGGCTTAGAATTGACACTATGCCTGAACTATTTCTAGCACTTGCTCTTTATTTTTTTAGTAGTAATATTAAGGATTGGGGATCAAACCCAAGGCCTTGTACATACTAGGCAAATACTCTATAACTAGCTGTATTGTCAGACAAAATCTGTTGTTTATTTTTGTTTTATTTTTTACCTTTTCAGAATCTGCTGGATGATGTAGAAGAATTTCATGAACGTGCCCAGGAGGCCATGATGGATGAAACCCCAGATTCTTCCAAACTCCAAATGTTGATAGACATGGGCTCTAGTCTCTATGTGGAGCTACCTGAATTGCCCCGACTAAAGCAAGAGCTGCAGCAGGCTCGGTGGCTAGATGAAGTAAGACTAACTCTATCAGATCCACAACAAGTCACTTTGGATGTCATGAAGAAATTGATTGACTCTGGGGTAGGCTTGGCACCTCACCATGCTGTGGAAAAAGCGATGGCTGAACTGCAGGAACTCCTTACAGTCTCTGAACGATGGGAAGAGAAGGCTAAGGTCTGTCTGCAAGCAAGGTGAGCACATTTTGGTGACAGTTTTCTCTTTGATAACTTAAGTCAAGGGGTAGAGAGATGACTTGGTGTTTAGAGCACTGCTTGCTCTTACAGGGGATTTTGGTTTACATATCAGCACAAGGTAGCACACACTATTTGTAACTTCAATCCTAGAGAATCCCTCTTTTAGCCTCTGTCACTCCAGGCACACACATAGTACATAGACATATATGTAAGAAAAAATACCCATCTGAAGTAAAAGAGTAGATGAGATGGAGGAACATAAAGCCTGTTTCATCTTGTGTATCTTGTGCCTTTTAACCAATCACTAGTTATCTAATATGGCTACATGTAGAGAGTTTCAGATAAGTCCAGACTATTGTGTAGTGATTGTTGTTAAGTAACTGAAATGATGGGAAATAATATTGTTTCAAGTCTATGCTATTAATACAATTACAAAATCCGAGTTACAGAATGCTCATTGAGGGGGAAGACTGCTAGTTCAGCAGGTAAGAGCGGTGGCTCCTCTTCAGAGGATCCCTGGTTTGATTCTCAGCGCCCATGTGGTGGCTGACAGCCGTCTGTAACTTCAGTTCCAGAGGATCCGAACACAGACGTGCACATAGGCAAAACATCCTTGGAAGCATTTGGTAGGAAAAACTGCAGTGACTTCATACAGTTTTGCTTAGTTCAAAGGGACCTCTGCATAGCCTGGTTATTTTGCTTTGTAAATGCTTTGTAGAAATACAAAGCGATATTTATAGCTTCTGATATCCTAAATATTCAAATAACTATCATCTGTTTGTGACAGTTCATGGAGATGGGAACATTTTAAATGGAGAAAGGGAAATTACTTTAGAATAAGAATCTAGTAATTTTTAAATTAACTATAATTTTCTTCTCAATTTTTTATTATTAAGTCACTAAATTCTGTGATGATTTTGTCTCAATGTTTTTATCTGTCTTTTAACTCTGTTGCCGCTGGCTTAATTGTAATAATCATTATATATTTCCCTTGAGTTTTGTAGTGTGGTGTTTGTGGAGTATGTGCTACATATCACACTATTTCTATATTCTGTGAGGACAGAAGTAAATAAGACCCAAAAGGTCCCGATCCCTATAGAGCTAATATTTCAGTGAGGAGAGAAAGGTAGATAAATGAATTTTAGATACTTTATATCTTGAAGAAAACAAAATGTGGTGGTGTCTGGCCAGGTGACGGTGGTGCATGCCTTTAATCCCAGCAATCAAAAGGCAGAGGCAGGCAGATCTCTGTGAATTCTAGGGCAGCCTAGTCTACAAGTCAAGTTCCAGGATAGCCAGGGCTACACAAAGAAACTCTATATCAAAAAGTAAAAGAAAAAAACAAAAAAAGGTAGCCGTGTAATTTTCTAATTCTGACTGAATGACCTTTCTGAACTGTAACTTAGTACATTTCATCTCTTAGCATTGATTACTATGTCTTCCGTTTGCCATTTCTTTGCTGCTTAAATAACAGCTTTTCTTTTTACTCTATATGAGTTTTGGAAATTTCATGGTTTTATTTATCATCTTTGTGTATATTTATATAACAAAACTTTTTTTATTTTTTAAATGGGTGTCTCACCATCTAGCTCTGGCTGTCCTGGAACTTTCTGTGTAAGCTGGCCTTGAACTCACAGAGACCCATCAAGTGCTGGCATTAAAGCATAAATCAGCACAGTATTCTTTTTTTTTTTTTAACTTTATTTCAGGTTCTTTATTTAACTTTATTTTTGATTCACTTATAGGTTTTCTTTTTCATCTTTCTAGCCATCCACCGTTTTTTAAACCTCTTGGCATTTTGTTGTTTCTGAGCACCCCAGGAGCCATTCAGAAACTGGGCTGCGGCCTTTTTCACTGGTGATCTCTTATTGTTCAGAGACAGGAACTTGTTTACAGTAGTCCTCTTGGATTGCCCAGTATTCTAACTCATAAAATTGTAATCAATAACATGTTTCCTTGGTAAATGCCTCCTGGTTGTTTGTTTGTTTGTTTGTTTTTAGCTAATGCCATTTAATTTTCCCACTTGTCTCCGTCGTGGAGTGGAATTCATGATGATAAGACATTGGCCCTCCTTTAAAGCGTCCCACTGCTTTACATAGTGGGTGTGTGACTGCCCAAACTCTTCTAGTTCATGCTTACTCACTCTCTTTATCTGTTCCTGCACCTACCATACTTCTCCAATCTCAAGGTGAAACCCACCAACTTAAAAACAGATTTTGTTCGTACATTTTCTTTTTTTCACTTTCTTTCATAAGATAATGTACTTGTTTAGAGCCTTGGTTAAAGCACTTTCAAGTCTCTTGGCAGAATTACTTACTGTTGCCTGTGGCTATGAACCTAAAATAATTTGTTCCTAGTTTTCAGTACCAGTATAATTCTTGGATTTTGATGAATGAGAATAAGGTCTTTGTTTTGTTCATCAGTAAGTGAATGGTCAGCATAAATGGGTTTCTGTTCTGTCCTTCCTGTGTCCCTAGCCATGCCACCTCTGATTATTGCATGTATTTTAGAGAGGTAGAGTAGAGGTTGTCTTGGACTCAGTAGTAAAAGGAGCCTGGAGCCTAGACTCATTCTGAATCAATACATCAGGTGTGTCATGTACTATATTCAGTTAGTTTATGAGAAATAAGATAGTTTTCTTGTCTGTAAAATAGAAATAAAGATGGCAGCTGCTTTGTTTGCCTTGTGGGAGAATGATAAGAATTAAATGAGCTGGTGAAAATGAGCTTCTTACACATTGGAAAATGCTATTTTAATTCTTTTAGTAATTGGACTTTTACTTAGTATCTTACTGTTTTATTATTCATTTAGACCACGGCACAGTATGGCAAATTTAGAAAATATTGTGAATGAAGCCAAGAACATTCCAGCCTTTCTACCCAATGTGTTGTCCTTAAAAGAAGCCTTACAAAAGGCTCGTGAATGGACAGCTAAAGTGGAAGCTATTCAGGTAAAGAAATGTTCAGATTAGCCTACCTATCAGGTAATACCTTTTCATAAATAAATTATATAAACCTTACTTCATTAGAATATGCATAAAAAGTGATAAAGTTCCTCTGATCTTAAAATTCAGAATAAATACTAAATATTTAAAGGTTACTAATTTTGATTAGGAAAGTTAATAGAGTTAGATAATCAACTTTTCAGAGAAAGGGGCAGTTATATTTTATGACTATAAATTATTTCACCATTTTTACTCTTTTTGGTGGGGGGCTGTTGTTTTTTTGAGACATGCTCTGTGTAGCTCTGATTGGTCTGAAACTCAGAATAAAGTTGTACTACATTCATTTATTTTATGAGAAATAAAACCATTTTCTTGTCTCTAAAATAGAAATAAAGATGGCAGCTGCTTTGTTTGCCTTGTGGGAGAATGATAAGAGTAGAATGAGCTCATGAATATGAGTTTCTTACACATTGGAAACTGGCCTGGACTTACTGCATAGAGCAGCCTGGCCTCCAGTTCACAGAGATCTGCCTGCCTCTGCTACCTCAGTACTGGCCTTAAAGTCATATGCCACCACTTCTGACTTACCTCCTTGATGATTTTTATGGACTATCAGTCCATCCTTTGGTAGAGTACTGACTTGGAGGCTCTGCGTGAGTAGGTTCTTTTACTAGGACAGCACTTCAGGTTCCATGGCTTCTAGGTTTACCTAGAAGATAATCTGTAGTCAAGGGACAATCATTGGGCTCAGAAGGAGTAAGAACTAATATGTTATTTTGTTGGCCCTTTGGATATCTGAGTGTTTTTATTTGTATGTTTAAGCTAACTCTTCTTATCCTGCTACCTTAGTGATTTTTGCCATTAGTGTTTCATAATAACACAATATCTTATGATTTAAATCATTGTTTAATTGTGTGTATTTGCACCTGAATGTTTGTTTGTGTACCACATTCATGCACAAGCCCAGAAAAACTAAAGGAGGGTTTTGGGTTTCCTTGAACTGGGGGGTTACATGCTATAGTAAGATGTCACGTGGGTGTTGGTAACTGAACCTGGGTCTTATACGTAAGCAAACAATTCTTAACTTCTGAGCCATCTCTCTAGTCCCTTGTCTCTATTTTATTATTGTAAAGAATTGATAGTTAATTTTTTTAATTCATTTATTTTATTATGTATATGAGTACACTGTAGCTGTCTTCAGACACACCAGAAGAGGGCATCTAATCTCATTACAGATGGTTGTGAGCCACCATGTGGTTGCTGGGGATTGAACTCTGGACCTCTGGAAGAGCAGCCGGCTGGTGCTCTTAACCACTGAGCCATCTCTGCAGCCCAATTGGTTATTTTTTAAAACACTGTTTCATGTAGCCTAAACTGGCTTCAAGCTGTGTAGCTACAGCAGACCTTGAACTCTGAATTTATCTCCTATCTTCTGAGTGCTGGGATTATATGCGTACACCAGCAGAAATTCATAAATTTCTTGTCTTTATTTTCCAAGACATGCCAGTGTATCTTTCAAAATAAAATTTCACTCAACCATACTATATCAGTTGTTACATGGATAATCTTTTCCTAGAATGTAATATAATGATTCTAAAAACAGAACAGGGAAATGCTGAAACACCATGTGTTTAGAAGGAAAGTAATCATTCATAGCTTTTATTCTGTAACAAAACAGTAGTGGCTATCCAGTCTAAGATACTGTTTTTAGTCTTATGTTCATAGAAATTAAATTTGAGATTGTAAAGGTAAGATAGATTTCTACACTGCAAAAAAAAGATTCTTCTGTAGTCTGTGATACTCTTTAAGCAGGCTGAAGCAATGGCTCAGAGGTTAAGAGGACTTACTGCTTTTGTGGAGGACTTGGGTTCAGTTCCCAGCCTGCCCTCACATGGAAACTCACAGCATCTGTGACTCCAGATCCAGGGGTTCCAGCAGCTCTATTCTCTGTAGGCACTGTACATGCTACACATACATATTGGCAAGACAGTCTCATGAAATCTTTAAAAAATACTTACTTGTTTCTAGTAGCAAATTCATTCTTAATTTCTAATTAAATTTATAGATTTCTGTTCTTCAGCTTGTCCTTTGAAGTAGTGTTTTATCTTACTGGTTCTTTTTCTTTCTCTCTTTTTTTTGTATTTGTACTGATTCTCTTATTAATTATTAAAAGAGAAATTTCGATAATTTGTTCATTAAAAAATGAATTTCTTGCTGGGTGGTAGTGGCACACATCTTTAGTCCCAGCACTCGGAAGGTGGATCTCTGTGAGTTCAAGGCCAGCGTGGTCTACAGAGCTAATTCCAGGACAATCAAGGCTATGCAAAGAAACAATGTCTTAACAAAACAAAACAAGGGGCTGGAAAGATGCCTCAGTAGTTAAGAGCACTGATTGCTCTTAAACAAAGGTCCTGAGTTCAATTCTCAGCAACCACATGGTAGCTCCTAGTCATCTGTAATGGGATGAATCAGATACCTTGTTCTGGTGTGCAGGCATATATGCAGGGAGAACATTGTATACATAATAAATCTTTAAACAAAACAAAATTTAATTGGGAGGCAGAGGCAAGTAGATATCTGTGAGTATGAGGCCATCCTGACCTACACTGTCTCAAAAATAAATACACTATATTAAATTAATTTTTACTAACTTTTTCGGTAGAAAATTTGAAGTTTAAATTCATTAAAGAGACCCATTTACTTTATTTAAAACAGAAATTAAAACGAATACTGAAGATGTCCCTTACACCTGCCTAAATCTACAAGGCATAGATAGGTTCCATTTCCTTTTTTGAATTAAAAAATGAAAGAAAGCATTAACTAAGTTCCTCCAATAAAAGAATTAAAATTGTACGGATCTACTTTTTCTTTTTCCAGAGCGGCAACAACTATGCTTACTTGGAACAGCTTGAGAGCTTATCTGCCAAAGGACGCCCTATCCCTGTGCGACTTGATGCCTTGCCTCAAGTGGAATCACAGGTAGCAGCAGCACGGGCCTGGAGAGAACGAACTGGGCGGACCTTCCTTAAGAAGAATTCCAGCCATACATTGTTACAGGTGAAAAATAATTCATGAGTGTGCTTTAGCACTCTCAAAGCAGTCAATAAACCACTCCCGGTAGAAATGTTGGTGAAAGGTTCTTTTCGGTTAACTTAATCATTATAATTAGTTTCTGTTCACTAGTATCAGATGTGGAATTAAAACTTGGAGTCTTAGGCAAACTCTTTTTTATTAATCTATGCTGTATCCATAAAAAGCAACCAGCAAATACCTAAACCTCTATCAATAGACTGCTGAAGAATCTTAACCCTCAGAGGCAAATTTAGTTATTTTTGCCTTGAGCAGTTGAATGTCTTTAACAGTAGTTAAAGAGGAGAGATAAACTTTTATATATAAACTTTTTTTGATAGATTTCAGCTTTTATCCTTTGACAGGTTGTCCATTGTCTGAGTCTGTTTTTCTTATCAATAAAATCTAGGAAGTAGTAACTGCTGTGTTGTTGTAAAAGTTTAATTAGATAACATACCTGTGTTGTGGTGACTAAGGGAGAAGGATCACCACAAATTATAGGACAGACGCGGCTACAGAGTAAGATCTTGCTTCTTAAATATTCAAGTTAAATGAACCTTTAGTGTTCCATTAGTGGTTATTTTTATTCTCAAGGGTTTTAATTTTTAAACTAGAGTTAATTTTTAAATATTTGCAGGTGCTAAGTCCACGAACTGACATTGGTGTATATGGGAGTGGTAAAAACAGGAGGAAAAAAGTAAAGGAAATAATAGAAAAAGAAAAGGAGAAGGACCTAGACCTTGAGCATTTGAGTGACTTAGAAGAAGGACTGGAGGAGTCGAGAGATACAGCCATGGTGGTAAGGATCCAAGGGACATTTGCTCTCTGAATGAAAATTTTACGAAGATGTTTGTAGGTTCTTAACTATTTACCTATCTTATTTGTGTGTGTGTATGTATATATGTATATGTGTGTATGTGTGCGCACACACGCACCTGAATGCATTATCATAGTAAGAAATCACCAGTTTATTGATAACAGTATTTTAAAAAACTGTCGATAGTGGTAGTTCATACCTTTCATCCCAAAACTCAGGAGACGGAGGCAGGTGAATGTCCGAATTCAAGTCCGGCTTGGTCTACAGAGTGAGTTCCAGGACAACTGGGGCTACATGGAGAATCCCTGTCTCAAACAACAACAGCAAGCCTCTCTCACAGTTCCCTTCTAGGGTTCAGCAGTAGAGTGTGTGCAGTAAAGCACTGGCAGTGACTTATTCAGGACTTACAAACTATCAGGAACCTGAGAAGTAAAGAGAAAATAAAGATTAGTTTATGAAATATGTAATTGAAGGGGTTTGCATACACTAAATAACTTGATAAGATTCTGTTTGGAGCTGAAGAGATGGCTCAGCAGTTAAGAGTGCTGGCTATTCTTACAGAGATCCTGAGTTCAATTCCCAGCAACCACATGGTGCCTCACAACCATCTTTAATGAAATCTGGTGCCCTCTTCTGGTTTTCAGGCATATATATATATATATGAATGAGACTGCTGTATATATAATGAATAAATAATTTTTTTTAAAGATTCTTTCTGTTTATAAATAATCCAAATTTGAGGCCAAAGAAAATGATCTTCCATTTGAGAGAGCTTGCCTAGTAAGTCAGTCTTGTCAGCAAATAGAACTGGAAATTATTTCAAAATTGTTCCCAACCTACCAGTAATTTAAAAAGAAAATATGCTGGTGGTACATGTGATCTTTAAATTCTAGTTGTTCTTATTTACTGGGTTAAAATGAATTTTACAAGATGCTATTATATTTGATCATCATGATTTCTTCTACATTTGAATGAAATAGAGAGATCTTCCAGAGGAAAGAAGAATGTTTATCTGAATAGAACTTGCCCTTGGGGAATGGGAAACCTTTAGTTACTGTTTATGTTTAGGTTAGACTTTGGTGTATTATTGTATTTAATCCTTAAAAACAACAAAATGTGGTTGGTGGCATGCCTGCACTTTTCAGAAAAACTGAAATTCGGAAAATGTATAATACAGATCAGTGGTCTGTAAGTTCAATAGCTATGCTTGGTACCTAGGGTGCTTGATTTCAAGAAAATATCCTCTTTATACTATACCTTACGTAAAGTACTATGATATGATGTCCATTTCAAAGGTCAGAAGTGTTGGTATGGAAATGTTTGTGTGATAACCCATTTCAGGAAGCTGCCTCTGTACTTTATATGGGTAGTGCTTTGTTATCATGATGCTGGGACTCGGAGAGACGTCCCTCAGTTGCTGTTTTGGGGGCCTTTTAGAAGGATTTCTTTTAATTAAATGCTTGTTGTGTATAGGTGGCAGTTTTCAAAGAACGAGAGCAAAAGGAGATTGAAGCCATGCATTCCCTCAGAGCAGCCAACTTAGCAAAGATGACAATTGTGGACCGCATAGAAGAAGTGAAATTTTGTATTTGCCGCAAGACAGCCAGTGGGTCCATGCTGCAGTGTGAGCTCTGCAAAGACTGGTTCCATAACAGCTGTGTCCCCCTTCCTAAGCCCACTTCCCAGAAGAAGGGGCCCAGTGGGCAGGCTAAAGACGGGAAATTCCTTTGCCCTCTCTGCATGAGATCTCGGAGGCCAAGGCTCGAGACTATTCTGTCACTCCTGGTATCCCTTCAGAAGTTGCCTGTACGGTTGCCTGAAGGAGAGGCACTGCAGTGTCTGACAGAACGTGCCATGAGTTGGCAAGATAGAGCACGACAAGCTTTAGCCACTGATGAACTGTCCTCTGCCCTGGCCAAACTCTCTGTGTTAAGCCAACGTATGGTGGAACAAGCAGCTAGAGAGAAAACTGAAAAGATTATCAGTGCAGAACTCCAAAAAGCAGCTGCCAATCCAGATTTACAGGTCAGCTTCTAACTTACCTTCTTAAGTTTCATGTGATAGTATCTGTTAGTATATAACTCGTAAATTAAATGTATTTAACCTGTTGACTTGGGTAGGAAAGCAATTATAATTTGCCAGCAGTTCTATGACCCATAGTATCTTCTTCTGCATACACAGCTTTGCTTTGCTTCTGCTCAGTGAAATTCAAGTCATTTTAGTAAAATACTGTCTATAAATATTCAGGTAGACTGTAGCATATTTATTTTCTGCTAACCATTAAAGAAGTCTGTTAGCAGCCGGGCGGTGATGGCGCACATCTTTAATCCCAGCACCTGGGAGGCAGAGGCAGGTGGATTTCTGGCAGAGGTCGGCCTGGTCTACAGAGTGAGTTCCAGGACAACCAGGCTACACAGAGAAACCCCCTCTCAAAAAAGCCAAAAAAAAGAGAAGTCTGTTAGCTGCTTTTTAAGTAAAATAGTTGCATTTTGTTGGTATTAAGCATACATTAATTGCCTGTGTTTGTTTAGTCTGTCTGTTCTTCTTGTTGTTTAGGGACACTTACCTAGTTTCCAGCAGTCTGCTTTTAACCGGGTGGTGAGCAGTGTATCATCTTCACCCCACCAAACAATGGACTATGATGATGAAGAAACAGATTCTGATGAAGATATTCGGGAAACATATGGCTATGACATGAAGGTAATTATAGGGACAGGCTAAGGATACCTATCTGGTAAGTTCTGTTTTTAAAACTGCTGCCATCAGTATTTAAGAAATGAGTGTGGGAGAGAAACCTAGTCATATATTTGTCTTGAGTATGTGGTGATGGCAGTTTTTCAAAACTTTAAAAAAAAAAAAACAGTGAAACATTAATATCTTTCACTTGTGGTAAGGTGCCCCTGCCATGGTGATTATGTATTATGTAATATTATAGTTATTTTTTTTCCTTTTTCTTTTTCTCCCCCCCTCCCCCCAAGAAAGAGTTTCTCTGTGTAGCTCTGGCTGTCCTGGAACTCACTCTGTAGACCAGGCTGGCCTCAAACTCAGAAATCCGCCTGCCTCTGCCTCCCAAGTGCTGGGATTAAAGGCGTGCGCCACCACTGCCTGGCAGGTCAGAACTTTTTAAGCTGAAAGCTTTCATTTTTTTAGCTTTTTGTAAATTAAGTGGTTACAATTCTGATAACATCTCTTTGTTCTTTAGGATACAGCCAGTGTGAAGTCCTCTAGCAGTCTGGAACCCAATCTCTTTTGTGACGAAGAAATTCCCATCAAGTCTGAGGAAGTGGTGACTCACATGTGGACAGCACCTTCATTCTGTGCTGAACATGCATATTCTTCTGCTTCTAAGAGTTGTTCTCAAGGTAATTACCCCTGGAAAGGTACAATCCGGGCAAGGTGGTCCATGCTTGGCAGCCAAGCACTTGGAGATGTAGGCTTGAGAGCCCAGGAGTTTAAGTTCATTCCTGACTATCAGATAATAAGTTAGAGGCCAGCCTAGGCTACCTGACCCTGTCTTCATAAAAACAGAAGTGGGCCTGGGAGATGGTTCAACACCAGCTGTGTAAGTCTGACTTCCTAAGTTTGATTTCTAGAACCCTCATACAAATGTTTGATGCAGTGGCATGTGTATATAGTCCTGGTACTGATATAGGAGGTAGGGAATGAAGACAGATATGGCTGGTAATTCTCAGGCCAGCTAATCTGTAGTAAGTAGCACAACAGGAGAAACAATAGGTCACTCAAAAGATGGTCGACTGATTTACACATGCTGTGGCACACGTGTATCTGGACTCATATGCACATAACACATAAAATAAATAAAAAGCAAACAAAAACAGAAAACATAAGGTTTGGAGATGAAGTTCTGTGGTAGTGTTTACCTAGCAAGTGAAAGGCCTAGGTTTGGTCCTAAGCCCTGAAAAAAACAAAATGATATATATTTAGAAAGTAAATTGAGCCGGGTGGTGGTGGCACACACCTGTAATCCCAGCACTCTGGGAGACAGAGGCAGGTGGATCTCTGAGTTCGAGGCCAGCCTGGTCTACAGAGTGAGTTCCAGGACAGCCAGGGATATACAGAGAAACCCTGTCTCGAAAAAACCAAAAAGGAAAAAAAAGAAAAGAAAGTAAGTTGAAACAGAAAAAACATATTAACCCAGATTGTCAACCCCTCTTGAATACATAACCTAGTGAGAGAACTTGAAAAGAAGTTGTGGTTGGCAAAAGCCAAAATTTGTTTTCATTTCTTATCATTAGATGATGACCTGTAAAGATAATAGAAGTATAGAGTCCCAACTAGGAATTTTTTTTAGGTCACATGATTGCATGTCATATTTGTTTGCAAATCTCTGTTAGACCATCATTTACCTTCTACTTGATCAGTACCAGCTGTCAAGGAAGTCACTGATGGCTTAATAGCCACAAGGGATATTCTTTTTGTTTTGTGGAATTTATTCATTTTGGGATGTTCTTTTGTGGAATTTATTTGTTTGTTTGGGTTTTTCAAGTGTGTGTGTGTGTGTGTTTTCATGTAATATTCCTGGTTGGGATTCAGAGCCACTCTGTCTCGTGCACCAAGCTTCCCTTGGTGTAGCCTCTGTTGGCTTTAGATTTACCGCAGTCCTCTTGTAGCAGCTTCCTAAGTACTAGGATTTCAAGTGTGACACTGTAGCTGGTTAGACTTCAGTATTGGGTTTTTTGTTGTTATTTTTGTCTTGTGAGTTTCTCCTTGTTTTTAAGTGTATGAGTGGTATTCTTAATTGTTAGGAACTTCTTTCTTTTGGTGAAGTCTTTCTCACTGATGTTCACTTTTCTCGACCTAGAGAAAATAAGTAATACTTTATTTCACTCCTCTGGAAAATGGAGATTATTTTCTCTATGATAAACTTTTAGGAATTTTATGGATCATTATATTATCAGTTTAGTACAACTTTAAAAATCTTTTTCTTTGTACTAAAATGATGAACTCAGTTATCTAAATTTACTATAAAGGGAGAGGTAAATTTTTTTTCTAAATATTTACTATCGTAATATATGTATACCATTTTTAGTTCTTTGCTTTGTTTCTTGATGTCTTGGGGGAAAGGTTCTAGCACTCCAAGAAAGCAACCTCGGAAGAGCCCTTTGGTTCCCAGAAGTTTGGAGCCTCCAGTATTGGAATTGTCTCCTGGAGCAAAAGCCCAGTTGGAAGAGCTCATGATGGTTGGAGACCTCCTAGAAGTATCTCTGGATGAGACACAACATATATGGCGGATTTTGCAGGCCACACATCCACCCTCAGAGGACAGATTCTTACATATCATGGAGGTATGGACGTCGTACTAACTTTATTAGTGATTTTAGCCTGTCCATGTTCCTTAGTAGTGCTACAATACTGGCAATGGGATGGCTGAGTGGGTAGTAGTTTGGTAGTCATGTTCTCTCATTTAAGCAAAAATATTTGTTTCCTTGTTTTCTTCATTGAAATTTTGTGTAATAATTCTTTTATTTCTGCTAGAGAGAAGGAAGGATTAAAAAACAATTTAGCCAAATATCATGGTTCAGGCTTATAACCCTAAAAACAGGGGAAGTAGAGGCAAGAAGATCAGGTATTCAGTACCATCCTTGGCTACTTTGAAGCTACTCCACTACACAAGTTCTTTTCTGAGAAACACATAAACAAAATAATAAAGCAGTTTAGGGGCTGGAGAGATGTTAGGATTATCCTCATGCTCTAAGTCAGTTCCTAGCCCCCAAATTGGGTAGCTCACAACCACCTGTAACTTGAGCCCTCTACTTCAAAAGCCCAAAACTCACATGCATATACCCACACAGAAACATACACACACACATATACACACATAATTTGAAATGCCTCTTTAAAAAAAAAAAAAACAGTTTTATAACAGTCGCTTTAGATAACTGGATAAATGTTGAAATTTTTAAAAGGTTGAGCTGGGGAATTGCCTGCTGTGCAAATATGAGGACCAAAGTTTGGCACATACCTTTAAAAAAAAAAAAAAAAAGTAGATGCTCTTGGTGGCCTGCCTGTGATCCCAGTGGGTAGAGGCAGAGGTGGGGAAATCTTTGGAGCAAACTAGCTAGCCACACTAGCCAAAATAGTGAGTTCCATGTCCAATAAAAGACTGTACCTCAATTTATAGTTATTGACATCAGCACTCACACCACCCGCACTTCCAAACGTGCTCACAGATAAAAAGGCAAGGAGGAAGTAAAGTTGAACTGCATGAGTTGGGAGACAGTCACATACTACATCTGCATTAGCAGTGTGCATTTCATATTGGCATTTTAACCTCCTTGATCCCCGTTGATCATGCTAGGATTGTAGGCATGAGCAGTCCATTTCTGAATTGAGGGTTGGTATTATTTTCTATTCTTTGACCTCAAAGAGAACCATCTCCTTCTTCCAGAGTCTTGAGAGATTAAAGGTGTACACAACAACACTTGACTTAACCAGTTTCTTACTTATTTTTATTTGAGACAGGGGCTTTAGGAGCCAAGTTTAACCCCAAACTTTCTGAGTAACAAAGGATGACCTTAACCTTCTAATCCTCCTGTCTCTACCTCCCAAGTGCTGGTATTACAGGCACACACCCCCAACATCTGGTCTTACGGTATTTAGAATAATACATTTTGTCATACAAAGAATGTTGAGGGCTGGAAAGACAGCTCACCAGTTATGAACCCTGGCTGCTCTTCCAGAGGACCCAGATTCAATTCTCAGCAACCACATGACAGTGTACAACTGTCTGTAATTCCACTTCTAGAGGATTAGACAGTCTTACATAGACATACATGCAGTTAAAACACCAATGCACATAAAATAAAAATACATAAATCATTTACTTTTTTTTTTTTCCTCCCACAGACAGTGTTTCTCTGTGTAGCCCTGGCTGCCCTGGAACTCATTCTGTAGACCAGGCTGGCCTTGAACTCAGAAATCTGCCTACCTCTGCGCCCCCCCCCCCCCCAAGTGCTGGAATTAAAGGCATGCGCCACCACTGCCTGGCCATAAATTTTATTAAAACAAATTAAAACTCAAAAAAAAATTTAAGATGTTGGTATGGTAGCTACAATACAAGAGCTATCTATCATCCTACCTTTTTTAAGTAAACAGTTGAGTTCTTATTATGTACATTCATATTGTATACAAATACGAACACACTACATTCCTAGACCTCATTCACTCTCAATAAGTAGACCAGGCTACCCTTGAATTTGAAGCAACCCCATTGTAGCTGCCTCCCAAGTCCTGGGATTACAGATATGTACCACCAATGCCTACCTTCCTGTAACTCTGTAATCATCCCAAACAGGAAATCTGAACCATTAAAAAACAATTGTTTCCCCTCCTGTATCTCCTATTTTGGTTTTTGTGTCTGCTAATTTTTTTGTTCTAAGTACCTCACATAAGATAATGACACTTTTAAAGTTTTGTATTAAGATTTGATTAATTTTATATTTTGAAGGATGATAGCATAGAAGAGAAACCATTAAAAATGAAAGGAAAGGATTCTTCAGAGAAGAAACGGAAACGGAAGCTAGAAAAGGTAGAACAGTTTTTTGGAGAAGGAAAACAGAAGACCAAGGAGCTAAAGAAAATAGATAAACCTAAAAAGAAAAAATTAAAATTAAATGTGGACAGATCAAAAGAACTGAATAAATTGGCCAAGAAGTTAGCAAAAGAAGAAGAGCGAAAGAAAAAGAAAGAAAAGGCTGCTGCCGCCAAAGTGGAACTTGTGAAAGAGAGCACCGAGAAGAAACGGGAGAGGAAGGTGCTGGATATCCCCTCCAAGTACGACTGGTCGGGCGCAGAGGAGTCTGACGATGAGAATGCTGTGTGTGCAGCCCAGAACTGCCAAAGGCCGTGTAAGGACAAGGTGAGGTGCAAGGGTTCATTGACTGCTGTGACGGGCTAGAGCTAGTGGGCGCGGAGATGTATATATGATGTGGTAACAGTATAGTTGGGATTCCAGAATTTGGACTTCAAACATATTTTTTTATACAGTTTTTGTAAACCATTTTAATTAAGCTCCTTAAGTATGCATTGATGGAAGAAGTTTTTAAGTCATTTACTAGAAACATACAGAAGTGTAGAAAACTTACTTGACATCCTGGCAAGCACTGTACTTCTCACATATAGTGTCCAAGTCCATCCTCAGTCCATCCTTTTGACCTGAAAAGTCCATCCTTATATTCTTATTCACACTCTAGATGAAAGGTGCTCTCTTAATATCTACTTAATAAGATACACTCTTAAGTAGAAAGTGATGATTTTTTAGCAGTTAATTCAGGCTCATAATGTTATTGTTAAAATTTTTCAGCCTAGGCTAGTAGATGGCTCAGTTGTTAGAGGTACTTGTCACCAAGTTTGACAACAGGAGTCCAGTCCCAGAACCACATGATATATATAGAAAGCTAACTTCCTCAAGTTGTCCTCTGACCCCTAAATATGGACTGTTATGTATATTGCAAATACAAGTAGTAACTTGGTTAGTTGGTTGGTTGGGTGGGTTGGTTGGTTGGTTGGTTGGTTGGTTGGTTGGTTTGGTTGGTGGGTTGGTTGGTTGGTTGGTTGGTTGGTTGGTTGGTTGGTTGGTTTGGTTGGTGGGTTGGTTGGTTGGTGGGTGGGTGGGTGGGTTGGTTGGTTGGTTGGGCTGTTTTGTTTTGTTTTGTTTTGTTTTGTTTTGTTAGTTTTTCGAGGTAGACTTTCCCCTGTGTAGTCCTGGCTAGCCTAGATCTCACTCTGTAGATCAGGCTGGCCTCAAACTGAGAACTCCACCTGCCTCTGACTCTTGAGTGTTGGGATTAAAAGTGAGCACCACCACTGCTTGGCTCATGTAGTACCTTTTTTTTGTTGTTGTTGGGTTTTTTTGTTTGTTTGTTTGTTTTTTGGATTTGGTTTTTTCTAGACAGGGTTTCTCTGTATAGCCCTGGCTGTCCTGTAACTCACTTTGTAGATCTGGCTAGCCTCAAACTCCGCCTGCCTCTGCCTCCCATAGTGCTGGGATTACAGGTGTGCACCACCAACACTCGGCTATGTAGTAACTTTTTAACCCTAAATTTTAAGTACGGTAATTCAGTGTTGGCTATTTTTTAAGTGATGCTTTCATTAGTTTCTGGGAGAAATGGACAGACTTTATTGGAGAAAAAAATCAATTCTTTAGTGATTGAAGACATCTTTTATTCTTCCTATCAAGAATACTAGAAAGGAGTTATTGTGGTGATACAAAACAATTCTGCACCTGGAAGGCAGAGAAAATGAGGATTTCAAGTGAAAGGCCAATTTGAGCTACCTAAATTTTAAAACCAATTGAGATAATTTTAAAGGACTAGGGAGACAGCTCAGTTGTTGAAGCTAGCATGTAGGATTCTGAGTACTAGAACCTATGTAAAAACTGGGCATAGCAGCATTGAGCTGCAACAGTAGCATTGAGGTAAGGAGGAGGACGACAGAGGTGAGACAGGAGCAGCCCCCAGATTTGCTGGCCACCACCCAGCCACTTGCTGGGTTCCAGGTTCTAGGATCCCGTCTCAAAAACTGCAGGGTAGAGCATTAGAGGAAGGCTCCTGATATCAGTCAGCCTCCTGCTGTTAGACACAGTTTGTAAATTTAAATGCATTCTCACACCATTTTGATATTTAGAATCTTACTAGCTCCTCAGTTTGAAAATAAAGGATAAATAAAACTTTCTTGAAAGTTGTACCCCACTTTGTGAATTACAAACTTAACACATTTTTAGAGCCTGAAAGGGACCAAGAAGTCTCTTGTTCTAGCTTCTTACATTTACAGATGATGATCTGAGCAAAATTACAGAACTAACTAGTAGCAGAGTCACAGAACCAAAGGCCAGCCCTGGTCTTCGACTACTCCAGATTCAGGTTCTGTGCTAAGCCCCCAACTCAATTCTTCATTCATTAACCAAACGGGCCAATGGGAAGTTAGCTTTTCCTCTTTGGCTGTGAAACAGCAGCAAATGAGTGCTCTTAAATCCTTCTTCTATCTTCTTTGCTCTTTAACTGACTTTCAGTAATTTTAATACTAGCAATGTGTCCCCCTCCTCTTCCTTCAGCATGCAAACACTGCAGGCACCACCACTCCACTCACTGTACAATTAAATATAAATTAACTCATGAAAAAAAGAGGGCACAGTCTGTGAGAGCACTTGGTAACAGGAAAAGCTATGTAAGTGTGAAGAGGTGAGATTTGCTCCTACCATAATTGATAGCTATGGGTACATTTTGATAGAACATAGATTTAGCTACATATTTTGGGAAAATGTTTAAAGGTGAACATTATGTTCTTCCCTGACATTAACTTACATAAAATAAGATCTATATTATATTTCTTTGTTTAATTATATGCCGATTATTTCAGATTATAAATATTTCATCTCCATTGCTATTTTGCAGTTTTTTTTCTGGCACTAGTTTACTAAATTAAAATTTTTCATTGGGCTGTGGTGGCGTACACCTTTCCAGCATTCATGAAGCACCAGAAGGTGAATCTGCATTAGAGGCCAGTATGGTCTATACGGGAGTTTCAAGACAGCCAGGGCTGCACAGCGATCCTTTTTTTATTTTCTTATTTGTTTTAAAGTTTTTCCAACTTTCTTAATTTATAAATAAGTATCCAATGAACGTCTGATGTACAACTTCAGAATAAGAAAAACACCTTTTTTCAGGCTTGTGAGATGGCTCAGTGGTTAAGAACACTGATGCCTCTTCCAGAGGTCCTGAGTTCAATTCCCAGAAACCACATGGTGGCTCACAACCATCAGTAATGAGATCTCATGCCCTCTTCTGGTGTGTCTGAAGAGAGCAGCAGTGTACTCACATACATAAAATAAACAAATCTTTAAAAAAAAGAAAAAAGAAAAAAAACACTTTTCAGGAAAATAATATATTCTTTAAAAATCATGCTGAATGGCCCTTCATCACTTCTCCTATCAATAATGGATATTATTTTTTCTAAAAATGGATTGAGAAAACAATTTTTAAGATTGTTTACTTGAACGTAAACAATCTTCAGTTTCAAAATAGCCAACAAAGATTAAGGAAAGATAACCTCAAAGTAAGGTGAAGGTTTCTGAAAGTATATTTCTTCCATCAGCTATGAAATTTGAGCTGAAATTAACTTTTAAATCGTGATAGAGTTATGTTTGTTAATGCTTTAATCTAGAAGCTTTTTCTCCCTGAGGTCTGCTCCTGTATCCTAGTTTGGTCCTAGGCAAACTGGAATGGTTAGTCAAAATGCTTAGAGTGCATAAATTGATAAAAAGTAGTAAACTCAGACTATCACTAAATATTAGTTTTCTTTTCTTCTTCCAACAGTTTCACACTGTAAGGTATACAACAAAATACAAGTTGCCAGGAACTTAAGTCTGAGTATGAAATGATACAACAGAAGGTCAAGCTGTCATTATTTCTGCTCCTCCATTTCCCTCCCACTTCCATTCCGTTACTTCTCTGTCTTGATTGTGCTGGGGACAAAACCCAGATCCTTTAAGCTGCTCTAGGCAAGCATTCTTAGCACTGAGATTGTAGACACCCAACCTCAATATATGAATGAATGTTTGTGTTTGTGGAGGAGGGTGTACATTCGCTAGTCAGGGCAATAGTGTGAGTTCTCTGCTTCTACCAAGTGGAGTCTCTTAGAAGGCAACTCAAGTTGTTGGGCTTGGCGGCAGTGTTCTTACCTACAAAAGATCGCTTTGGCCCTATTTCTCTTTTGAACAGGACAGACATGAAGACAGTAACCTATTTGTTCTATTTTAGTAGCTTTTTACTAGTTAATCTGTCACCTCATAGTTGAGACACCTGCCACCATGCTTGCATTTTGGGGAAGGTTATTATTTTTGTAGTTTCCTAAGCAATAAAGTCTTTTCCTCTAATGGGGGGGTGGGCAGGGTAGGAGGTAATGATTAGAATGTAGTATTCACTTAGCCAGATTCTATGGTTTTGAACGTTCACTCACCATTATAGGTTATATAGGTCACTGCCTATCAGAATTGTCTGGACTCAGTTGACATTCTGAACTTTAGTTTGGTTTGTACTCCTGTGAGCCTTTTCATACAGAAGTACAACTTAAGTTGATTGTTAATAAAGAAATTGGTGCATGAAGGATATAATTTCCTTACTTGAATTATCAGAGTAAGTTGTTATATAACCAGAAGGCTGAATTAGAATCTGCACAAATGATTGCCCACTTCAAGAAAAAATTTATACATTTATTTATTTATTTATTTATTTATTTATTTATTTATTTATTTATTTATGAAACAGTGGAAGAGCTAGGATTAGGAAGGTACTTCTAGTCAAGATCACAAAAGAGAAAATACTGCCTTTCTTACTTGAAAGAAAATAATAGATTTAATTTTTAGAAACTTGAACCCAGTGGATACATTGAAAAAATAGATTTAAAAACCATAGTTTTAGCCGGGCAGTGGTGGCGCATGCCTGTAATCCCAGCACTCTGGGAGGCAGAGGCAGGCGGATTTCTGAGTTCAAGGCCAGCCTGGTCTACAGAGTGAGTTCCAGGACAGCCAGGGCTACACAGAGAAACCCTGTCTCAAAAAAACCAAATCCAAAAAACCAAAAAAAAAACCCAAAAAACCAAAAAAACATTGTTTTTGTTTTTTAGGTAGCAGTTACATCTGACTTGGTAACTTTTTTTTTTTTTTACTGTGGACTAGCATAAATAAAGACCTGATTAACTTAATAGGGTTAGAGGTAGAAATGAAGGAATCTGTTGACATAGGATCTCAAATCCCATGAAATGCTGGTCATTTTTCTAATTCCCTTACAGGCTCCAAATACCCAAAACCACTCATCTTCAGTTCAGCAGTTATAAGTGTCTGCTTTCCTACAACTCCTTTATAGTTACTTTATTCCACAGCCTATTACATCCTAGTTTTTCTCTGGTTATAGCAGGTTCTTTTCTTTATTTCTTTGGGCCAGATCTGGGGGTGGTGTGGGGGGTTCTGTTTAGTTTTGTTTGAAACAGGGTTTTCCTATGTAGCCCTGGCTGTCCTGGAACTCACTCTGTAGACCAGGCTGGCCTCAGACTCTGAGATCTGCCTGCCTCTGTCTCCTTAGTGCTGGGATTAAAGGTGAGTACCACCACTGCCTGGCTATTATCAGTTTCATAACTGTGCTTTTGCTTTTTTTCTGAGGCAAAACATCCAGTTATTAACAAATGGAACTTAGTTTGTTGGGAATAATTAAGTTGCACTCAATTTACAGGAAGCAGTATCACAGACAGCAATGGTCTGAAATACATTGGAATCATCTAGAATGTCTTAAAGTCCACACTAGTTCTTGGAGTATGTACTTTCCTTTGCTTAATAAACTTACAACTTTGCCACAGTGATCCCAACACTCTGGAGGCTGAGACAGGAGGATCTCAAGTCTGAGCCTGCCAGAGTGCTATACTAAAAGATGAAGATGAGGCTAACCTAGGCTACACAGTAAGACTACATGCTTAGGAGGGAACACCTAAAGAATTTAATTACAGAGGGGACAGAACGGAGAGATCTTTAAGAACAATACAAATATTGAAGAATGCTTAGAATAGAAATGATAAAGATTAATAAAAACCAAATCACAATATTTTATAAATAATTTTTCTATCTTCTATTATAAACCCAAAACTTACTGACATGACTGTTGTTTTACAAGCTATCGAAGCATTTTAAAACCACTCATTTTCCCTAAATAAAACTTATTTACCTAGCCGAGGCCTCCTTTGTCCTTCTAGCTGTGTTAAGGGACTTCTTTGATCCCTTCATAATTTTTTGCTCCAAGGTCTAATAAAGCTTATGATTTTAAGTGGCTTCCTGTATTGCCACCACAATGACCAGCCTTTGTATTGTGAAGGGGGATGCCCGTTACTTTGTTATCTTAATGATCTTGTCTGATAGGACATTAAGTATAAGGTCACCTTCCGAACAGAAAAGCCTGAAGTTGCACCACTTTCCTACTTTACTGTTAGCGCCAAGGTTTTAAGTCACCTTAAAAGGTTTTAAGTCACCTTTCGTGCCTCCTCTAGTCACTGTAGGGTCTGAAGGATCAGTGTTTGCCTGGCATCTGCCGCTGACACCTGCCACTTTCTCAGACTCATTTTAAACCCCAGAGTTAATCTATTGACCTGTGTCTTTGACTGTTGTAATTGGTTAACTTGTAAGATTTGACCTCTGATATTTGCTAACTTTTTATAGGGAGTTGTATTTGTAACGGAAGAAGAGAAGAATAAAAAATAGTAGTTTTAAAAGTGGCCTATGTGACTGCTTTTCTAAAAAGGTATTTAATGCTCTTAGTACTTTGGCTTATCTCTTTGAAATAAAGCTAATCCACAGGATTGCCTCACATTGTTGTCCTCTTCCTTTCTTGATTGTTAATTGCATTATTTTAGAGCCTAGAAATTGTTAATATTAGCTAAAACTACTTGGCTGCTCTATTAGAAGTTTCTTTTTTGTTAAGTATTCCCCAATCATGTTTCTGCCTCACAAGGAACCCCAGGTATTCATGAGGTAATGGAGTACCTAAGAGGCCTAATTTTGTGGACACACTATGGTAAAATATAATTTGGGGGTATTAACTTCTGAGCTTCTTTCTTTGAAAAATAACCCCATAAGAAGTCATATCTATCTCTGGATAGCCCAGTTGTTTGCTCTTCTTAATTCCAAGAAAGTTCTCTGGTTTGCTTTTATTCTGGCCTTACTGTGATGATGCTAAACATTTCCCAATCTTTATCTCCTACAGGTAGACTGGGTGCAGTGTGATGGTGGCTGTGATGAGTGGTTTCATCAAGTTTGTGTTGGTGTATCCCCAGAAATGGCTGAAAATGAAGATTACATCTGTATAAACTGTGCAAAGAAGCAGGGCCCAGATAGCCCAGGCCAAGCACCACCACCTCCCTTCATAATGAGCTACAAACTACCAATGGAGGATCTTAAAGAGACCAGTTAGCAGATGTTTGGTTAGCTTGCAGCATGGGGGGAAGTGGACCACATTGAGACTTTACTCATCATCAGAGTGGTTCTGACCACTCAGAATGTTGTTTCCAAAGATGGATGGACTTCAGAAAAAGTCCTCTTAGTGCTGGCTTCCTCTCTGCATGAATTGTGTGGGCTCCATTCTCTGATCATCTGTGCAGAGGTTGTCTTCTTTAGTGCAGCAGCCAAGTATTTCAACTCTTGACTCCTTTGAGTATGGTTTGCTGAATTAAGGTCAGGGTCTAATGGAACTCTCAGGAGGCTGGCATTAACACGTTGATGTGCTTAGTGAGGCTTTCAACCAACTGATCCCAGTTGTAGAAGGTTACAACCTACAGGTGGTACCACCAGAAGGCTCTGACTGTTTGAATCTCTTTAGTTAGGATAATTGGACAGGAGTCAGAACACAACTCTGTAATTACTGACATTTATGCCCTACTAATCCAGTTAAGAGAAGCAGGCCAAAGTTTTCCCTTCTAGAAGTCTTGGGGTGGCAGTGCAGTGTGTAACCTCTGCTGCTTGTGCTTATTTATACCATTAAGAAAATCCTCCAAAAGAGCCCCTCACTTTGCTCAGGAGGATGTCAGCAGGTTAGAACATTTGACTAGACTGGATTCTGGGAAGAAGGGGTTTTTTTTGTTTTATTTTGTTTGTTTTTTTCTTACTTCAAGGCAAATAGCCCGTTGGTTTGAGAAGCCCGTCTGGGTCTGTGTTTTAGAGAAGAAAGGTAGGTACACGGATCTGGCTTTCTGGAGGGAGTAGGATGGCTAATGGGAACGCTGTACTGAGCCTCGGTGATGCATGCCTATCTGGGACACCTCATTCACAAGTATTCCAGACTCCACCATGCTCCACGCATGGCCATGAGCAAGACTGGCAGATAACAGCTTTTGCCTTGCAGCCCTAACCCCAATGCCTGTAGTTTCCAACATGGCCCCAGCAGATGTTGATGAATAACACCATGGCTTCATCAGAGGATGTGGGGCTGTAGGTCCTCTGGGTGTGAAGCTGTTCTAGTAAATCCGTTTTTAAAAAGAAAGACTTGTTTTTACTTTTTTCTAAATGTCTCTGACTACTGACTGTTCTATAGATTATTTTTCCTTTTTTGATATACATATATGAATATAGATATATATAGATATATATATATATTTACTGTTACCAGCAGTGTATGATAGAGTTTGAGCATCAGAAATCCACTTGGGAGCTTGCATTTTCTTTCTGCTTTTTGATAAAGAAATCCCATTCCTTCCTTGTAGTACAAGGAGTTAGCACTTCCTTCTCCATTCTCACCTAAACATATCTTCCACTTTTCTTCTATTCAAATAGATAATATATTTCCTCTATGTTGGGACTTATCCCTGTCTGTTGGGCAGCTTGGTCTTATTCTAGTCAGTGCTGAATGTTTTGTATGTTTGAAACTATGGTGCTGTGCCCCCCCTTCCCTGTCCCCATTGGGTTCTGTGTTCTTATAAAGATTTTAGGCGGACTCTGTAAACTCCTGCTAAAAGGGGACTAATATATTTTAAAGGACAAAAAGGTTTTCTAAAAATAGTGTTTATCTTCACTATCCTTTTTTCCTTATTTTGGTTTAAGAATCTTCAATTTGACTTAAACTCATCACTTGCCCTGTTAAAGGGGGCATTGAGCAAACCTAGAAAGTTTGTAGCCTCTGTTCCCCTTTGCCCTAGTCTCTTAAAGAAATGTCTTCTAGTAACTAGAAGTGAGATGTACTGTCCAGTTACAGACTGTGTGGGTATGAGGGTTACCTCAAAAGGCATCTTAGGAAAAGAAAAAGTTTTCTTACAAAACCCCTTATCCCAAGTGCTAACCAGGCTTGACCCTGCTTAGCTTCCAAAGTCAGATGAGACATACACATGCAGGTGGTACGGCTATAGGTACAACGTCCAGTTTCTGAAAATGCTTACTCTGGTTTATACTACCTACTTTTTGGTCTCTTCGCTTAATGTTAAGTAACATATCTTGACCAGTTATGTTGTTTGAATGTGTTGCCGATTTCCATCTCAGTGTGACTGAGTTAAGATGTCAGTAGTGGTTACAAGGTTAATTAAGTAAATAGTTAATTTCACACTTTCATTTTGCCAAACATGAAGAGTATCACTTAAGAATTTTATTTGGTTATTGTTATAATGACAAAAAAAAGCACAATATTTCTTACCTTTTAGTCTTTGTAAAAGACTTGAGATACTTGTGGTTTAAAATTGAGTATACGCCAACCCTTCAGAAATTTACAATGTGATAGAATCTGAGAATACATTTTAAAATTTTGATTTTCCTTCCAATTAACTACTTTTCCATTAACTGTGTTATCAGTAGTAAAGAATAATGAGGATACTGAAAGGTGACTGAGTAATAATTTGTGTTCTTTGTACGGTGTTCGTCTGTTGGAGACCTCAGAAATAGGCAGTCTGTACCTGTGAATAGCTGCCTGTCATCTTCTGATGTTTTGAAACTTTTAAATATATAATTTAATTGATTCATGTGGCTCTTCTGTAATTATTTGAAGAATTTGATTTGTCTTAACCATAGATTTAGACAAAAACTCAAAAGACCATAAGGGAGGGGCTGGAAAGATGACTCACTGGTTAAGAATACTGGCTGTTCTCCCAGGGGACCCAGGTTCTGTTCTCAACACCACATGGTGGCTCACAGCCATCTGTAATGTCCTCTTCTGGACTCCAGTAGCACTGTACACATGTGATACACAGACATCTGTTCTGGAAAATACTCAAACACAAATACAAGTAATTAAAATCTTTTTTTAAAAATTTAAGGATATAAGAGAAACTAGCACTCTACCCACAAACTAAAAACTCTAGTTTGTGAGTTAATGAAATAAGAGTCATCTATTTAAGGAAAAGTAGATGTTCAAATGTAAAGCTTTGTTTCACAAGAATTACAAGTAACTCCTTTCTTCTGTATTGTTGTTTACATTTTGTATTAAAACTTGATTTATATTTCTCTTTTTGCCTTCTCAAAGTTGTAGTTCTTTGTTATTAGGTTTTTTTTTTTTAATATTTATTTGTTTCATGTATATGAATACACTGTAGCTGTCTTTAGACACACCAGAAGAGGGCATCTAATCCCATTATTACAGATGGGTGGCTCGAGCCACCATATTGTTGCTGGGAATTGAACTCAGAACCTCTGGAAAAGCAATTGGTGCTCTTAACCACTGAGCCATCTCTCCAGCCCCGATTATTAGATTTTTAATTTAAGCATTTAATATTTTTTAAACTATTTCTCAACTGCCTCCATTATAAATATTTTGACAAAGGTAACAGAATGTAAGAGTTGAAAGTCTGCCTGGTGTTTTGGCACACATACTAAATCCTAGCACTTGGGAGCCAGAGGCAAGACTTTTAAGACCAGTGTAGTCTACATAGTGAGTTCTACACAAGCCAGGGCAACATAATAAGACCCTGTCTCAAAAAAAAAAAAAAGTAGCTAAGTCTTTGATAATTGTTCACAGGGAAGGTCATTTAGAATTCTTTAGAATTACAAGTTAACAATAATTGCTGGTCCCTAGTTTGGGGAGAAGAGGCATCATCATCCTCTCACAGATGTTTGTTTCACCTCCTGGTGTTGCTGCAGAAGCCATGAGCAATGGCTGCTGTGAGCCAGCTCTGCCCGTCTGACTCCGACTTGAGCCTCAGCGAGAATATGAATTCCTGTGTGTCATACTTGGAAGAGCCGGAAGGCAAACATTCAATCTGTGATTTCCCATGACCTGAGAGGAGCATGGCAGACACTGCCAGATTCTTTAGAACGACATGATTTCACTAGTCCTTCCCTTCCAGCTCTGCCCTTTGTCCTCAACAGGGTCCAAGAAGTATCAATTTGTTTTTCTTAGTTTGCTGGATACAGTTCGGTGACTATGAAGAAAACTGCTTGTCGGCTGAATATGGTGGTATCCACTTTTAATCCTGGTACTCTGAGGCAGACTGGTTTATAGAATGTGTTCTAAGACAGCCAGAGCTGCATAATAGAACTTGTCACGGGAAGAAGAAAAAAAAAAGGCAAAGAAACTGCTTGTCATCGTGTCAGTAAAGTAGAAGTAATAGAAAAATAAAGCCTGCCTTTTGCCAAGCAGTTATGGTGCACACCTTTATTTCCAGCACTCTGGACAGACAGCCAGAGCCAGGAGTATCTTTGTGAGTGTGAGGCCAGTCTGGTATACAAAACAAGTTAAAAGACAGCCAAGGCTACAGAGAGACCTTGCCTTTCAAAAGATTAAAACAGTACACTTTTGGGAGAAAGCAACAATTTGGAGTGGGGTTTGAAAGTTGCAAAGTGAATATTTCAAGCCGTGTAAGTCCCACATAACCCTAAACCCAAGTACAATGAAATTTCACATATGAATTAGTTGATGTGTGTAGAATGTTGCAGTCCTTAAGCACAGTACCCTTCAGGCATCCTGTCCCTTTAAATCAAAACACACCGTTACTTTGAATTTGCCATGTGATATAGCACTAGAGGGAAAAGAATGGACATTGATATATTTTGAGACTGGATTATTCTCCTGGCCTGGATCCACTCACCACTATGCAGCATAGGATGTACACTGGAAAAGGATACAACATCTACAATAATGTGTCTGTATAAACAGAAATACATTTTAAGAACTTCAGCCTCCCTCAGTTGAAGATTCCCTTACACGTTCATTAAATTTTACCAGGGATTTTGTGTGTAAGAGTAACTTTTATTTGCCTGACTTAATTGTTCTCGAGTTTACTGCCTCCCTCTGCTAACGTGAGCTTAGAATGTTTTCAGCCTCTGAGACTTACTGCTCACCCTTTGTAGCTCTAGCTTTTCTCTCTGCTCTGCTTGAATTGCTCTGCTTAACCACAAATTAACGCTAGCAATCTGTTGCAGTTGTCTGGCTCCTTTTCATGCTCTGGCTCATTCTTTCTTCATTTGTCTCTGTAAAACTCCCAAGTAAAACTGCCTATGGATTCCGCGAATTCGGCTCCACTGCCTACTTTTGAACTGACTCAAGCGAACTGACTAGCACTCAGAGATCTGCATGACTCTCTTCTGAGTGCTGGAATTAAAAGTGTGTACCCCCACATCTGGACTTCAGCTTCTCATTTCCTGGAGTTTGCTCTATACCAGGCTGGCCTTGAATTCAGAGATCTGCTTGCCTATGTCTCCTGGGATTAAAGGCATGTCTGTATTCCAGCCAGAACACATAGACCTAGAAGGTCTTTGGATGGGATTTCTTGCCAGAGCAGCCATGTTCTGAATTAAAGTTTCTCCACAGTTGTGCCTTACAGAAATTATAACTTGATTTCTTGATGTTTGAGCATGTTCTGTTTTTTTTGTTTGTTTGTTTTTGTTTGTCTGAACTGTGGTTAATTTTACTACATTGTTTGTTTTCCATTATGTGTGTGCTCCAAGTTCCCCATCCCAACTCTCAGCCAGTCCCATCATTTGCATTGGTGGTGATTTCAAATGGTTGCCAAGTAAATGTAAACTCTGAAAATGAGTCCTGAAAATCCTGAGGAAAATTAGCCAATAAACAGGAGCCACTTTTAACCTGGGCCAAAGCTGTTTCATTTAACTTGCTGTCTATAAAATAAAGAGCTAAGCTGAAAGAACGATTTGATTAGTGGTGTGGTTAGCCTGTTATCACTGCTGAGAAAGGGTGTGTGTGTGTGTGTGTGTGTGTTGGAAATGCAGAGTGTGGAAAGAAGTAACTCTTGAGGACTTCTCATGCCCATGTTTTCCTTTTAAGATGGCCTGTTTAATTTGCCTGTTCTCTTAGCTGAGTCCTCCTACCTGGATTACAGACATGTACAACCCATGCATGTCCTGTTTTTATCCCCCCCCCCAAAAAAAAAAAAAAAACAAAACCAAAAACAAAAGACATCCTTCCTAGCCCCTTCACAAGCTAGTGGAGATCGCACATCTGCTACTGAGCTGTATTCTCGGCCACCTTTCTATGTTGTATAGTCAAGTTGCCCAAGCTAGCTAGCCTTAGTGTCACCAAGGTGGGCCTGGTGTTTACACTGTGTCTACTCCTGGCTCCCACATAGTGCCTCAAGCCCTTACCACTTAGGTTCTTAGGATATACTTTTGCTGAGAACCAACAGTGGGGGAAACAAGTACTTTTTTTTCTTTGGCCTTCAAATGCTTACAAATAATTTAAACCCAAGTTACTTTAAAAGAATAATCCCAGCACTTGGGAGGCAGGGGCAGGCGGATTTCTGAGTTCGAGGCCAGCCTGGTCTACAGAGTGAGTTCCAGGACAGCCAGGGCTACACAGAGAAACCCTGTCTGGGGGGGGGGGGGGGGAGAAAAAAAGTAATTGAAGCTTTATTCCTGTTGCCAAAGACTACCAGATTATGCAAGTATGATTGACATATCATTGTTGAAAATACATGAAAATAATGCCTGGCAATAGTATCTCCAATAGCTTCAGATAGTGTATGTAGTGTATGGTTCCGTGTATGTTTCTTTTGTTTTCTTTTGTTTTTTTTTTTTTCTTTTTTTTTTTTTTTTTTTTTTTTTTTTTTTTTTTTTTTTTGGAGAGAGGGTTTTTCTGTGTAGCCCTGGCTGTCCTGTAACTCATTCTGTAGACCAGGCTGGCCTCGAACTCAGAAATCCTCCTGCCTCTGTCTCCCAAGTGCTGGGATTAAAGGCATGCACCGCCATTGCTCGGCAAGCCTTTTTTTAATAGTCATGGAATTTTTTTAGTTTAGATCAAGTATATCCTGAGGATTTCACTCTAGTTAGCAGAAAAAAAAAAAAAAAAAGGAAGATCCAGATTTTCATTTTTTATCACTAAATAGAAGGTCATGTGACAGAAATAGAGAATGCAAAAGAACATAGCTAAGTATTACGTGAAAAACTGAGTGATTGTGAACTATTGTTAATTCTCATCTGTTTGCTCCATAAGGTGTGTTTCTGCTGTAATTTGGTAGGAAGGAAATATTGTAAAATTCCATATAGTCGTGAGGTTTGATGTGAGGTTTGGAGCTGGATTGTGTATTTTCTCACTGAACAGAAAGGCACTGAAATGCTTTAGAAATGCTGTGGTAAACTTTAGGAACCTTTTTGATTTGCCATGGACTTAGGAAGAATTAAAAAAGGTTTTAGAAACGAGGTGATTTGAACTTCAGCTCTCTGTGTGACCTTATATTAGATATATTATCTTAGTATGTTTTCCTAACATTTGTAGATTAAAGGGAACCCAAAGGAATTAAAGTTATAGCCTTTCCCTTTCACTTGGACAAAGAAAGAGAACTCTTTAAAGAATATGATTCCTAGCCGGGAATGTGGTGGCACACGCCTGTAATCCCAGCACTCTGGGAGGCAGAGGCAGGTGAATTTCTGAGTTCGAAGCCAGCCTGGTCTACAGAGTGAATTCCAGGACATCCAGGACTACACAGAGAAACCCTGTCTCGAAAAAAACCAAATCCAAAAAAAAAAAAAAAAGAATATGATTCCTACTGGGCCTGGTGGCACATGCCTTTAATCCCAGCACTTGGGAGGCAGAGGCAGGCTGATTTCTGAGTTTGAGGCCAGCCTGGTCTACTGAGTGAGTTCCAGGATAGCCAGGGTTACACAGAGAAACACTGTCTCCAAAACAAACAAACAAACAAAAAAAAAAAAAACACACAAAAAAAGATACAAAATTTATTTGTAACCTTTAGGAGGAAAGTCATCTATAAATGATGATATCGTAATGAAATGTGGAAAGATGGCATATCCCTTCAACCCATGTTGACTGTCTTCATTTTACATTTAGAAACGTGTAACTGTTGGCCAAAGACCTTGGAGCTTGGCTCTGGATTTTGCAGAAGCACTTCATGTGGGCCCCAAGACTGCAATTCTGTGGATCAAGAGCAGAGTCATCATCCCAAAACGTGCATAATACTTTTCTAGCCTCCACAGGTGCCTAGTAGCTCAACTGGGTAAAGCAGCTTGTCTTTATGATCTGGTCCTGCCAGAGTTTGATGGGGGCTAAGCCATGTTGAGACTCAGAACAGCTCTTCACTAACCTCTTCGGAATCCACTGCACCCTAGCTGTTGTTGGCCTTTGGGATCCAAACTAAAGTCCTCATGCTTGTACAGACAACACATTACTCACTGAACCATGTCCTCAATCCATTTTTTTTTCAATCCATTTTTTTTATCTTTTATTTTGGGGTGCTCACTCTTTTGGCACACAAATGTGCTCATGTTTCTCCTATTAATATTCTCTCTTGGATCATCATACTGTTCCCTGCTCTTTCTATTGTAGCCAAATGATATCACTTTCCAGTCACTCACTTATTGCCTTTACACTTCACTGAAATTATTCCTGTTAACACCATCAGTTAATGCTGTGCTGCTAAATCAGTGGACATTTCAGTCCCTTGTTTCTCCAACCTTGGCAGTTGTGCACCCCACCTCAAGAACTACTTTGTTGGCTTAGTCACTAACTTTTGCTTTGGGGGTTTTCTTTGTTTTTATCTGTTTTGTTTTGTTTTCTCTTTACCTGCATACAATTAGGGAGTCTTTCCTGTATCCTATGTTCTTCTAAGTACTACTTTTGGTGAGATGATTCCCAAGTCTGTCTAAATTCTTTAAATGTATTTACTTTTCATCATCATCTCCTCTGTCGCCATTGTGATGCAATGGTTCAAATCCTTGTCACTTCTCCCCTGGGTTCCTGATCCTGGACCATCATTTAGTTTGGTAACTGGAGAGCTGGTGTGTTTGGTCATGCCATCTGCCTGGTTTCCCTCTCTGAGCTCGCCTTCCTCACAAGTCCGTAGCCTCAGACATACTGGCTGTCACTAGATATTGCAGCATTGCCCTGGAATACTGTAACTTCCTTACTTCTGAGAAGCCAGTGCCAGTATTACCTCAAAGTGGCCCTTTTGCTCTCTCACAGTGACCTACTCTGTCCTTTTATGGGAGCTTACAGTAAGTGACGCATTCATCCATTTTGTGTGTGATTTTGCAGTATGTGATGTATTTGTACATCCCACGAGAAGAGGGTTCTTGTTTCCCTCATCTCTCTCTACCTAAAAGAAAATTATTATTCATACAAGCTACTTTCTGTGAGCACCGTTGAGCAAGTACTGATTGACACTCATGTTGATTCTCTGTACATTACTGACCCTTTCTACTCCTTACATTTAGCTTACCACACTTTCCTGCCTTTTCTTCTGTTCTCTCATTCAGACTTGAGCTTATCCCTAAACTTCGGAAGTCTTTCAGCTTACGCTTCTAGTATAAGTTCAATGTGTTTTCCTGAAGTTTTTTATTTTCATTTCATTTTTTATGTCAGTTGGTATTTTGTCTTCATGTATGTATGTGTGAAGATATCAGATCACCTGGAACTGGAGTTACAGACAGTTCTGAGCTGCCTGTGGGTGCTGGGAGTTGGAACCCTGGTGATTTGGTCTTTTGGAACCAAGAGTAGCTAATGCTCTTTACAGCTGAGCCACCCACCTTCCAGCCCTTTTTCCTGAGGTTCTGTTGGCATTTAGACTCTATAACAGTCCTCACAGTGGATTTTGGATCAACAGTGAATGAAAATGACGGCATGACTGCTCCTAGGTATGGTTGAGGAGAATGTTTTTGTTGTAGATATGAGGAAGAAAACAGAAACTTCTGAAGAGGTCCAGACTGAACATGGCAAGCAGAATAGATTGCCATGAGAGGCAGATGAGGGAAAGAGTGACAGAGGAAGAGAAGAAAGAGGGGCCAAGTTAGGAGACCTGGAGAGGGGGAATCAAGAGAGCACATGGCCCAAATGGCTGGCCTTAAACGGAAGCAGCTAGGGGGAGGGAGATAAAGCTCCGTGGCTGGAGAAGTTTAGGGTAGGGGATGAGGGTGAGAAATGCTGGGAGGAGCCGGGACTCTGCAACTGGCTACACTGAGAGACTGGCCAACGTGCACTTCAGCGTGTTAAATAGGCACCACAGTTAGCCTTTTGTCCTAACAGACAGCGGCATCACCCGGGGATCTGACAGAAATACAAGATTGAGGTCCATCCTTCTGCTGCATTCAGTCTCTGCCTCCCATCCCCAGCAAATCCTGAGAAGGGAAGGAAGGCGGGACAGGAACAGAGGCCCCCTCAAGCAGCAGGGAGCCCTTCGAGAACAGACTCTTGAAAGACAGCTTCAGTGAGACAGCCCGTTTGATGGGAGAACAAAGGCTACTTCAACCTTTCCGGGATGGGTAGAGGCCTTCGGGATGAGTGTACATCATTGGGGCCAGGGGGGTGCCTCATTTGCATAAAGAGGAATTCCAGGTGCTCCTGGACTTGACCTCATAAGGGGAGAGGAAGTTTAACCTAGCTACTCCCCACCACCTGTGGCCAAAGGTAGGGAACATGGCTATGTGCACAGGGACACACAGGCCTGGGGCATGGGGGAAGTGATCTTACTCCTGCCAATCTCAGGATGAGATTTCCCAGGTTTGGACATGCCTCAACCCCACTCTTACTCCAGGCCTTCTACCCCTGGTCCCACCGCTCCCTGGCCCCACACTCTGCAACCTCTATTTTAACAAGCTCTCTAAGTGATGCTAATGCCCAATGAGTTTTAGTGTAGCCATTGCATTTATATTTCCAATACTTAACACAGTGCCTAGAACAAGATTACTGTAGAAGACTTACAAAGCCCTGGTAGCCATCATCCTATAGCCTCATCCGTCTAGATGCTCTCTTTCCTTCCCTCCCACAAGATAAGTGAAAAATGCTAATTTCTCTACAACATAGCTTAGCTGAAATTCACAGTGATCTTTTTTCTCTCTTTTTTTTCCTATTTTTTTTTATTTTTTGAAACAGAGTCTTGCTATGTAGCCCTCCCTGGCCGGCCTCAAACTCTGACATCCCCATGCCTCTGGGTGCAAGGATTAAACACATGCCCCACCATGATCCTTAACTTCTTTTTATATATAAAATAATGTATTTATTAGTGTGCATGCATATGTCATAGGTCATAATCCATGTCTGATTAGAGAGCAACATGGTAGGGTCAGTTCTCTGCTTCAACCTTTTATGTCTCAGAAATCAAACTCAGGTAGAAAGGCTTGTGCAGAAAGCTCCTCACACAGCCCTGCCTCAGCTTCCTGAGTACTGGGATTACAGGCAGGTACTGACATGCCAGGCTTCATCTAGATCCACAGTTCTCAGTCTGTGGCTCACGACTCCTTTGGGGTCAAATGACCCTTTCACAGGGTCATGTAAGACAATCAGAAAACACAGATGTTTATAATTCATAAGCACAATATCACAATTATGGAGTAGCAATAAAAATTTTTGGCTGGGGGTCACCACAACATGAACTGTATTCAAAGGTCGCAGCACTAGGAAGGTTGAGATCCACTGGTCTAGATTCTTCTAAAGATATGAGAAAATAGTTCAGACAGCGTGTCACTAATGGAGGAGAACAGCCATTAGCTGTCTGCCTCTCCTTTGGTTCATGCATTAAGATGAACTCTTCTTCATGTGCCGTGACTTTGAGTCACTTACCAGACAAACTCTAACTTCATACTCCGCATAAATACCCATTCAGGGCATCAGGCTACAATTCCTAGCATCAGTTCTGGGCAGTGTCTATTTAATCACTCTAAAAAGACAGAGTTCATTAAAAAAAAAAAAAAAACATAGCTAGCATTCCATTTGTACAGATGGGAGTTGTATAAAGTCCAAAGAGGCATCAAAGTAAGTCACTATATAAAATGGCTTCACATAACTGAAGTGGTGGTTCTCTGTGCAGACAGTACAGCACACTCTCCAGAGAGGTTTTGGTTTTTTGTTTTTTTTTGTTTGTTTGTTTGTTTGTTTTGGTTTTTTGGATTTGGTTTTTTTTTCGAGACAGGGTTTCTCTGTATAGACCTGGCTGTCCTGGAACTCACTCTGTAGACCAGGCTGGCCTCGAACTCAGAAATCCGCCTGCCTCTGCCTCCCAGAGTGCTGGGATTACAGGCGTGCGCCACCACCGCCCGGCTCCAGAGAGGTTTTTAAGCACATGTATTCCTAGGTGTGTGTGTGTGTGTGTGTGTGTGTGTGTGTGTGTGTGTGTGTCATTCCATGGCCGGCATGTGGAAACCGGAGGCAACATTCAGGATTCAGAGTTCTTCCACCATGTGGGCTCGAACTCAGGTTCTCAGGTTTGGCAGTGAGCACCTTTACCCACTGAACCATCCTGCCAACCAAGAGAAAGACCATAAACCATAAATGGTGCCATTACCATTCTAGGTAATTAGATCTTAAGAGTCGAGAAGTGGAGCTCCGCTATCAGTGGGGCCCTCACCACACACGAGCTGCAGACTGTGTCCATCACCCAGTTTTCAGTTCCTCCCTCTGTCCACTCCAGCCCCAAGCAGCCACAGCAATGCACAGACTGGCCCTCTCTAGGACCATGAATCAGGATTTCTTTCAAAGCTCTCAGATTTTTTTTTTTTATTTGGTTTTTTCGAGACAGGGTTTCTCTGTATAGACCAGGCTGGCCTCGAACTCAGAAATCTGCCTGCCTCTGCCTCCCAGAGTGCTGGGATTACAGGCGTGCGCCAACACCGCCCAGCTGCTCTCAGATTATTTTAATAGGCAGCTATGGTGGAGGACCACAGCTTTAAATTCATTGCGAGAAATCCAGTGAATACTAACAACTGTGTGTAGTAAGAATACTGCACACAACTTTGTGTTTGTGGCCATTCCCATGCTGATGCAAGGATCCCTCACTGATACAACTAATTTGATAATGGACCTTAATCTACAGTTCTAGTTCACCTTGCACATTTTAGTATCATATTCAAGATTGCCTCCCATCTCTCCTCTGGTTCTTGTGAAAACCTCTCTAGCAGAGTGATGCTGTATGTTTCTAATTCTAGCACTTGGAAGGCAGAGGCAGGTGGATCTCTATGAGTTTCATGCCAGCCTGATGTACTGAGTGAGTTCTAGGACAGCCAGAGCTGCAGAATAGACTTGGTCTTAAAGAGGGGTAGGTAGAGAGATGGCTCGTAGGTTAAAAGTGCTGGCTGCCCTTCCATAGGTCCTAGTTCAATTCCCAGCAACCACATGGTGGCCCATGACCATCTATGATAATTTTGGTGTCCTCTCTGGCCCTCAGGCATACGTTCAGGGAGAACACTATACATAATAAACAATATGTATATTTTTTTTAAATCAAAACCTCCCTAAGCAGCTTTCTTCTCCCTAGGCTGACAGTGCTAGAAGGAATATGAGAAACATCTGCCTAAGATAACGTGATCTTCAGAAACGACTGGTACTTGCGTTCTTGCCATTTTTTTTTTTCCGAGACAGGGTTTCTCTGTGTAGCCCTGGCTGTCCTGGAACTCATTCTGTAGACCAGAGTGGCCTCGAACTCAGAAATCTGCCTGCCTCTGCCTCACAATTGCTGGGATTAAAGGCATGAGCCACCACTGCCTGGCAATGTGTTCTTGCCATTCTTAAAGTTATTTGGGGGCTGTTAGGATGGTGCAGCAGGTGAAGGCGTTCACCCCATGCTTCTTGCACTAAGTTTGATTCCAGAACCACGTGGTGCAAGGAGAGAGCTGACTCCTGAAAGCTGTCCTCTGACCTCTTTCCTGCACACACACAAGTAACTAATAAAAATCTAAGAATTGAGCCGGGCAGTGGTGGCGCTCGCCTATAATCCCAGCACTTGGTAGGCAGAAGTAGGCGGATTTCTGAGTTCGAGGCCAGCCTGGTCTACAGAGTGAGTTCCAGGATAGCTAGGGATACACAAAGAAACCCTGTCTTGAAAAACCAAAAAAAAAAAAAAAAAAAAAGTAAAAATGAAAACAATTCCCCTTTAAGGTTCTTTCACCCGGGTGCCCCTTTACTAGGCATTTTCCTTTATAGATGCACCAATGGCTTCCAAATGTTCTCTCTCTCTCTCTTTTTCTTTTTTTCTTTTCTTTTCTTTTTTTTCTTTATTTCTTTTTCTTTTTCTTTCTTTCTTTCTTTCTTTCTTTCTTTCTTTTTTTTTTTTTTTGAGACAGGGTTTCTCTGTGTAGCCCTGGCTGTCCTGGAACTCACTCTGTAGACCAGGCTGGCCTCGAACTCAGAAATCCGCCTGCCTTTGCTTCCCAAAGTGCTGGGATTACAGGTGTGTGCCACCACCACCCAGCTCTCTCTTTTTTTTTAATCTTTCACTTATTAACCTCTCCGATTTTTTAAAAGATTTTTTAAAAGATTTATTTATTATATGTAAGTACACTGTAACTGTCTTCAGACACTGCACAAGAGGGTGTTAGATCTCTTTACATATGGTTGTAAGCCATCATGTTGTTGCTGGGATTTGAACTGTGGAAGAGCAGTCGGTGCTCTTAACCATCTGAGCTATCTCTCCAGCCCCCCCCCCCAAAATGTTCTCTTAAAGGACATTGTTTTGTTTTTATGCCTGAACATCTGCTTTCAAGCTTATATGGTAAAAGATGCCATTTAATTCCGTGTGGGTCATTTACTTTTGAGCTACAATAATTAAAATAATTTTTCAGCCAGGCGGTGGTGGCGCACGCCTGTAATCCCAGCAACTGGGAGGCAAAGGCAGGTGGATTTCTGAGTTCAAGGCCATTCTGGTTTACAGAGTGAGTTCCAGGATAGCCAGGGCTACACAGAGAAACCCTGTTTCAAAAAAACCAAAAAAAAAAAAAAAAAAAAAGATAAAATAAAATAATAAAATAATTTTCCACACAAAAAACACACTAGCGAGATTTAATGTTTTTTGTTGTGATTGTTTTGTTGGGTTTTTGTTGTTGTGTTGTTGCTGTTGTTGTTGGCTGGTTGGTCGTTGGTTGGTTTTGGTTTTTCTAGACAGGGTTTCTCAGTGTAGCTCTCGCTGTCCTGAAACTTGCACTGTAGACCAGGCTGGCCTCAAACTCCTGAGCACTGGTATTAAAAAGTTGTGCCACAACTGCCTGGCTTAACTATTTATTTTGAGGCAACTCTTCATATTTATCTAAACAAATATGTGCATCTTTACATAAGGGATCTCACACTCAATGTATTGCTTTGTGCCTTGCCTCCTTTTAGTTGGTTGAGAACATTGGTATGTAACCATAATTACTGATTTTAGCCTTTGTTAAAGACTGTCATTTGCATTATGTGAATTTTTAATTTATGTGTTTTTTGTTTTGTTTTGTTTTGTTTTGTTTTGTTTTGTTTTGTCTTGTTTTTCGAGACAGGGTTTCTCTGTGTAGCCCTGGCTGTCCTGGAACTCACTCTGTAGACCAGGCTGGCCTCAAACTCAGAAATCTTCCTGCCTCTGCCTCCCAAGTGCTGGGATATTTTATGTGATTTTTAAGAGCTATATATGTTGTAAGCATTCTTTATTTTGTGTTCAAAATTTGAGCACCTTGTTATTAGTCTTTCAACCTTATTTATAATGTCTGCTTTAATTTTTATGAAAACCAATTTTTTAAATTTTATGGGTCCTGGGTTTGTTTGTTTGACATGCTTACAATGAGCTTTGCTGTGTCATGATATAAAGGGCTTCCCCAATGGCTTAATACTTTGATAGTTTTATTCTTTATGTTACATCTTCGTTCGGTCTTGAGTTAACCACTGTGAGATACAGCAGCTTTCTCTAGCTTCCCCCTCTTGACTACATTCCTTAAGTACATATGGCTGCTGTGCACTCTGGCCTGTGCTTAGGGCTCCTGCATCGCTACATACAGTCATTTCAAAACCTGTAGTGCAAACCCTCCGTAAGTGCAAAATCTCATGTGTGTGTGTGTGTGTTCAGTATGTTTGCCGTCTTGGCTATCAGTTGTGTGTAACAGTGTCATCATAGACTTGTATATTACATTACATTACATTACATTATATTATATTATATTATATTTATTATGCACCTGTATTGTATTATGCACATATATTATATTATATTATGCCAGTACTCAAAAAGGGATGGCAGGAAAAACATGTATGTAAGAGCCCTCCCACTCAGCTGCATATTTAAGGCAAGGCCTTATCCCAAGAAAACACAGCAGTGGAGGCAAATAGACGGATCAGTGGCTAAAAGGCTGCAAACATCTGAAGAGCTTAGTCTGAGCCCTGGAAGCCACAGGGGAAAGGAGAGACTCTGTGACCTCTCTGTGTACATTTTCTCTCTCTCCCTCCCCACCGCCTTCTCTCTCCCTGTTTCTCACTCTTCCTACTCTTTCTTTATTCCACTCTCTTCCCTACTCTTTGAAAATAAAGATTTACTAATTTTAAGTATATAAGTTCACTGTAGCTGTCTTCAGACACACCAGAAGAAGGCACTGGATCCCATTACAGATGGTCATGAGCCACCATGTGGTTGCTTGGATTTGAACTCAGGACCTGTGGAAAAGCAGTCAGTGCTCTTAACCACTGAGCCTCTCTTTCCTACACTTCACACCATTCTCCCTTTTCTATCTCTCTCCCCCTCTTTCTTCCTCTCTGTCTCCTGTCACTTACATTAGACAATAATAAGAGCTATATATTTTTTAAAATGAAATATAACTTTTATTTCCAAGACAATAATCAGAACAGTAGAAGAGGAAAGCTTTGCCAATAATAAAAGAATATTAAATACTTAAGAATACAAACAGGCAGAGGAAGGGGGATTTCTGACTTTGAGGCCAGCCTGGTTTATAACGTTTATAGAGGTCACAAACATAAAAATGGACTATTGGGGGGCTGGAGAAATGGCTCAGTGGTTAAGAGCACTGACTGCTCTTCCAAAGGTCCTCAGTTCAAATCCCAGCAACCACACAGTGGCTCACAACCATCAATAATGACTTTTATTAGTGTCTCACAGTCTCACAAAGTAAATGCTGTGCTCCCTATGTTGCTTAAATGAAATTGATGCAATGCCCCCAAATGTTTATGATCTTTTAGCTTTTAAAAGAAAAATCCTGTTACAAAATAAGCAGATACACAAGGAGTTATAAAAATAGTGTAGAGAAAAGCCACAAGCTGGCTTGGTGGACAGGGACTCTTGTCACCATGCCAGGCAATCTGAGTTTGTTCCCCAGGACCCACAGGATGAGAGGGGGAACCACTCCCACAGCTGTCCCCACACTTCCACATGTGCACTGGAATCATATGCACACATACAACAACATTTAAAATGTAACTAAAAACAGCACAGATCAGGGCTGGAGAAACAGATCAGTGGCTAAGAGCACTTGCCGTCTTCCAGGGGACCCAAGTCAGTTCCCAGCCCCCAGGTTGGGTGGCTCACACTACCTGCAGCTCCAGTTCTAGGAGATTTGAAACCTTCTTTTGGCCTCTGTGGGCACCTGCACATCTACACAGATAGCATACATGTACATCAGTACACACAATACACGTGAATAAAAACAAATCTTATACAAAGGCACAGAGAGTTAAGAAGTATAGACCCAATTCCTCCAGTGATTACATATGACATAATATAAAAACCAAAAAGCAATGCAGGTATGAGCGTGCCTCTGTGACACATGCCATTACACGTGTGTCTCTGTGTGACCACTGCACCAGCCAAGACAAGAAACTCCATTACCACAAGGATCTCTCTTCTTCCATCCATAAAGAGTCACACCAGTCCCCATGGCTAACTGGATGTACTGGCTGATTTGTGTGTCAACGACCTGAGTTAGAGTCATCTGAGGAAAGAGGCTTAGCTGAAAAAAATGTCTCCATGAAATCCAGCTGTAAGGCATTTTAGTGATCAATGGGGGAGGGCTAGCCCTCTGTGTGTGGTGCCAACCCTGAGAAAAATGGCCCAGGGTTCTATCAGAAAGCGGGCCGAGCAAGCTACGTGGAACAAGCGGTAAGCTGCACCCCGCCATGGCCTCCGCACCCCGCCATGGCCTCCGCACCCCGCCATGGCCTCCGCACCCCGCCATGGCCTCCGCGTCAGCTCCTCTCTCCAGTTCCTGCCTCTTTGGGTTTCCGTCCTGACTTTCTTCAATGAAGAACACCAATATGGAAGTATAAATCAAATAAACCTTCTCCACCCCAAGTTGCTTTTGTCCGGGTGTTTCATCAGAGAAACAGTAACCCAAACTAAGACAGCCAGGAACGTGGCAGGGTTGTCCCTTCCTGCGTGGACGATCCAGAAAGGCCACCGTGGGACTCTGAGAGTGAAGCTTGAATTGTGTTGGAGATTGCAGAGCCATGGAATGCCTGTCAAGGAGTTAGAGTCATCAGAGGAAGCCTGTCAAGGAGAGGAGAGCTGCTTGTAGGGACCGGAAGAGGTCTCCTAGCAAACCAAAGAGAGGTTTGCTACGCGACCTCAAGCCCCTGGACTCCAGACAGGGAGCGACAGGGTGTGAAGTTTGCTCTGCTGGTTTTTGGTCTTTCTTTGGTCCAATATTTCCGTATTATGTATCCTTTATATTGGAGTAGTAATAAATATTGTGTGCCATTATTAGTTGGAAGTATGGGATTTGCTTTTTGCTTTTACAAGGGATTACTTTGAGTCTTAGAAGAGAGTTTGAACTTTGAACTTTCTTGGTTGTTGTTTTGTTTTGTTTTGTTTGAGACAGGGTTTCTCTGTGTAGCCCTGACTGTCCTGGAACTCACTCTGTAGACCAGGCTGGCCTCAAACTCAAAAGATCCTCCTGCCTCTGCTTCCTGAGTTCTGGGATAAACCATAGATTATTAAACCTAAATATAGGACACTATTTCTAGAATTTGTTTTTGTCCTTTAAATAACTCTCCCTTTTCGCCTCCATGGGCATCAAGTCTGCACGTGGTACACAGACAAACACGTAGGCAAAATGCCCACACACATGAAATGAAATATTGTAGTTAGATCCCTTCTGGTAATAGTTTCCATACAACTCATCTGATGTTAAGTAGCTAAGCAGAGATTGGAGGCCACTGAAGAGACGCCCCTCCCTGATGAGCTTCTTGGAGCTCCACTGTCCAAGCAAAGCATTATCATTGGCCCCTTAAGATTTCAATTACCATATAAAAGGTGGGAATTTCGGGGGCTGGAGAGATGGCTCAGCGTTAAGAGCACTGACTGCTCTTCCAAAGGTCCGGAGTTCAAATCCCAGCAATCACATGGTGCCTCACAACTATCTGTAACAAGATATGATGCCCTCTTCTGGAGTATCTGAAGACAGCTACAGTGTACTTACATATAATAAATAAATAAATCTTTTAAAAACATTTTTTAAAAAAGGTGGAAATTTCAAGGAATTGTTGAAGCCATTGAGTGAAAGCTTCCTTCCAGTCAAAACAATAAATTCTGGGTTCTACCCCGGGCCCTGGATAGAGACGGGACATTTTCATATGCCCGGAATTTATATACTATTGTTTTTTCACTTAAGACTTAATCCGGTGGTAGCCTATGCCTTTAATCCCAGCACTTGGGAGGCAGAGGCAGGTGGATTTCTGAGTTCGAGGCCAGCCTGGTCTACAGGGTGAGTTCCAGGACAGCCAGGGCTACACAGAGAAACCCTATCTCAAAAAAAAAAAAAAAAGAAAGAAAGAAAGAAAAAGAAAAAGAAAAAAAAAAGACTTAATCCAGGGGTTAGAGAGATGGCTCAGCGGTTAAGAGCACCGACTGCTCTTCCAAAGGTCCTGATTTCAAATCCCAGTAACCACATGGTGGCTCACAACCATCTGTAATGAGATCTGATGCCCCCTTCTGGAGTGTCTGAAGACAGCTACAGTGTACTTACATATAATAAATAAATTCTTTAAAAAAGAAAAAAAGAAAAGACTTAATTCAGCTAGGCCTGTCAGTTACCTACCCAGGAAGAATAAGAAAGGCTGATTTACCTGAGGCCGTGATAAGGAGATGGGAGGAGGAAGGATCCCTTCATGAGGCCATGGATTTGTCTTTGTGAGATGACTCAGCCATTAAGAGTACTGGCTGCTCTTCCAGAAGACCCAGGTTCGATTCCCAGTACCCACATGGTGGTTCACAACTGTACCTCCAGTTCTGAGGTGTGTGACACCCTCTCTGGCCTCTGTGAGCACCAGGCACAAACATACACATACACACATTTTAATATATTAATTTAAAAATTAAAGAAGATTATATATTCAGTCATGCAATGACAGGTAACTCTGAAGATGTGGAGAACTCTCTGTCTTAAACTTTGTGTTATCTTGTGTCAGACATAAAGTTAGGTGTGTGTTTCAACGATCTGCCATCAAGTGGAGAGGTTATTAGCACTCTGAGCTCATAAAAACACAGGACAGGAAAGTTACGAGCCAGTCACCTTTGACACTGAGTCTTTCATATTAACTCCTTCATTCTAGGTCTCATCACGAGTTAGATCAGTGGCCTGAAGGAGAAAGGACTAGAGGCTGGTTTATAGAGGGTTCCTCAGGATACATGGACCACACAGAGACCTGCAGCATAAGGGCTTGGTAAGTGTGTGCCCAGAAATGAGGGCTTGAATTCAGACGCCCAGAATCCTTGTAAAGCCTGGGCACTGTGTCAAGAGGCTGTAGCCCTTGGCACTAGGGCAATGAAGAGGGGTAGCGTGCTGAAGCCCACTGGCCGGCCAGCCAGATCAATGAGTTCATGCACAGTGGAAGAGTCTATCAGGCGCCATCTGCAGAGATGGATGCTTCAGTAGTCAAGTGTTTTCTCTGCAATCCCAGAACTCACAAACTAAGCCTCGTGTCCCACAAAAGCCTATAGCTCGGCTCTGAGTGATCCAGCACCTTCTTCTATTCTCTGCTCTCTGACCAGACACAGGTGTGCACACCTGCACACGCATGCTCTTACAGTCACACCCATGCTGTGCTTGTTACATACACTATCTTTGTTTATTTTCTATCACTGTACTAAACACCAGGACCAAACCCAGATTGGGGGGTGGGGAGTTCATTTGGCTTCATCTTACAGTCCATTATCAAGGAAGGCAAGGCAGGAACCCAAGGCAGGAACTAAAGCAGAAACCAAGGAGGACTCCAGCTTACTGGCTTGCTCGGACTGAATCCTTACATAATCCAGGTCCACCTGGCCAGCAGCGGCACCCCTCACAGAGGGCTGGGTAGGGAGAATGCTGGGTTCTTAAAAACCCCATTTATGTTATGTAAACATGTTTTTAGTTTAATCCAAGGTGTGGGATATGGGGCTGCTTCAGATTATCCACAAGAGCAGACTGTTCGCCTTGTGCGTGCTCCGGCAGGGGCCTGATTCTGCCAGCTGCGGATAGTTTCATTCTGAGGAGTCTGGAGAGGGTATAAATGCCAGAGCCCCAAGAGGGTGCACTTGAGGGAGTGGGAGTGGGAAGAAGAAGGAGGAGGAGGAAGAGGAGGAGGAGGAGGAGATGCAGCTGTTCCTCTTGCTGGTTCCTGCTTCTTCTGCTGTTGTTGCTGGTGGTCTAGAGAAAAGAAGACTAGAAGCAGGCTGGAGAGATGGATCAGCGGGTAAGAGCACTGACTGCTCTTCCAGAGGTCCTGAGTTCAAATCCCAGCAACCACATGATGGCTCACAACCATCTGTAGTGAGATCTGATGCCCTCTTCTGGTGTGTCTGAAGACAGCTAGCTACAATGTACTCATATACATCAAATAAAGAAATCTTTTTAAAGAAGAAGAAGAAGAAGAAGAAGAAGAAGAAGAAGAAGAAGAAGAAGAAGAAGACGACTAGAAGAGGAAGTTGTGGATGACCTGACTATGAATATTGGACTTGGGCCAAGGAACTCGATGCCCCTATTCATCTACAGGAGGCAGTTTAAAGAGACCTACACCTCCTCCCCCTCTAACCTTCTTTCTCTCCTGTCTGGCGATGGGGTGTTGGAAGGAATGACAGCCGTCAAGAATGACCGACTCTGGGGGCAAGAGAGGAGCAGAGGATCCAAGTGCCCTGGCTGACAGCTGGTCATCACCTTGCTAGACCGACAGATGCAGAGAGACAGCCACACCCAATGAGCGGTTAACAATCTGACAGTGTGGTGAGGGACCTAAAAGGAACAGAAAAGTGGAAGCACCTCACAGGATTGTCACAGGGAAGTATTTTTGTCCCCCCCCCAAACATGCTTGATAATAAAGTGGACAAAATAATACACTCTGTCAGCTAGGTGGTACACACCTCTAATCCCAACACTTGGGAGGCAGAGGCAGGCAGATTTCTGAGTTTGAGGCCAGCTTGGTTTACAGAGTGAGTTCCAGGATAACCAGGGCTACACAGAGAAACCCTATCTCAAAAAAAGCTACCAAGCAAGCAAGCACGCAAACACTCTGTCAGGTTCTTTCCCCAGCTCCACACTGACTTCTCAATGGATCCCTGAGCAACCTAGCCTTGGTGGCAGAGATGGAAGATACTCAAGAACAGACGGAGATCCCCCCCTGACTGAAATGGGGGCTGCCCCAGAGGAGTCTTCACTCACAGTATGTGCCAACAGCCTGGCCGTGTGGAGTTGTTTCCCTATGGTACCAGCCAGACACCAATGACAAGTTGGTGACCCTTGACCTCTCCCACTGTAAGAGGAGAGAGTTGTCCTCTCTGGAGAAGATATATTTTTCCGGACGTGAACTTTCCTTTCCTGCTCAGTGCTTCTGCCAACACTTCTGTAGACCGGTGGGCTGCCTCATGCACGGTCGTGCCCACAGATCACATCTGATCAAAGAAAGAATTTCACAGCACCCTTACCACAATCCCATCACCCAGAAGCCAGTGGGTGACATCATAGGCACTTAGTCACGGTGTCAACTGTGAGATGACACCCTAAAAATATGGAACATGTCTCAAGGGTGGCAGCGGGCGCTGTGAGGCAGAGACCTTGTGTACTGGGAACCACAGGGAGGCAGTCAGACAAGTTCCTCTTATTATTATTCGTTATATAACAGCGTTGAGAAGCCTCAAACTTTCCTGGATTGGCACCAGCCTTGGTGGGGATTAAAGGATACAACCCTGGTTCCACCTTTACAGAGACTGCTTCCGCTCAGACAGTGGGGCTCGGGCACCACAGAACCAATGAGCACAGGATCCCAGCTACCAGTGGGAAAGTGGGCTGCCACCAGCACACAGGAGGGAATGAGGAAGCCACCAGAGGCTCCTCAGCCAACAGTAAATGTCAATACAAAACTGTAGCAAACAACAGGGAGGAAAGTCAAGGCTTTCAGGGATGGGTCACCTCACTCGCAAACAACCCCTCCCCCCCCATCTAGATATGTTCTTAGATGAGGACAGAAAAAAATTGTTTTTGTTTTTCAAGACAGGACTTCTCTGTGTAGCCCTGGTTGTTCTGGAGCTCATTCTGTAGACCAGGCTGGTCTTGAACTCAGAGATTTGCCTGCCTCTGCCTCCTGAGTGCTGGGATTAGATCTACTACCCAGGGAAGGCAGACATTTTTTGTGTGTGCCAGTTACCTTGTTTTTTGTTTTGTTTGGTTTGGTTTGGTCTTTTTATTGTTTTGTCATTTTGTTTTCCAGAGCTGAGGACCGAACCCAGGGCCTTGTGCTTGCTAGGCAAGTGCTCCACCCCTGAGCTAGATCCCCAATGTCGAGGGACAGACATTTTAAAGAGAGAAGAGAAAACTTCAGATACAGACTTGTAGCTAATTACAAGGACTGTGAGGAAAGTTTGGTTATTGGGTAAGAGGACTGTCAGGGGGCTGCGGCTAACTGCAAACTCTAAGCACCCGGTGTAATGGATGTGACGTCTGTGGGGCACTTCACTGTTAGGAGGGAGAATGAGGACATCATCTTCCCTTGGGGGCAGGGCAGTTAGAGCAGAAACGGAAGGTTGTTTCCTTGTGTGGCTGTTCAGATGTCGGATACACTGTGGAAGCTGAGTGACCCTCGGCACTGTTGTCCGGTCTTGTCTCTCGGCCTCTACCTTTCTCCCCAGGCATTCATGCTAGAGCCGCCCACCGTGTACCTTCTGCCTTGCCAGATGCCTTATCGGTGGGAGTGTGCAGAGGCTATCCCGGAGAGCCGCGGAAGGAAAGGGGCATTGTTGCCTGGTGCTGCTTCCTGCATGGTTTTGGGCTGGCTGGGGCTCGACACCGTTCACCATGTAGCCCTGATGGGCTGGCTCTCACAGCACCCGCTGATGACCCTGTGGGCTAGCTCTGACTTCACAGGTCACCTATTTTGTGGCAGCTCCCTTCCCTCCCTTACTTCAGTCCCAGCCTCGGTGGGACCTCAGTGCTGCTTTCTGCACTTTTGCTCCTGGATCCTTTAATTAGCGTTTCCTTGCTAACGAGCATTCAAAGTTCAAATTACCACGCGGTTGCCTGACTCTCAGAAGACAGTGTGGAGACTGTGAAACATCATGGGGTCTTTTTGAAGTTAGACCAAATCTGTTTTGCATTATGCTATAGCCTCGAGCAGAGGGTGGCTAAGAGCCAGACACCGGGGTTTGAATGAGAACTGCTCATCACCGGCTGGTGTATGTGAACGTGTGGTTTCATTGGGGCACTGCCCAGGGAAGTTATGAAACCGTTACAAGATCCTTGTCAGAGGAAGAATGTCACCAGAGATGAGGTTTGAGGATTTATAGCCTCACCTACTTCTGACTCGCTCTCTCTGTTTCCTGTGTGTGGTTGAGATGTTGGTCTCTCAGCTTCCGGCTCCTGCCTCCCCTGACTTTAGGGGCTCTGGCCATCTGGCACCATACAGCAAAAATAGACACCTTCCTCCGTTGATTTGGTTTCAGTGGCTAAGAGTTCCAGAAAGGATCATCTGAGGTCAGTTCTGATCTCTTCTTTCTGCTTTACATCAGCCTTTGGTTCCCAGGCTGAAAAGGATAGGCTGGGAATTTGAGTGGAGGATTCTGAGTAAGAAGGCCAAGAGAGAGAGCGTAGCAGGCCGGGCGGTGGTGGCGCACGCCTGTAATCCCAGCACTTGGGAGGCAGAGGCAGGCGGATTTCTGAGTTCGAGGCCAGCCTGGTCTACAAAGTGAGTTCCAGGACAGCCAGGGCTACACAGAGAAACCCTGTCTCGAAAAAAAATGAGAGAGAGAGAGAGAGAGAGAGAGAGAGAGAGAGAGAAAGAAAGAGAGAATAGCAGAGGAAACTGATTCTTACTTTCTACGGTAGGAAGCTCTGTGGATCACTAAGACACGTGAGGTCATACAACGGTGGTAACAGGCACACGTCACTCCCTAGAGCTATTTTAATCCTAGGCAAACCTAAGGGAGATTCTTAGTCCAGGTTTTAAATATAAATTTTAAAACCATTTCCCTCTGTGTTACCAGATTTAGGAGAGGGTACCTCGAGGTATGATCTCAGTTAACGTCCACTCTCTTAATGGAGTCTCTTCAAAGAGGGGCAGCAAGGTGGCTTCTGTTGTCTGAGTCTCTATTTTTTTTTCACAAGGCCAAATCATGTCTCAACTTATTCTAAAATAATCTTAATCACCTTACCAGCTGGAGCAATTGGGAGGGAGAAGGCCCCTACCCACCTGTGTAGGGGGCCCATCCATTGTCCTCCGTCAGGGTCTCCTTCTTTGTACCTTGGGCATGTCTGTGACTCTGCCTGCGGGGTCTGCACTCAGGAGACCTCCCCTGGGGTCTGTTTCCTTGTCTTCAGCAACTTCCACAGTCCTCACACACCTGTTGAGCTATGTTCAGAGAGAGCTTCAGCAATGATAACTTCTATACTTCATGACACCTGACTGGGGCCCAGAGCTCTTAGAAGGTGCGTACTGGTTAGGAGCCCAGTCTCGGGGATCTGTGACCACTCTGATCAAGAGGACGGGCTAGTTTATGAGAAGGGTGTCCTTCCTCTGGGGTGCTGGCTGGATGCCTTTGCCCCCTTGTCCCCATTGCTGTAGGCTTCCAAGCCTTGAGGAACACAGGGCAGCGCCACCAATCTTGTCCCTTTAACGTCTATGTAACATTTAGGTAACGTTTACGAAATAATCCAAATTTTTAAATCTTGGATTTGCCATGACTCAATTTCCCTCAAATGGTTAAAGCCTTAAAAAGTGAGCAAAAGCACAGGCAGTTAACTTAATTAGATATATGTTCTTGTTCTTTGGCCAGCTCCTATAAATGTAGGCATGAGTAGATCAATACAGCCTTAGGAATTCTCATAAACTTCAGTAATGGCCCATCCTCCACAAACCTTGTACAATTTATTCAAAACCTCGGTGACTTAAGTTTCTCCCTTGTTCTTAGAACAAAAATCTTGTTTTTCCATATAACATTCACCCTCATCTAAAATAGTCTTTTCAGCCGGGGCGGTGGTGGCACATGCCTGTAATCCCAGCACTCTGGGAGGCAGAGGCAGGCAGATTTCTGAGTTCCATGCCAGCCTTGTCTACAGAGTGAGTTCCAGGACAGCCAGGGCTACACAGAGAAACCCTGTCTCCAAAAAAACAAAAAAACAAAAAAACAAACAAACAAAAAAAGTCTTTTTCTTTTAACCCCTTAACTTCACACTTCCATCCTTTTCAACAATTCTTTCTCATAATCATTTATTTTTTTCCTTGCTAAGTATAAATTAAATCTAAATTATGTACATGGCATATCATAGAAAATTAAGAATGTCCTGGAACTCACTCTGTAGACCTGGCTGGTCTCAAACTCAGAAATCTGCCTGCCTCTGCCTCCCAAGTGCTGCGATTACAGGCACGTACCACCACGCCCAGCTGCCTCTATTTTTAATTACCATACTGTTTCTCGTTATTGCAAGAAAAACCTCCTCTCTCTCCACTTGGCCCTTCCGTGCTATGCTCTCTTTACCCTGGGGCCTAAGAGTTAGAAAGAGATGGAGGCCCCGCTTGCTCACCGCCACCTGAAACTCTACTTCAGGGGATCTGATGCCCTCTTCTGGCTTCCTGCAGAACTACACTCACAGGCACATGAATCAGTGATAAAATATTTTTAAAAAGTCACTCTATCAAGATAATTATTGCCTGGAGGTGGTGGCGCACGCCTGTAATCCCAGCTTTTGGGAGGCAGAGGCAGGTGGATTTCTGAGTTCAAGGCCAGCCTGGTCTACAGAGTGAGTTCCAGGATAGCCAGGGCTACACAGAGAAACCCTGTCTCGAAAAACAAAACAAAACAAACAAACAAACAAACAAAAAAAGATAATTGAAGAATCAGATGAGATAATAGCTAGAATAGACACAGAAGAGTTTCTGGGATAAGGGGTGCTAAAAAGGAGGATATCAGATAAAATAAGAATCTTGTCCTAAGAGGGTGAAACCATGGTTCACAGTTGTGACCTTGGAGGGGCGTGTTGTTGTTGTTGTTGTTGTTGCTGCTGTGGCTGCTGTTGGAGTTATTATTATTATCCCATGTTGGGTGTTGGTTGTAGTTTGTTTTTTTTCTCAGTTCGTTGTTATTAGTGGTGGGAGAGATGGCTCAGCAGTTAAGAGCATTGGCTGCTCTTCCAAAGGACTAGGGTTTCAGTCCCCAGCGCCCACACGGCAGCTCACACCTGACTGCAACTCCAGTTCTAGAGGATCCTACACCCTCGTACAGACATACATGCAGGCAAAACACCAATGCCATTAGAAAATAAAATTTACAAAAAAAAAATAGTATTATGGGCTGATGAGATGGCTCAGTGGTTAAGAGCACTGACTGCTCTTCCAAAGGTCCTGAGTTCAAATCCCAGCAACCACATGGTGGCTCACAACCATCTGTAATGAGATCCGATGCCCTCTTCTGGTGTGTCTGAAGACAGCTACAGTGTACTTACATATAATAAATATATAAATCTTTTTTAAAATGTTATCATTATATAGCGTTGGGTAGATGTTTCTTTCTAAGCAGCCATCCCTAGTGGCACCAGAGGAGAGAATATTGAATACTGACACCATCTTTGGCCAGATGTGGAGCTGAGGCCTAAGGAACTGAGCCAGCTGACCAGCCACACCATGTGGATTTCCTGCCAGAGGCAACGGACTTCTGAATTGGAAAAGTGAACAGAGTTCATCCTGGCAGCAGGGGAGTGTCCCTAAAGGGGAACACTGATGGATATGGTTGTGTTGTTAAGAAGGGAACATTTCATAGCTGGGCGGTGGTGGCGCACGCCTGTAATCCCAGCACTCTGGGAGGCAGAAACAGGTGGATTTCTGAGTTCGAGGCCAGCCTGGTCTACAGAGTGAGTTCCAGGACAGTCAGGGCTATACAGAGAAACCCTGTCTTGAAAAACAAACAAAAACCAACAACAACATCAAAAAAAACAAAAAAGAAAAATAAGGAGGGACTGGAGAGGGGAGGGTTGGGGAGGAGAGAGGACTGGTGCGAGGGAGCACAGGCTGGGGAGAGGGAGCACAGGCTGGAGCCTGCATTGGCCAGGTCAAACACTGAGGGTCCCTGCTCAAGAGCAAAAACTGAAGGTGGCCAAGGGGATTCCACCCAAAGGCAGGCTTCCCTTCTGTTTGCTTTGTCACTGCTGTGTTTCAGAGAAAAGAGGGTCAGATCCCTTTCCGAATCTGTTTCTTTCCTTTGTTATCATAGTCTGTAAGAAGTTTACATACAAATCTTCACCTGCTGATTTTATTCCTTTTGTATGAGGCTTATCTCCCCAATTACAGAACTATGTGCCTCAGAGGAAATTCATAATATATAACAATCATATATAGTATATAATTATAATGTATATTATATATTGTTTCATTATATATTATATTTGATATATGCTGCATTATAATATATTTATAATATATAATAGAGTAGTCTGTATATATTATACAGTAATATTATACAGTATAACATATTATATTATACTATATAATAATATAATATATACAGTATATTGTATTGTATAATGTATACTATATATTATATAATGTATAATGTATACTATATATAGTATATGGTATATAGTATCTAGTATGTGTTCTATGATCTATGACATATGGCATGATATAATGTATTATGTACAATATATAATACTTATTATATTGTACATTAGCTAATATATTCTCTATAACATATATATTACCTGTTATATTATATATTGTGTTATAAATATTATAAGGGAAACTTTTTTAAAGCTTATTTTGTATTTTCCCTGCATGTATGTCTGTGTACCACTGTCTGCCTGGTGCACTAGAAGGTCAGAAAAGCTTATTGGATCCCCTGGAACTGAAGTTATAAACGGTCCTGGGCCACTGTATGGGTGCTTTATTGAATCCAGGTCCTGAAGAAGAGAGGTCAGTGCCCTTAACCGCTGAACCATTGCTCCAGCCCTGAGAATTATAGCTCCAGCCCTGAGTATTATATTCTTACGGGCCTCAGATATTTTATTCTCCTTTCCACAAAAGGAAGCCTGGCTTTCCATCCCCAGCTTGTGCGGTGATGCTGGGTCAGAGGCTTCATCCTCCCCGTCCTACGTGAAAACCGCCAGGGGCATCTCCGAGGCCCTTCATGGCTACTGATGGGGTCCGTGTAAACTCCTGCCGGGTTCACTCCTAGAGTCTGTGCTGACCACCCTATGCCACATGGAGGTGTCCTCCAGATCAGGTTCCTTAGCTCTGCATGGAGGGTTCTTACGAGTGTCCAAATCATTCTCTCTGTCTCTGGTCCCTCTTGGGAGACAGGAACCTCAGATTGGGAGTCTGCACCTGCTCTCTGTGCTGTGTCTCACACAACCTCAGGGATGCCGCAGCCACCAAAACAGGACTGTGAGACGTTGATTTTCTCCTCCTCCTCCTGGTCCTCCTCCTCCTCCTCTTGGTTTGGGAGCTGTCTTCACAGAGCCTCACACCCACCCTAATGCAATGCCGGGAGGCTGTTGGAGAGAGTAATTAACCTGCCCTTCCTCCTTTCATCCACAACCCGGGATTTACTCCAAGTCCTTCCACCTCTATCCCCACCACTCACACTGGCCGTTTCTTGTATTGTCCCTGGACCTTTTGTTTCCCATTTTCAGCTCAAACTCGTGCCTGATGCCACCTCAGTCACAGTCTCATCCCTGGGAAATCCCTAGCCGCCAAGGCAGAGTCCACAGTGCGGTTCTTCACGTCATGGCACCCACTTGAGCCTTTGCGTTCCTGATTTACTTCTGGTTTTGGGTTCCTGTCAGTCCGGAAGCTAGAGTGTGTCTCTACATCCAGGCCACAAGGCGCAGAGTGTATCTCCCGAGATGGGAATCAGCTCCCAAGAACCTTGGTAATGAAGAGAGAGCCCTCTGTTGGGTCTGAGGATCAGTTCAAGAAAATAACCACACAATGCAAAGGGTTTCAGTAAGGCAAACATTTCCTTCTGCAAAAGGGTGCACAGCCGTGTCAAACTGAGTGCACAAGCACGTCCAGTGAGAGTCATGCTTGGATTTTATTCCCAACCTGAAGGGTCCTGGGCCTCCCCCTGGGTGGTCAGATTGTGGCCTCATATTCTTTTTTTTTTTTTTTTTTTTGAATTTGGTTTTACGAGACAGGGTTTCTCTGTGTAGCCCTGGCTGTCCTGGAACTCACTCTGTAGACCAGGCTGGCCTCAAACTCAGACATCTGCCTGCCTCTGCCTCCCAAGTGCTGGGATTAAAGACACGGGCAACCACTGCCTGGCAAAATATGCTTTTTAAACAAAACCTCATGAGTCAGGGAGATGCTGGAAACTCCCAAAAGAACTTTGTCTGTGGTCGTCGATCTTGGCTGCACCCTATCACTAGACGGTAAGACCCGTCTAGATTGTTGAAGACATGATACACTTTGTTTTCAGGACAGTGACATCAATCTGGAACTGACCTGAAATTTTCCTGTTGACTAGCTTTCACAGTAGGGAAGGGGTGGTGGGTGACCGCTGGTGACTTTTATTGATCTTATGGGAGTAACCATAGATTCTGGTTGGATTAGAGGCCTGTTCCCCAGGAAGGAAGTCATGCCTGGTTTTGTAAATATGACCAAAAAAGTCCGTAGTAAAAGGAGTCATAGCTTCTAAGGAACCTTTTTAATTTTTAATTTTTTCCTTCTTCTCAATGCTCACATTCTTAAACTACCTTCTAAATATTTTTTATACCCAGAGACTACTGCTGCTCTCAGCCTTGGCTAAAGAACCCTCTTTAGCCAAGTGTGCAACTGTTAAAACCGGTAGATAGTCAAAGAGCTGAGAGTAACGTGGTGGTTGAGTGCTCAATCCTAAATGAGACTTTGTCTCCACCCACACACACACCCCCCCCAAGGCTCAGGAAACACGGAGGAGAGAGGGTTGAAAGAGTGAAAGAGACAGGGGAAGGACGGGGAGGAGCGCTGAGAGAAATGCCGTCTTCTGGACGTGGTGATTGCTGCACTCGCAGCGGCTGTGATCGTCTGCGCATGAGCAGGGCAGTCCGCATTCCAGCCAAGGTGAGGGAGGCGCTCCCTCCCTAGGCCCCACCCCTAGCTGAGAAGCTATTGGCTGTCGGTGCAGGGAAAGGTAAAGTTGGTCTTCTCTGGTGTCTATGACCTCCGGTAGGTTGCCCACGCTTTGGTGGATGGCCCCACGCCCATGGGCACGTGGACAATACTAATTGGACTCTGTGAGTCATTTTTAAAGACAGAGGGCGTGAAGGTGGGAGGGAAACACGTGGAGGGCGCGGGAGTGGGGTGGGGGAGAAGAAATAGAGAGTGGGGTGGGTGTGACCAAGTTACACTGTATACACGTATCAAATGGTCCAAGAATAATTTTTAAGTAAAAAAAGAAATAATAATTTAAGTTCTATTGACATAGCCACTACAGAAGAGTTTCTGGATATGTGTACTATACAAGTATTTTCTTGCAGGCAACTGCTTAAGTGTCAGGTGGCACTGGAGCAGCTCACGCACAGGCAGCAGAAGAGGTGGGCACCAGTCTAGACTAGTCGATGGCCCTGCCAAGCGGTGTGGTGTGGCTCAAAAAGGGCCAAGGAGCCGATGGGGTCAAGGGAACAACGATCCTTCTGTTGAGCGCCTTCCTACAAAGAGAACGGTCATGGACCTCGCCCTTAGAAACTGGACACAGTTACTGCTGACTGAGAAATTCGAAAACTGACATCTAATTTCTGCTCCGAAGACTTACCTCTAAATCAACCAGCTGGCAGTTAGATTGACCTGCTACCACGGCTGAATCCCTTAGCCTCTTGCAGAAGCTCGTCCTGCACAGGGAACCTCTCCCTGTCTGCCAACTGCCCCATTGGGGAGCGACCCCAGGGACTGTGTCTTTCTGGGTTCTGCCAGTCACCCACTGGGAATCTGAAGATAAACCTTTTGTGGTTTACAAGGTAGGGGTTTGTGAGCCTGCTCTAAGGTAATTCAGGGCCCCGGTGCTGTTCTTGTCGGGATCTGTCCCTTTTTCTTCAATATGCATCTGGATTCCAAGGTCCCAAATGTCTGATTCTGGAGAAAACCAACAGCCTGTTCCCCCGGGCAGCCTCGACGCCTTTCTGTTCTCTGCAAGTCTCCAGACTCGGCTCTTGCAATGCATCTCCTGCTTCAAAGCCAAAAGCAGAGAAATCTCCACCCAAGACCCTTGTTTTCCTTCCAAACCCACGAGCCTATGCTCACCTTCCGCCCCTCCCCCGCCTTGGCTTCTCGAGACAGAGTTTCTCAGTGTAGCCCTGGCTGGCCTGCAACTCACTCAGGCTGGCCTCGAACCCGAAGATGTGCCTGCCTCTGACTCCCAAGTGTTGCAATTAAAGGCGTTTGCTACCACACAAGTAATCTTCATCATTTCTCTCATCCCTTGCGTTGAGAGCAGTGGAAAGGCCATTCTCTCTAGGGGGTTCTAGAGGGCATTCCCAGGCCTGTCAGAGACTCTGTCCGTTGTACTGCTCACTCCCCGTCCTCCAGCCCTCAGCTCCCGGGCCTCTGCCCTCAGCCTGGACTCAAGCCCTCCTATGCTGTGTACCCTGCCCAGCCAAACTGCACCCAGCAGGGCCACAGTGAGACTCCTTGAAAGAGCTGTCTCCACTTCCCTCCTCTGGTCCGCTTTTAACCCTTCATACTTAGCAATGCCAATGCCCCCATCTCTGCTACAGAATGATGTGTTTGCTTTACTCAAGCCTTGAGGTGACTAATTCACTGTCCAGGAAAATGTATGAGTCAACGCTTAAAGGGAGAAAATACAGGGTTTCATGGACTTAAGCTACGTGGTCCGGCTATCAAAGACTAGAAAATTGTAGAAAAAAAAAAACGAGAAATGAACATTACGACGATGAGATGGGTTCGTTTCTCCATTAACGCATAAAAACTGAAGGGGAAATGAGTTAACAAACTCCCTTGAGTCCCGAGTCGGGAACTAGAGTAAAATGACTAAATGGAGAAACAGTGTCAACGGGGATGGCGAGGACAGTCATGGCTCCACAGCAAGTTGACAACTGGGCTGCTAAAGAGGGCTCCTGTCTTTGCAGAGCGAAATCCATGAAGAGCCAAAGAGGCCAAGAGCGCACCTGGGTCACGGCGGGGGCGGGGACAGAGGAAGGACAGCCCCGCCCAAGCCCCGCCCCGCACTGCCTGTCCTCGGGGGAGCCGGAAGCGGGGCAGAGGAGGCCTTGCGAAGCCGATCAGCGCCAGTCCTGGGCTGGGGAAGCCCGTTGCGGGTCCTCGCTGACCCGCGGAGCCAGCCGCGAGCGCTCCGCGACCGGGCCGGGGGCCATGGCGACTCCGCGCCGCTGGCCACGAGTTGTCCCCGGGCCCGCGCTGGGATGGCTGCTTCTGCTGCTGAGCGCTCTGGCCCCGGGCCGCGCCTCCCCGCGCCTCCTCGACTTCCCGGCTCCGGACTGCGCGCAGGAGGTGAGAGAAGCCGGGCGGAGCGGGGATGCCCGGGCCGTCGGGGGTGGTGGGGAGGACGGCGGAGAGTGGTGAGGAGGTGTCAGATGGGCAGGAGTGCTGAGAGCCGTCGGCTGTGCGAAGGGGCGGACAGCCCAGGCTCCGGCGAGCCGGGGAGGCTGACAGTCCGCCCTAGGGACTAGAGGAGGTCCCGGGCATGGGGCGCAGCGTGGAGGCGCGCTGGCAAGGACTCCGGGAGTGGAGTCGCGGTGAGGGGACGTTCTAGGGAAACTACGCGGGCTGCGGTGTCACTGGAGCACGAGGCGGGGTGACAATTCCGTCCCGTCCGATTGGAAGATGGAGGCACCAGAGGAAGGCAGCTCAGGATGGACAGGGACCTAGAGAAGGGGTCTTGGCAGGAGCTGAACCAGTCTGGACTGGCCCCTAACTCCTTGCTCCCTGAGCAGTCATCCTCCAGACCTACTATGCTCAGGAGACCCAGCCTGGCCCCTAAGGTCCCCACAGGTTGGGTAGTGCGGGCGAGCCCGGTGCCCAGGGGAATCAAACAGGATGTGGGTTGAAAGATGCCTGTCCATCCCATGTTTTTTCACCACCACGTGTGTCCCAGAACCGAGAATGCCAAAATTGAGTTAACATGTGTGGAAGTCTGCCAGGCTGTTACTGCAAAGGAGGACCACCCCCCACCCCCGCTGCGCTCCTAGGGAACTGACACACCCCTGGCGGTTGAACCTTACTGTGCAACCCACTTGTTCGTTGAAACTAAACAAAAAACAACGAACCTGTGCAAAACATAGTGCCTGTTCAAAATAAACTTTCCTCCCAAAATAAACTTTCTGCCGTTTCTCCCCTTCAAGCCTTCTTCTCTTCCTCCACTGGTTTTTCTAGACCCTTCCCCTCCACTTCTACCGCTGACCCCAGGAACTGTCAGTGTTCAGTAGGTGAGTCAGAGGATATGAAACAAAAGGATAGTTCTCCTTATCTAATTTTGTAGATTTACCAAAAGAGGGTGGAGAGAGAGTGCCTATTTTACTGGAAAACGTGTTTTTCAAAAGTCTGAGGGTTGTTGGGAAATGTCATAGTGATCCCCATACTTGGCAAATGGGAGTGACATCTTCAGACAGGACAAAAGTGTCACAACGTGGAGGTCTGCTGTTTGTCTCTGGCTAGTCATTTGCCAGTGGCCTCTGGATACAAGTAAACTGAAAGTAAAGAAATACGCCTGGGACTCCAGAGTCCAGGGTGAAGTTAAGTTGTCTTGGATGTAGGAGCTGTCTGCAAGGCAGCCAGGAGCAAGAGTTCTTTGCACAACCAGTGTGTGTATGCAGAATCCAGGAGAAAATGACTTCCAGCTGGGCTGTTCTTCATTGAGAAGACATTTAAGCAGCTCCGATCCAGATCGGCAGCCTCAGAAACATTGCTTAAGGCATTCGCTCCCACTGGTGAACGGACTGGGCCAGTGTCCCTAGGTGAGGCAGGGTCAAGTGGAAGATAGGGGTGTCTGTGGAATAGGAGGGGGAGATGGGTGGGAGCTGGGCCAAAAAGGCTGTGAGGCCTGTGGAAGCTCGCCCAGACTGTCAGCTACAGTCCCGGCCATAAATCCTGAGGGTCTTTGGGAGTTTGGTTTGGATTTAGTTTTAGTTTTTGTTGTTGTTGTTGTTGTTTTAATTTTGAGTATTTGTTTTTGTTTTATTTAGTTTTGTTTTCCAGACAGGGTTTCTCTGTGTAGCCCTGGCTGTCCTGGAACTCACTCTGTAGACCAGGCTGGACTCAAACCCAGAGACCCACCTGCCTCTGCCTCTGAAGTACCATGGCCCAGTCAAGGTTTTTATTTTTAACTTAGACTTTGGGTTATTTTTTTTTTTTTGCTTGTTTGTTTGTATGATGTGTTTTGCCTTCATATATGTGTGTGCACCGCATGTATACCTGGTGTCTGTGGAATTAAGGGGCATTGGATCTTCTGGAACTAGAATTATAGACCATCTGGGTGAGCTACCACGTGGGTGCTCGGTCCCACCAGGCTCTCTGCAGGAGAGTGTTCTTCCCTGCTGAGCCTCCATCTCTCCAGCCCCCTAAAGGGGTCGCCTTTACTTGGAAAGCTGCTGGTGACCCCTTTCCCTGCAGCCTCCCCTCTGCCTTTTCTGTTGCCTCATCACCGACAACTGGGCTCCATAGACAGACATCTTCCACCTCTGTTGGCTTTAAAGCCCTTTGTAAAAGATACTAGAGCTGTGGGTGTGGCTCAGTGGTCTCTGGCTTCTATCCCCAGAATTACACAGAGGAAAAACACTGTACACACACACACATACACACTCACACCATACACACACACACACACACATACATACACACACCATACAGATACAAACACACTCACATACACACTCACACACAAATACACATACACTCACACACATACCATATACATACAAACACACTCACATACACACATATACACACATCATTCATATATATTGACACACAACACACGCATATTCACACATACTCACACACAAATACATATGCCATACACACACACATAGCATATACATATAGACACACTCACATATACACACATACCACACATACGCCATACACATACTCATATACATACAAACACATTCACATACATACACACACAAACACACATCATTCACACATATTGACACACACCATACACACATACTCACACATACAATACACATACAAATACATTTACATACACATTCACGCATATTGACACACACACACATGCACACACATGCACGTCGTTTTATTGGTCACTGTATGCTTTATTTCCATCTTGAGAAGACTGGATGAGACAGCTCAAAGGGAACGGGCCACTTTCACTTGAAAACAGATTTAGCAGTCAGTGACTCCCTCGTGTGACTGAAAGGAAGGAGGCCTCAGCATGCCTGCTCTGTTCCCTGTTTCGTGCTGCATGCTCTAAGGGCTTGGTGAGTGTGTGTGGCATGAAGTACAAAAACTAGGAGCAGGAGGAGGAGGAAGAAGAAGGAGGAGGAAGAGGAAGGAGGAGAAGGAGGAAGAAGAGGAGGAGAAGGAAGAGGAGGAGAAGGAGGAGAAACTGGAAGGAAGGGGCCCCTGTTTTCCAAGCAGTGGTAAGCTGAGGCCTTTGCACAGTGCTTGGGCTGGCTGGAATCAGCGCCTCAAAACCTGCATGACTGTAATGGCCCCACAGAAACCAACCCTGAAGACCCCGGAAGTGACCGTAGTTCCCGGCATGTTTTTTGTTGGCCTGCCTAGGTGGGCTTCTTAGTTGCCCATGAACCGCCATTCTTGAGGAAGCCCTCCCTGTAAGCAGCGCCCTGGAGTCCGTCAGCAAGCACACTCACACCGCTCGCAGACAGGGCGCATGCTACCGTTGCCAGTTCCTTTTCCTGAGTGCTTGTGGTTTTGACTTGTGGTCGACTGACTGTTTGGCATCGCCCCTTGTCTTGTGGTTGCTGGCAGCTGTGCTCAGCCCTCCCCCTCTTCCCTAAGCTAAAGAGCTGTGCTCTGCGGGTGCCTCTCTGGTGGACACCGTCCTGTAGGCAAGGCCACAGTGCCAGTGATGTCATCGCCAGTGATGTCATCAGTCAGCAGGAGCAGGTCCTGCCCAGGCCAGACCAGCTTCCACCCTGCCTGCCTTTGTTAGGAGGCTTCTCTGCCATCAGAAGACTTTAGCATCAATTAACAATGGAGCAGAAAAGGACCTGGTGCTCAGCGAGGAGAGCTGGCCCCAGCCAAGCGTCCCCATCTCCTGCTCTGCAGCCCCGTGTCATCTCCTCCTAGGCTGTAGGGAGGGCCTCCACTTGGCTCTGTCTGTGAAGGCCTCAGGCTGTGTGCACTGGGGGGCTCTACCAACCCGTATTACGTAGTTGGTGATGTTTGCCCAACGCCCAGAGCTAAACACTTCTTCGTTTAAGCATCCTGCTATGAGCACAGAGGAGAGGACTATGTGTTATAAGCATCCCTTCCTTTACTGGAGGCAGGGGAGCATTGCTGGGGCAGGTTCTGGAGCAGAGCAGGCTTACTGTAGCTCTGGAATCTGGAGCCACCTGGCTGTTCTCCCTGTGCCACAGGTGTGAGTCGCCTAACAGTGGAGACATGTTCTGAGATGTGCCTTGGTAGGTGACCTAATCCTCGAGTGGACATCACAGAGTACACATACACAGACCTAGGTGGTATCATCAGTGCAGCCTCTTGAGGTAGCAAAGATGTGGTAAGCAGATATGCAAGGCTGCTGCCAGTGGTACAGTTTACAGTGAAGTTTTAAAGTATAGGAGTGTGCTTAAAATGATGATAATAAGGGCAGTCCAGTAAGTATTAGCTGCTGTCATAATCTCTTCATCATTCTGACTATTCTCTGATTTCTCCAAGATAACTAACAATGCCATTCATGAGGAGGTAGCTGGACAATGATATTCTTCTTGTTTGGTTGGTTGGTTGGTTTTGCTTTGTTTTTTGAGAGGGTCTCTCTCTGTAGACCAGGCTGGCCACTAGGGAGACACTGATGTTTTTGTTTTAAAGAGTATATCTTGTACTCACCTTTAATCTGAGCACTCAGGAGGCAGAGGCAGGAGAATCTCTGAGTTTGAGGCCAGCCTGGTCTACAGAGTGAGTGTACAGCTGGAATATAAAGAAAAACCCTGTATACACACACACACACACACACATACACACACACACACCTACCTCTACTGCCCAGTGATGTGTCCTTCTGTTTGGGGGAAGGCGTGGTTGGTTGGTGTTTGTGCCTGTGGGGCGGGGAGGGAGGGGGGGGCTTGCTTGCATGTGTGCTGATGGGATTGAACCCAGGCCATGTGTTTGTCCTTAAACATTTCCTAGTTACTTATCCCTTAGTCCTAGGAATAGGAAATTTGAAAGGATTAAGGAGGCAGCTGGGGAGGAAATTATGGGCAGAACAAGATCTATGTTAGTAATGTCCAAAGATGATACCAAATGCATTTTATATTATTAAGAAGATAACAGGGGCTGTTGCCAGTCCAGTGGGTAAAGATGCTGGCCTCCATGTCTGATGACCTGAGTTCAATCCCTGGAACCAACAAAGTGAAAGGAAAGAACCAACTCCTGAAAGTTATCTTCTGACCTACCTGCATCCACACACACAATTAATAAAAATGAAAAAAAAAAAGTTGCGTGGCCTGAGGGACTTCGTGGGCTCAGATTTCTACCGACCACAAGCTAGGTGTGCCTATAACCCCTGTGTCCGAGGACAGAAACAAATGGACCCAGAGGGTTCACTGGTCAGCTTAGAACAGTGAGTTCCAAATTCACTGAGAGACCTTGTCTCAAAAAACTAAGGTAGAGTAAGACCCTGTCTCAGAACAACAAGGAAAGGTAGAGAAGCTCTTGGGGAAGGCGTCCTGACCTCAACATCTGGCTTCCACACACCTGCACACATGTGCATGTGCATACCCCCACATCAGAGCTAATTCTACATTGAAATTAAATTATAAGTAAAAATAAACAGAGGCTGGAGAGATAGTTCAGTGGTTAAGGATACTGGCTGCTCTTCCAGAGGACCAGTGTTCAATTCCCAGAAAGCACATGGTATCTAGCAACGACTTATAACTCCAGTCTCAAGGGATCCTACTTCCTTCTCTAACTCCTGCTGGCATGCACATGGCACACAGAAATACATGTAGGCAAAACACCAGACACATAGAATAATTATTTTTAATTTTAAAGAAAAATAGGTTCTTCCCCAAATAGTATTTTCATTCGCTTATCTCACTTTTAAATCTTTTGTTTAGATTAATATCATAATCTTTCATCTTTAAATTCAATTTTTAGTAATTTTATTTATTTACATCCCAAATGTTGCCCCTCAAAGATTTATTAATTAATTTTGCATATGTGTGTGCTCTATCTGCATGTATACCTGCACACCAGAAGAGGGCATCAGATCCCAGTATAAATAGTTGTGAGCCACCATGTGGTTGCTGGGAATTGAACTCAGGACCTCTAGAAGAGTAGAGAGTGCTCTTAACCACTGAGCCATCTTTCCAGCCCTTTAAATTCATTTTTATCAAGTAATGTAGGGATTCCTTTAAAAAAAAAATATGCTGTGATATTTAAAACAGCTCCCTAAGTCACACCCAAACCTGCTCCCCAAAGGCAGACACTTAACGTACCTGCACGTTTCTTTTGACACCCACATTTCTGTGATGTGCCTTTGTACTTCTGGTAATATAGGAAACATCATGTGTGGCTGCCCTCTCCTTTCCCATCACATTTGTATTGTGTTTTGATCTTCAGCGTCCTAATGTTACAGCAAGGCAGCTGTTGTCTCTGGTGAGGCTAGAGATGCGTTTTTCTGGTAGTTCTTCCCCTCTGCCCTTCACAGATGATCAGACAGCCAACTATCAACAAGCAAGACTGAAACTGTAGCGCTTGAAGTATCAAGCTATTTCTGTCAATTGTAGCAAGCTTGGCAGCCAAGTGTTTCCAAACCCCTCCTACTTCCTCCTCTTGTCGGGATAGGTACCATCTTGCCCTGGATTTTAAGTAGCTTCGGATGGATAACAGGGAGGTACCCCAAATGGAGTTTCACTGCCTGTTGTTTCTGTAAGAGTTTCCCAGCACTCTGGGGGGCAGAGGCAGGCGGATTTCTGAGTTCGAGGCCAGCCTGGTCTACAGAGTGAGTTCCAGGACAGCCAGGGCTACACAGAGAAACCATGTCCTCGAAAAAACCAAATCCAAAAAGAAAAAAAGACCAGTTTCTTACGTCTGTGTCCCAGTTCACAGGAGTGCTAGATGGGAAGAGAGGAACAGGCTCATGGGAGTTAATCTCAGAACACAGTATGGTGTGTGTCTGTCGGAGTGAGCAGAGATGTTGAGATGGGTCTTGTTTTAAAATGCAAGGAACATTTGGCAGGCTGTGATGTTAGCCCAGGGGCAGCGAAGGACAGTTAATCACAAAGAAGTGAGAGAGGTACAGGAAGTCTGGACCCCGGGAGCATGTGAACTGGTGTCCCAAACAGGTAGGAAGGACACAGATGAAATAGCAGACTCAGAATGGATTCTGGCACCACCTCAGGACCATCTGGGGCCTGTTTTATGAATGAATCCTGGGGCATCACATCGCCCTGAGTCCTGCACTCTGCTCCCTCCGGAGAGGCAGCTCTCAATCAAGGTCCATCCTGCACAGTTCTTACTGCGCAACCATCATCCAGGTCTTGCCTCTGCTTCGCGTCAGCCTCACGGGATGGCGTGGGCCAACCTGGGCAGTTCAGGCCGGAAGTGGCAGAGCCTGAATCCAGAGCGTCCTGGCTCCCTTGCCAGCACTGACGATGGTCACTGCTTAGAGTCCCAGACTCCAGCTCTAGAGGATGTCCCCTATCACTTGTGACAGATATAGGCAGGGAGGTAGTGTCTGGGCACGGTAGCCAGCGAATGTTACATAATGAGTCAGGGTTTCGTGAGCTGTACACCAACTAGGTCAGAGTACTGTGGCATTTCCTAAATTGATGGCCCAGTCTGAGAACACCAGCCCAGTGTTTACAGTGTTGTGAAGCGGAAGTGAGAAGTGAAAGTTCTGCTTCATCATCTCCCATATCTACATCCTGCCCTGGGGCTTTACTCCTATGGTGCGTTTAATTCCCAACGACAGGGTGAAGTTGGTGTTAGACTATTCCAATTTTATGTTGAAGAATTTGAGGCTTTGAGTAAGGTGGTTCAACCAGGGCTGTGAGGGTAGGGTGGGGTGGGTGTATATGGTGTGTGTGTGTGTGTATGTGTGTGTGTGTGTGTATGTGTGTGTGTGTGTGTGTGTGTGTGAGAGAGAGAGAGAGAGAGAGAGAGAGAGAGAGAGCTCCAGAACAGTTATTTAAACCTTTCCTAACAAGTTTATAAATTTGATGCTTCACCTCTTAGGAAAATAGAAAACTCAGAATGTAAAGACCTTCTTCTCCAGACACCCCTCTCTGTTTTGTTTTTGTTTTGTAGTTTGTTTTTTGTTTTTATTATTATTTCTTTGTATTGTTTAAACTCCCAAGCCCATAACTGTTACTCAAGAAGCCTCCCAAGCCTTGCTTGGCAGCCCTTGCCTTTAGTCCCAGCACTCAGGGAGTGGAGGCAAGCTGTTCTCTGTGAGTTCTGGGTCAGCCAAGTCTAGGCTAACTGTGAGACCCTGTCCCCCAAAAGAAGCCCCCCCCCAGAAAAAAAGATAAAAAGCCTCCAGTTCTGTTTGCTGTCTGCCCACCGCCAAGAGGAAAAAAATGTGCAGAAGGCTTTTGGCTACTTGGTAGCAGAGCAGCTCTGGGAAGTGAGACGTGGGGCCGTGTGAACTGCTCCCAGGGCCCGACCAGGCAGCCAGGCCACTGTGAGCCTGGTCTTTCCCATCTGTAATCAACACTTCCTTTCTTCCCACAGGGGCTGAGCTGCAGAGTCGAGAATAGTAAGTCCTCTTTTTCGTTCCATTTACTGCCTCTGTTAATACAGCGAGGGCCTCCCGCTGACTGCCACAGGACAGCCTCCTGTGTGCCGTGCTCTGGGTGGGGTCGTCACTGTCAGCTGGGCCGTGCAGAATGCAGGTGGTGTCCCATGGCCATCTGGGTTTTGGATGTTGCCGGAGTGCCTACACTATGTGCCCAAGCACTATGCTCCCATGCTGCTTGTCGCAGCACCAACAGTGCTGGCTTGGCTTTGGGGTTTTGGGTTTGTTTGTTTATTTGTTTGCCTGTTCGTTTTTTGTCTGGGAGAAATTTTTTTCCTGTGCTGGATATAGAGCCCATTGCTTAGACTCAGTAGACAACCTCTCCTCTGGGAGCTGCAGTCCCGGCCCCTGGTTTTGTTTTAAGGATGAGGTGCATACTTCAAGTGTCAGTGCTAATTAGGGGCCGTGACAAATTAAACATAAGGGAGCTCTCACGCTGCCCCTCCCTCCTGTGCCCCCATTTCCAATGGCTGCTTCTTTTCAAAACCTTCTCCCCAAATGTTCTTTGGTTCTTTGTCTGCAGAGTTTTGTGGGCATCCCAGACCAGCATTAGAGAAGAGCAGGCTGGGCCCAGGGCTTGCCACGGCCACAGCTGGGAGGTTGGGAATAGCCGCAGGTCTTGAACCATGATGGAGCTCACAGGTCTCTGGACCCTCCAAGCAGGTCTTAGCATCCTGGCTGCAGGTCTGATAGTTGTTCTCCTCAACAGGTGCTTGCCTGGATGACAGCTGGATCCACCCTCGAAACCTGACACCGTCTTCCCCGAAAAACATCCATACCAATCTGAGCCTTGCCTCTACCCTGCACGGAGAATTAGTCCCTGTGTTGCACGTTGAGTGGACCCTGCAGACAGACGGTGAGTGGCCTCATCAGCCAGCGCCTGGGTTTGCCCTTGGGAGGAGAGCACTGCTGAGCCCTACTGGGAGGCTCCGTCTCACCCAGTGAGGACGTTTCCAGTGTTAGATGTGTGCCTACAGAGTGTCTTCTGCTCACACTGTCCTATGACAGTTCACACCATCCTGTGACAGTTCACACTGGCCTATGACAGTTCATACCATCCTATGAGAGTTCAAACCGGCCTATGACAGTTCACACCGGCCTATGACAGGCCTTCCTTTGCACCAACTTGTTATTAACTCACCCAGCGAGGACTTTCCGGTGTTAGATGTATGCCTACAGAGTGTCTTCTGCTCACACTGGCCTGTGACAGTTCACACCATCCTGTGACAGTTCACACCGGCCTATGACAGTTCACTCTGGCCAATGACAGGCCTTCCCTGGCACTAACTTATTATTACATGGGAAGAAAAAGGCAAGCGGTTAATTTTATAAATAATTCCAAATATTTGGTAGGGGAAAAAAGGTAGCAGTTTTCCCGCTGCTTTTTCTCTTGGCTTAGGAGCCAGAACTTTTCAAAACATACTCCAAACGTCTTTCGGGGTGACTGGCTGAAGAATTCCTGAGCACAGCCAGCCCCAGATCTGTGAAGGGACAAGAGCAAGTGCTCTCTGTGGGTCCCTAGCTGGTGCTCTAGACGATGACCCCAGCAGCCTCTGGGAGGGCGAGCATGCACTGCTGGAAGGCCGCATGGTTGCGAGTCTGCTGCTTCCTGCTGGCTGTAGACTGTCCCTTGTCCCACTAGGAGGTACTTTCTGCAAGGCCTAGGAGGGGGGAAGTGGAGAGTTAGGTAACAGGGCAGATGGGGAAGAGCCACGCCCTGGCAGGGGTGGTCTGCATCTGTGTTCCCCTTTCCTTCCTGGCCTGCAGCCAGCATCCTGTACCTTGAGGGTGCAGAGCTGTCCATCCTACAGCTGAATACCAATGAGCGGCTGTGCGTCAAGTTCCAGTTTCTGTCCAGGCTGCAGCATCATCAGAAGCGGGTAAGAACTGGGCTGTGTGCCTAAGTGACACCAGTACTGGCTTTGGGCTTCTTGTCCCAAAGGCACACCTAACTGAAAGGGCGAGGTCAAGATGGCGGCTGCTATGAGCCACAGTGAGGGACAGAGCCCAACACACCTGCTTCTTCTTATTCCTCCCACTTGACCGAGGCACTCCATAAGGCTGGTTCACTCTCGTGCATGTGTGTGTGTGTGTGTGTGTGTGTGTGTGTGTTGGAAATGCACGTGTACATGTGCATGCACATTCAAATGGCATGGCCATCTGCTGGTAGAATTTTTAAACAGAAAGGACAAAGATAGCGTGCCTCTAATATGAGACTCTTTTTTTGTTTGTTTGTTTTTTGTTTCTTGGATTTGTTTTTTTTTTTTTCCAAAACAGGGTTTCTCTGTGTAGCCCTGGCTGTCCTGGAACTCACTCTGTAGACCAGGCTGGCCTCAGAACTCAGAAATCCATCTGCCTCTGCCTCCCAGAGTGCTGGGATTACAGGCGTGCACCAACACCGCCCAGCTTTTTTTTTTTTAAACAGATTTAATTCATTTATTTTTCTTGTATAAAAACCCCTATGTGGTAGCCACAGCTGGAGCCTGGGTCCTCCGAACAGAGATTCTGGTGTGGGTTTTCACAAGATGATCAGTGAATTCCTGATAAGGAGACTTGGTGAACAGTCTCTTTCCAGAGGTCAGGGGTCAGGTGGCTGTAGGCTTTGGAGATACATCAAACGTGGTTATCCTTTTATTCTTTTCGGTTTGTTTGCTTGTTGGCACACAATGGGTGAGGGTGTTGTTTGACCCACCCCATGCCTCTCTTCCTCAGTGGCGGTTTTCCTTCAGCCACTTTGTGGTAGATCCTGGCCAGGAGTATGAAGTGACCGTTCACCACCTGCCCAAGCCCATCCCTGATGGGGACCCAAACCACAAATCCAAGATGGTCTTTGTGCCTGGTAAGTGCCCTTCCAAGCTTCCTCTTGGTACTGGGCTCTGGGTGAAGAAAGCAGCAGGGGACTCAGACAGCAGAGGCTAACTTTGCTCCACAGTGACTGCAGATTCAGGGGCTGGGTGTGTCTCCAGCTGAGGCCAGAGCCTTTATGTCTTGAAGGCAGAGTTTGTCCTCTGTTGTATGGCGAGACCCCAGAGTGTGCTGGCAACTAGAGTCCCTCCCTCTGTGCAGAAAAGTAGCTTCCATCGCAAGAAAATGCCCGATCCCTGAAGGGCGGTGCCCTGTGGACTCGGCCTGGCCAGTTTCCCTCAGTTTGCTCTCTTCCCCATTCCCACCTTCCTATGACTCGCACCCACCCCGCACACCCTGCTCTCCTGGGCCACCAGTCCATGCTGTCTGTGACTGCCAGCTCCCCTCTTAGGAACCATCCGTTCTTCGGAGTCACGTTCCCTCTCTGCCTTCCCCAGAACCTTGGCCATCGCTGCCGTCATTGCTCATCGCACCTAGAGGGTAGTCAGGAAATTTTGTTTTTTGTTTTATTGGTGGCTGTGGAGAGGGAACTTGGAGCCTAGGCATACACACTGGGAAGTTAGCCACATCCCAGCCAAGAAGGGCTCGTTGAAGATGACAGGGACTCCTCACCCTGAAGCACACACTCAAATGAGCACACACACATGTGCTTACCTGCTTCCTTCCCAGACAGCCTTCCTCCGACGCGATACCAGACACCATCCGTTTGCTTTCCCTTATCTTCTCTGTAAAAGTATCTTTTATTTGCCTACAGTAATTACTGCCTGTCTGCTAACCTGGAAGCTTCTAGCCTCAGTACCTTCTAATCTAGGCCTAGAATGTTCTCAGCCTCTGAGACTTGCTGCTGAATAAGCTCACCTTTCTAGTGCTTTCTGAACTCTGGCTGGTTCAGCTCAGCTGTTCTCCAAGCTGACTGATTCAGTCTGGCTTCTCTCTCAGCCTCCTTTTGCTCTGCTTGGCCTCAAACTAGCTCTGGCAATCTGCTCTGAGCGTCTGTCTTCACTATGTGTTGCTTACCTCTCTACAGCCGGTCTCTGCACCACTGTCCCAGTGGAACCGCCTCCTGCCCCTCTCTGCACCGCTCTAAGTAGCTTCCCTTGTCTCTCTCTTCTTGTGAGAGCTGGGCATATCCTACTCTGTCAAATCTCTCTGATTCATCTCTTTGTCACAGAATTAGACATTGCTTTAAAACACAGGCGCTTCCTTCTACAACTAACTTTACCTTCATTGTTTGGGATTAAATGTGTGTATCAAGGGCTGAGCCACACCACAACTAGAAACAGTTTATTTCAGTAAATAACACAATCCCAGGGTTCACAGTGTGATCAAATATCCTGGAATACTCTTCTATAGAATTAATCTGCAGAAAACAATTGTTTCCACTCTATGTGCTGGGCCCAGGACATCACACCCGGGAGGGCTCACTAAGGACTTACTGAAGAACTGCTCTCCCTCCCTCCCTCCCTCCCCTCCCCCTGGGGACTTGTTAGAAACACTGATTCCAGGTGCTCAGTGGCAAGTGTCTGTCTGGGTCTGATCCACAGCTCTACAGAAACAAGGAAAAGAAAATGAATGAATGAATGAATGAATGAATGAATGAATGAATACCAACTCTTGCTGCCTGCCCAGGGCTCCTGAGTGAGAATCTAATAATGAGTAGGGGGAAGTCAGAGGCTGCAGTGGCACAGAAGGGCTTCCGAAGTACGGAAGGAAAGGCAGGGCTACTCTTGTTAACGATAGCAGTGACTCTTCACTCTCTCTATATATGGGAGAAAGTTGGAGTAAACCAGGAATTTCTGGTTACGTGAAGCAAGCTCTGAACTCAGGAGGAATATGCTTGAGTCAGGAGGGATTCCTAAAAGAAGACGGTGTGACTGCCAGCCAGGGTGCCCCAATTTAATGGGATCTCTGGCCAGGGGCAGCTGGCAAGGCCTGGAACGGGCTGTGAAAGTGTGTCTTTGAACAGGCTCCCCAGGTGCATGACAGTCTTGCCCCCCCCCAGCCCCCAGTGTCAAAACTGTGGAAGGACAAGCCGGGTGTGATGGCTCACACCTGTAATCCCAGCACTTGGGAGGCTGAAGCAGTTGGATCCTTGTGAATTTGAGGTCAGCCTGGTCTATAGTGAGTTCCAGGACAGCCAGGGCTATGAAGAGTGACCCTGTCTCAGAAAACAAAATAAAAGCACCAACATCTGTAAACGTCCTAAAGGCGGAGACTTACCAATTTCTCCTTTATCGGGGTTGGCAGGCTGTGAAGACACCAAGATGAAGATGACTACATCGTGTGTGAGCTCAGGTAACTTGGCGGGACTAGGAGACCGTGACCTGGGCACGGTAACTTGCACTTAGTAAAACTGGGCATGTGCACAATTGTGTACACATACCATGGAGATGCACGTACCTCCTCCTTCCAACATGCACTGCACCCTTGGCAGGCAGCCTTTGGGATCCCAACCTCACAGTGGAGACCTTGGACACACAGCACCTGCGAGTGGACTTCACCCTGTGGAATGAATCCACCCCCTACCAGATCCTGCTGGAAAGTTTTTCGGACTCAGAGAACCAAAGCTGCTTTGATGAAATTAAACAAATATCTGCGGTACTTGTGTTTCTTACCCCCTCGGACATAGATTAAAATACCTCTCAAATCCTTAACCTTCCTCCATACTGGTTCAAGCTAACCCTCTTGCTAGAGCCCAGCCTGGCCTTGGGCACACCTGGCAGCTGCCTTTCCCTCTCAGCAAGTAGAGTGCTCTGGTGTCTTTACAGTTTGTGGAGAATGATAGTTTATAAACATAGGTAAAATGGTTGAGGAAGCATCAGACTGTAAATCTAAATACAGAAGTCTAAATCTCAGAGTGAAGTTCATATTGAATTGCAGATTGACAGAAGTAGAATAAATGTCTCTGCAGAGCCTCCTCCCTGTCTCCTCACAGGAGGGAGAAGTAGATTTGAGCTAATCATAAGATATATAGTTGTTAACTAAAATTGTATTTTATCCCATCATCTAGTGAGGATTTGGCTTAATAAACTCAGTTGATTTGCATTCAATAGATGAAAGATAAAGTTTTGTAGTCCTTAAATAACATAAATTAAACTTAAAGTTTGCTTATGCCTTTGAAGGCCTAGGGCAAATCGTGTCCTAAACTTGAAGTTAAGGGAACTAGTTATCGGGGTAATGGGAGGGTTAATGTGGCAAATTCTGATACTTTGTTTAATGAGGCAGAGTTTCTCTGTGTAGCCCTGACTGTCCTAGAACTCCCTCTGTTGACCTCAAACTCTAAGGAATGCACCTGCCTCTGCCTCCTGAGTGCTGGGATTAAGGTGTGTAGCACCACGGCTGGGCTAAGTTTTGTTACTTTTTATGTTTTCCTGGTAGTTACCTGTTTTGTTACTTTCTATGTTGTCCCGATAGTTACCTGTTTTGTTACTTTCTATGTTGTCCCGATAGTTACCTGTTTTGTTACTTTCTATGTTGTCCCTATAGTTACCTGTTTTGTTACTTTCTATGTTGTCCCGATAGTTACCTGTTTTGTTACTTTCTATGTTGTCCGATAGTTACCTGTTTGTTACTGTCTATGTTGTCCCCATAGTTACCTGTTTTGAGGTCATCTCACCTACTGTTGACTCCTCAGTTAGTAACGCAGCCCATGGTCTACATCTCCACAGTCTTGCCTGGTCTCTTTTTATTTGGCTGTGTTTATTCTACTTTCTCAAAAAAAAAAAATTTGAGGTTTAAAAATAAATGAAGGCATTTATTTGAGGAAGACAGCTGAGGCCAGGTGAGAGCAGAGGGTGCACTGTGCACCCGCACCCCTGCTGCATGGACATAGGTTGGAGCCCAGGCCCCAGCGGCCACAGCAAAGAGGGGAATGCCCAGTACTAAATATGCTTACAAGTTCATCTAGGGCTAGTCACTCTGCAGAAATACCCATTTTTCTGGACCAGAAATCAGGAAACCATTCTCCCTCTGGCATTTATAAGGGAGGCACTGGTCCACAAGGGGTCACTTTCTCAGCAGACAATGCCAGGGTCTTACCCAGCTAGCTTCTTCCATCCCTCTCTCCAGCCCAGGCAAGAGGAATTCCACCAGCGAGCCAATGTCACATTCACTCTAAGCAAGTCTCACTGGTGCTGTCACCACCGTGTGCAGGTGAGTCGGAGAGCATGCGCAGGTGGCCTTCCATTCAGGGGGGTAAGGCCGGCCGGTGATGGGTGGCTCCAGCCACTACTGCTAGGAGCCTCTGGCTCACAACGCCTTTCTGCCTTTCTCCTGCTGCTCCTCCCAGCCTGGTAGGGGCTTTTTACCCTTCTGTGTGGGTGGGCGACCTTATTGAAAACTAAAGAGGGTAGACGGGTTGAGATAGAATCTTACTGTGTCTCCCAGGCTGGCCTGAGGAGACTCCCTTGGCTTGCCAAGCAGCTGGAATATATAGGTGCACACCATCACATGCTGTTCAACAGTCGTGTGGAGATCAGAGCCTGGCCAAGCAGCGTCTGTTCCTCACAGATTGCTTCTTTTGCCATGAGAGTTAGCATCGTCTTCACCCTTGTGCTCCCCCAGGTCCAGCCCTTCTTCAGTAGCTGCCTAAATGACTGCTTGAGACATGCTGTGACTGTGCCCTGCCAAGTAGTCTCCGAGACCCCAGGTAGGAGAAGAATCATCCTTGTTGGGGGAGGGGAGGGGGAGGGGTAAGACGCTGTCCACTGGAGAGAAGTCCTGACTGTGGGGACGGGGACGCGAGAATTAGCTGAGTGCTGTTGTACCCACGGTGGAGTGCAGATGGCTAATCCTGTCCCTGTTTCTTTTTGTTCTGTTACAGTTCCCAAGCCAGGTAAGTCCTGATCCCTGGGTCAGTCCTGAAGACCTGCTGCACCCACAGCTAGCCAATGGGTGGAATCATCAGCATGGCCTGGTATAACCATAGCTGACAGTGCCTGGGCTGGGGGTGCAGGGCCTGCCCAGACTCACTTTCTCTGTAAGTTACAGACTATATTCCCCTGTGGGTGTACGGAGTCATCACACTCATCGCCATCCTGCTGGTGGGCTCTGTCATCCTGCTGATCGTCTGCATGACCTGGAGGCTTTCTGGTAAGGAGTGCGCTTCCCTGTCCCCTGGAATTAAAGGCTAGCTCCATGTGGGACCTGGAGTCTCAGGCTTCTCTCTGGCAAAATGGAAATGGGAGTTATAGTGATATGCGCATCATAAGGCTGTGGAGAGGATTAACACAATGAACGAGAATTCTTTCCTCAGAAGCAGGCACTTGGTGTCCGCTCAAGGCTGTTCACTACGGTGATTTTTGTTAGTTAGTATTTCTGAAGTCAGCAGGTTGGAAGGACCTACTGTGGGATTTCCCCACGTCAGCCGTGATCAGGTCAACAGCAGCCTACACAACTTCACCCCCAAGTCCCCAGCCTTTGCCTCTGAGGTCAGAGAGGAATCGCAGGAATAGCAGGGTGTGGCTGAAAAGGCTCAGACCCTGAACTCTCCAGGGAAGGTGCTCACTCTTTACCTGAGACCTGACCTTAGATTCCATTTCCTTTGTTCGTCCCCGCCTGCTCCTCCACTGGCTGCATTAGCAGGGAGAAGGTTTGTTGACTTGGGGTTCCCTGCCCTGTGATACGATGTATCTCTGGTGACCTGGGAAACCTGCTTCTGCACTGGCTGACGATCATCCAGATCATGGTTTATCTTGAATCATGGGGTCCACAGACTCTGGGGAGGGTCACATGACATTTCTGGCTGATGCTGAACCAGGTCCCAGCTGCTATTACATTTTCTACTACTTCCTTGAGTGTCCCCACCACAGGGAAGAGAAGAGGAGAAAGCTTACTCACTAATCATTAGAGTCATCTTTGACAGTTCTAGACAAAGGCCCAAAGGATGGGGACTGAAATTAAGATTCTAAATCTCTTCTTTAGGAACTGAGATGTAACTCAGGGGTAGAGCACTTGCCCAATATGCCCAAGGCCCCGGTTTCCCACCCTGGACCACAAAGAAATAACCCTCCTGGTCACATGTCTAAAGAGAACAATTACTTAAGAGTGTAGTTCCCTTTCTTTACCTCAAGGACACCAGGAGGAAATGTTGAAAGGGCCATGGGGCTGCTTCTGTCAGGCAGTGTTGCAAGATGTCTGCTTCCTGTGCGGACTGCCCTTCCCTCCAGAAAGGGGCCAGGGAGTCCACCCCAGCTCAGGTTTGCGGCTCCCAGCTTGGCCAATGCCATAGAATAATCCAGACCCCAGCTGACTGAAGGGCCCAGCATTCCCATATAACCTTGAGAATGACCCTCCATAGCCCCCACCCCTCCCTCCTCAGAAACAATGCCGTGTCAGACGCTTTAGTCCCCATTCACCCAGCCCACCCACCTACACACTCACATGACGCGGTCTCTGCAGAGGCCGGGAAATGTCTAGTGGTCACCAGCTGGACTGCTCCGCCTGCATCACTAAGTGTCCTTCCATCAGACACCTGTGAGCCGGTCAGTCTTTGTTTCTCTTTGGAATAAGCACTCGATAGATTTCTTTTCCTTGCAGGAGCTGATCAAGAGAAACATGGCGATGACTCCAAACACAATGGTCAGTAGTGCATGCTCTGAGGGGTCTGCCTGCTTTCTGAAGCCTGCTGGGTCCCTGGGGTTGATGGATCTGTTGTGTCTCTGGTCAGACTCCTGAGTCTGTTCAGAGGCCCATCCTTACTTAGGACACAAGTCTCCACCATGTGCAGAGAGGGCTTTGGGATGCTCCAACCACACGGTCTGGTGTTCCTTTTTTTTAATTGCTTAGACAAAGAAGAGAAGGAACATTCCTGGAGAGAACCCTTCCTGAATGGCTGTTTCTCCTTTGTGGGCATTGTACCTTTAATTCTTCTTATTTATTTTGATTTAGGGGGTGTCACTATGTAGGCTTGGCTGGCCTGCAACTTTCTATGTAAATCAGGCGTAGAGATCCTCCTGCCTCTGCATCCCAAGTGCTGGGATTAAAGGAGTGCACCAATATGTCTGACTTTTTACTCATTTTTCATTTAAAATGATGAACATATCAGCCAATGACCAGCTGGAGCTGTATGGAGGAAAGTGGTGGTGGCAAAAGAGGGAGAGAGATTGGTTCCTGTTTACAGGGGACCCTCACTGCTTCCTCAGACATTACAAGGCAGTGTAGCAGCATCTGGTCTACCAGAAGGCTGTTTGCTGAAGATAGAAAGCCAGACTCTGCCTTCAATGCGGATAGTTCATAGGCTGGCTCTAGAGCGTGGTTCTCGACCTTCCTAATGCTGCAACCCTTTAATTCAGTTCCTCATACTGTGGTGACCCCAACCATAAAATTATGCTTGCTGCTACTTCATAACTATAATTCTGCTATTGTTACGTAGCCTTTGTACTGTTATTCATGACATAAATATCTGATGTGCAGGATATCTGATATCCGATCCTTCGAAAGGGTCGTTCAACCCCAGAAGGGTTAAGAACTGCTATTCTAGAGGGCGATCGATGACCAGGTCCTGTCCTGGGCATGAGGATCAGCGTGTGTTTGTCTCTTGCAGACATCTTGCCAACAACAGACCTGACTCCCCCACCCCTGAAGCCAAGGAAGGTCTGGATCGTCTACTCAGCTGACCACCCCCTCTATGTGGAGGTGGTCCTAAAGTTTGCCCAATTCCTGATCACTGCCTGTGGCACTGAAGTCGCTCTTGACCTCCTGGAAGAGCAGGTTATCTCTGAGGTGGGGGTCATGACCTGGGTGAGCCGACAGAAGCAGGAAATGGTGGAGAGCAACTCCAAAATCATCGTGCTGTGTTCCCGAGGCACCCAGGCAAAGTGGAAAGCCATCTTGGGTTGGGCTGAGCCTGCCGTCCAGCTCCGGTGCGACCACTGGAAGCCTGCTGGGGACCTTTTCACAGCGGCCATGAACATGATCCTGCCAGACTTCAAGAGGCCAGCCTGCTTCGGCACCTATATTGTTTGCTACTTCAGTGGCATCTGTAGTGAGAAGGATGTCCCCGACCTCTTCAACATCACCTCCAGGTACCCACTCATGGACAAATTTGAGGAGGTTTACTTCCGGATCCAGGACCTGGAGATGTTTGAACCTGGCCGGATGCACCATGTCAAAGAGCTCACAGGGGAAAATTACCTGCAGAGCCCTAGTGGCCGGCAGCTCAAGGAGGCTGTGGTTAGGTTCCAGGAGTGGCAAACCCGGTGTCCCGATTGGTTTGAGCGTGAGAACCTCTGCTTAGTGGATGACCAAGATCTCCCATCCCTGGATGAAGAAGTGTTTGAAGACCCACTACTGCCACCAGGGGGACGAATTGTCAAACAGCAGCCCCTGGTGCGGGAGCTCGGTTCTGAAGGCTGCCTTGTGGTAGATGTCTGTGTCAGTGAGGAAGAAAGTGGGGTGGCCAAGCTGGATCCTCAGCTGTGTCCACAGAGAGAGCTGGTGGCTCAGACCTTCCAAACCGTGGTACTGCCGGCAGAACAGGTCCCTGCAGCTCAGGTGGTAGAACCTGTCCATCTTCCAGACGGCAGTGGAACAGCTACTCAGCTGACCATGGCAGAGGACAGTGAGGCTTGCCCGCTGCTGGGGGGCCAGAGGAACAGCATCCTTTGCCTCTCCATGGACTCAGACGCCTTGCCTCTCTGTAGCACTCCAATGATGTCACCTGACCACCTGCAAGGCGATGCAAGGGAACAGCTAGAAAGCCTAATGCTCTCAGTGCTGAGGCAGAGTCTGAGCGGACAGGCCCAGGAGAGCTGGCCAAGGTCTGAGGTGGTCCTCAAGGACTGCACACCTTCTGAGGAGGAGCAACGGCAGTCGGTGCAGTCAGACCAGGGCTACATCTCCAGAAGCTCCCCGCAGCCCCCCGACTGGCTCACAGAGGAGGGAGAGCTAGGACTGGGTGAGTCAGTTGAGTCTCTCTCTCCCGAGGAACTACAGAGCCTGAGGAGCCTCCAGAGGCAGCTTTTCTTCTGGGAGCTTGAGAAGAACCCTTGCTGGGACAGCTTGGAGCCACGGAGATCCACCACAGAAGAGCAGGCTCCCTCCCAGACCTCCTGACCGTGCTACTTAAGAGGATGGATGCTGTACTGTGTGTGTGTGTGGGGGGGGGGGCGGTGTCCGGCTTGGAGATGCAGACTCTGAGTCTAACATAGTGTTGTTTATCTAAAGTCCCAGCACTTGGACTGAGACTTGATGATCCTCGGAACCCAGAGGTTCAGGGCCAGTGTGAAAACATAGCAAGACCTCAGAGAAATAAATGCAGACATCTTGATTCTGATCCCTAAACACCCCCTTCACCTGATCTGTGGTCATCATTGCACAAGAATCCACAGCCCGTCCCCAGAGCGCATAGCCAGGCTCGTTCCCTGAACACTTCCTCTGCGCCTACTAGTCACCAGGCATTTGGAACTCAAAAGCAAGTTGCATGACACAGCCTTGGCCACAAAGAAGCTTAAACTTCAGTAAGGATGTAAAATTAGCCAGGATGAATAGAGGGCGGCTGCCCTGGCTGCAGAAGAACCCCCAGAGTCTGGGGCTGGGCAAGAGGGGTGCTGCTTTCCTGGGAGGGGAGCAGCTGGGAACTCCTGTCACCAGGGCATCTGTTGCCCTGTGGGGGAGAAAACTGCATGCCAAATATACCCAGAAGTCTTCTCAGATCAGTTTTTTAGAAAGAGTCAGTATAGAAATCGGTGATGCAAAACTTGAGAAGGAGGAAGAGGCGTGTGAAATCCTGTGCTCAAGTACCAGCTGCCAGGCCGTGGGAGGGCTGTGGCAATGCAGCCACCAGATCCCGGGAGCTTGGGGGTCTGAGATCCTCAGCCCTACCTCAGGATACAGTGAAGGAGTTAAGATGTGAGGATAGTGAGAATGGGGGCGTGGCCTGACAGTGGAGAACATGGTCAAGGGAAAGTATGTCACTGTGTAACTGCAGTATGAGCAGTTGTTTAAAGTAGCTCGGGGGCGCCCTCTTGGGGCAGTCAGCAGCCTTGCGGCTTAGGTTCTAGAGAATGCACAGGTCTGCAAGCCCTGGCGACCCACTGCCAGTTGTCTAGACTTCCGTGAGAAAAGGACCATGAAGTGCTGTGGGAAGGGCAAATTCAATGATTGTGTGTGTGCTTATGTGTATGCAGTAATGAAGACTTAATAAAGTTGCTGTATTAGTTGTAATTGAATTACCTCTTACTATAGGTCAAGAAGTTCCAACCTTTTGAGTTGTTACAGACAAATCTTGCCTAGCCTTAGCAAGCCCTTGAGGTTCCAAGTCCCAGACAGTGTGTGGCCTATATTCAACCCTGCAGCAGTCAAGTGAGAGAGAGAAAGCCCCTCCCACCCATCGGCCTTTTCCAGCTCTGTTTCTTCAGAAATTCAGGCAGCAAGGGTCTTTGGGTCTAGATGCTAGTCAAGCCTATGACACCCCCCACCCCAGCTTCAGATATGAGCTTAAACATAAGTTCTCCCAGCAGCAGATCAGCCCCACATCAGCCCAGAGCTGCTCCCGCAGTGTCCATGTCCACTCAGGGCTCACAAAGCCCAGCTTCTAGCTGCTGCCGTTAGACCGCGTCAGTATGTTGGTTCTTCCACACGATTTCTTTCTCCTGAGATCTTACAGAGACGCCCACACATCATACAGTTCACAGTCGTCCCTCTGCAGCTGAGTGGCTTGGCATATTCAGAGTTCAGTGACTAAGAGTGTAATCAGCTTTAGAACGCGTCTGTGCCCCAGCGTGAAGCCTGGTGCTCCTCACCCTCCTACCTCCTCAGCCACAGGCAGCATTAGGCCCGCTTTCCCTCCCTCTCTAGACATGTCGGTTCTAGACTTTTCATACGATAGGATCAGAATTCTCAGGGGCTTCTTGGCTATTTCATGTTCTTCATACCCATCCATCCTTAGAGGTCTTTGCTTGTCGTGAATGTTAGAAATTCTAGAATCTGGTGTCTGCTGTCAGACAAATGCCAAGATCATCAAGAACATCAGAGCCATGTCTTTATGCTTGTGTTACTCTGAACTACGCTTCATGAAACTGTTCTGGCCCGACATGGTGCACCTTTGAGTCTCAACAGGAGTTCTAGGCCAACCTTGGTTAGAGCAAGACCCTGTCCCAAGGCAGGAAAAAAACATTTAAAAAGGTGGCTCCACAGGTAAAGGAGCTTGCCGCCCAACTTGATGTCCTAAGTTCAATCCCCAGGGCCTGCCTGGAAGGAAAGAATCTGATCTCAACACAGATTTCATGTCTCTCTCTCTCACGCACGTGTGTGCGTGCAAACACATACACACACAACATAAGAGTGTGTAGGTACACACGCCAGTAACTAGAAATAAGCGGCCCCCTGTTTGGGGGACCAGGTGTGGCTCAGTGAGAGAGATGCGTCTAGCGCGCATGCGCCTCTGCGAAATCAGAGAAAGATGGCTGAAGAGCACTTGCTGTTTTTTCAGAGGACCCAGGCTCAGTAGTCAGCACCCACACGGCAGCTCACAACCACCTAAAACTCCAGTTATAACTCCAGGTACCACACACGCACACAGTGCACACACATAAGCCTTATTTGTAAGAAAAGCCACCCCCCCCCCCGCCCCCCCGAAGCCGCTGCCACCGTGTTCTGCTTTCTTGGCTCTTTGCCTGTCCCCTAGAAAGCAGCAAGGGGAGGCTCAGCATGTGACCAGAACGGGCATGGGACCTGTACCCTTGACTGCCACTTTAGTGCAGCTCCAGGCAAGCTCTTGACTGCCTTTTCCTGTCTTGAGCCTAATAAAGAAATGAGGTGTGGGTGGGGGTGGGGGAGATAAACAAGGAAGGAGTAAGGGACAATTAGAGGTGCCGGGGTGTCACTTGATACAGTGTTTCAGTCCAGATCTAATTTCTTGGCACTGCTCCGGAAGGCCAGCACTCAGTCCCTCAGCCACACACCCTTGCTGTGTGGAGCTGCATTGGAGCTGCGTTGGAGCTGCCATCTGTGATGGGAAATGAAGATGGATTTGCTTAGTTTTTACTTACCTATGAAAATGACACAGGTAAGGGTCACAGTTCAGTGACAGATGGCTCGCTCAGCCTGAGACCCTGGGTTATGTCCCCAGCCCCGGAAGTAAGATAATAAAATGTGTCAACTTGATGTGCTAAGTTCAATCCCCAGGGCCTGCCTGGAAGGAGAGAATCTGATCTCAACACAGATTTCATGTCTCTCTCTCTCTCTCTCTCTCTCTCTCTCTCTCTCACACACACACACACACACACACACACACACACACGCACATGCGCACACACATACACACACAACACGAGAGTGTGTAGGTACACACGCCAGTTTTTAGTAATAATAACTGTAGGCACTAAGGAGGAGGATGGTGTCCGGGGTGTAATGGATGCTTAGATGCTGAGGTATTTAGACTCCCGTTCTAAGGATGGGCTTTGCCCTGCTGCGGCACCTCCTGAGGAAACCTGCTCACCAAGGGCCACCCGGCGACACCATGGGCGCCAGCCTGGGTAAGAGAGCTACAGTCCAAGAGCTCTTTGGTGCAGTCAGGGCAAGGTTGGCTCTGTGGCTCAGGACTTGTGTCTCACAAGCCAGATGTGATAGACAGAAAGTTCCTTACAAAGAGTGTCCGGGGCCTGCTGCTCAGAGGCTTTGGATCGACAGTTTGCCCAGGCTCCAGGATGCTCTCTCTAAAAGGGGCACAGCCTTAGTTCCTACCTCACAGCTGCCGGTCACATGAGAGGAACTGATGTCTCCACACCCAGGAAGTGCTGGAAACGTTTTAACCACCAACAGCCCCTCTGTGGCTCCTGGACCACAGAGGCCAACTGCTGCCCCTCCCCACAAGCCCAGTGGCCCCTCCCTCGGTCCAGGCCTCTGACCTGGTTCTGGGTTTGAGCAGCCTGTGGTCCTCAGGCGCTGCTCAGCCTCTCCTCCTGCTGCTTCCTGCCCTCTCCCTTCGTGTTTGCTTTCTGAGATGATGAAAGCCATCTCTGCCCAGGCTTGGCTCACTCCAAGGGAATGTATCACTGGGAAAGTAGCCACAGGCAGCACACTAGAGCGTGCTGTGGAGGCTAACACAGGAGCTGGCAGGTGGCACGCTCCTGACTGTCCTCCTCATCCCATACCCAGGTGACCCCCAGGGCCATCCACTTGTTCCTGCTCTTTCTCCAGCTCTCTCCACTGTGGCCTCTGCTGGCACCAGGTCCCCTCTCCAGCCCTGTCCATTTTCAACAATGAAAGTGGGTGGTCACTGCATGGAGAGAACCTTTGTCTATTATTGGAATGTGACATCCTCTGTTTCCTTGCTTACGGATGAGTAAAGGTCTTGTCTGGCCTGCCCTGTCTCACCTGGATACTTTTCCTAAAGGATCACCCTTGGGTTATAGGCACCTTAGTAAGAGCTAGCATCCGGGATCCTTCGTCTCAGATGGGAGAAGGTGATGTAATCGTGTCCTGAGAAGGGAGCGGCCACACCTTGGCAGGAGGCCTCCATTGGTTAACATTTTCCTTTTCTGTGAGACCTGTTCAGAAAGTAGAAGTCAGTTTTGCTTTCAGATACAATTGAGCTTAAACGCAGGGAAAGTTGACCCCACTGAGAGGCTGACAGCTGAAGGCTCCTGTGGAGTAAAGGTCTGAGAGGCCACAGACCCAGGCCGAGTGGCCTCAGGTAGCTTTTGCTGGCCGCGGGTAGCCTTTGCTGGCCGCGGGTAGCCTCCACTAGCTTCTTAGCCCCCAGTGCTTCAGAAGGAGCTGAAGCCCCTGACAGGTGACTGCTGAGGAGTGAGAAGCTTGCACTCGCTCGGCCTGGTCCCTCAGGGTGTGACTTTTGTCCTCTTCCTTGGCACCAGCACTACCACTGGTTATCCCAGGGTGGCCTCCCTGTCCCCACACTAAACCAGTCCTCCAGAGCCCTCCTCCAGCCTTCCCAGGTGTCTCTGAGAAACGCCAGCTGAGCAAGGCCAACAGGCACTGCTGGCCTTCCTGGAAGATGTGTCTAATTCTGTCTAACTTAAGAAGAAGTGAAAATGTGCTGTTGCGTTGTCCTGGAGATGTTTTCTGTATATACATATTTTGGCTTGTGAGATTTATCACACAGGCTTGAGAAAAGAACCATTTCGGCCTATGTCACCTCATTTAATTAAAGAAAATGTTCTTACTTTTATTTATTTGTGAATTTATTTTGTGTGTGGTGTGGGGAAGGACACGTCCAGTGCCGTGGTGGTTCGTCTGTGGAGGTCGGGAACAGCTGTGAGACACAGCTCCGTCCATCCTGAGGGCACCCGGCTCAGGGGCAAGTAAGTGCCTTCACCCTCGGAGCCATCTTGTTCGCCCACTGCATTCCAGTCTTTCTAGACAGGGTTTCTCTGTATCTCCCTGGCTGTCCTGGAGCATCTGTAGACCAAGCTAGCCTTGAACTCAGAGAATCCACCTGCCTCTGCCTCCTGAGTGCTGGGATTAAAGGTGTGTACTACCACTTTGTTTCCCCCTCTTTTCATGTTTTTTTTCATGTTTTTTTTTTAAGATTTATTTATTTTATTTTATTTATATGAGTACAGTGTAGCTGTACAGATGGTTGTGAGCCATCATGTGGTTGCTGGGAATTGAACTCAGGACTTCTGTTTGCTCTGGTCTGGCTCAATGCAGCCCAAAGATTTATTATTATATGTAATTGTCTTTAGACACACCAGAAGAAGGCGTCAGATCTCATTACAGATGGTTGTGAGCCACCATGTGGTTGCTGGGATTTGAACTCAGGACCTCTGGGAGAGCAGTCGGTGTTCTTAACCACTGAGCCATCTACCAGACTCCCTTCTTTTTTTTTTTGGTTTTGGTTTTGGTTTTTTTGGATTTGGTTTTTTCAAGACAGGGTTTCTCTGTGTAGTCCTGGCTGTTCTGGAACTCACTCTGTAGACCAGGCTGGCCTTGAACTCAGAAATCTGCCTGCCTCTGCCTCCCAGAGTGCTGGGATTACAGGCGTGCGCCACCACCACCTGGCTTGTATGTACATTTTAAATGTTTTTATTTGTTTGGTCTATATAGCTGTTCACCACCTGTACCTGGTGCTTGGAGAGGCAGGAAGAGAACATCAGATCCCCAGGGACTGGAGTTGCCCTGAGACTGGTGGCTATGAGCCCCCCACAACTCCACCCTCCCAACCCCGCTGGTGCTGGGAATTGAACTTGCATCTTTTGGAAGAGCAGCCAGTGCTCTTGACTTTTGAGCCATCTTTGCAGCCCCTGCAACTGTGGATGAACTCCCAATGGCCTGCCTGAGACTCACTAGTCTCCTTCCTGTGTTTTTGTTTGTTGGTGTTTTGTGTTGTTTTGAAACAATGACCTTGGGCTAGTGAGATGGCTCAGCGGTTAAGAGCACCAACTGCTCTTCTAAAGGTCCCGAGTTCAAATCCCAGCAACCACACGGTGGCTCACAACCATCTGTAATGAGATCTGACATCTTCTTTCTGGGGTGTCTGAAGACAGCTATAGTATACTTACATATATCTTTAAAAAAAGAAAAGAAACAATGACCTTATTTATCCCCTCTGCTTCCGCTTGGGCGAAGAGTCACATCATAAGAGTAGAAAGTTTCTTGCTGGGCACGTTGCTGTAGTCCCGGCCACTGTGCAGACTGAGGCAGGAGGATTCCTTGCACCTAGGTGTTTGAAACTAGTCTGAGCAGTATAATGAGAACCCCTCTCACAAGCAGATTATCTTTCCTGCTTTCCACCCTAGCAAGCTACCCCTGGAGTAAAAGAAGACCGGAAACAACTGGGAAATTCCTCGGTAAACAACAGAAGGTCTGAGGAGACAACCCAGTCACTGTCTCCCCGAGTCACACGCCAAATACTTTGCTAAGGTTTGCCCACAACACCAACACCAACCTACAAAAATAATGACAAATGTCACGGTGACATTTAAGAATTCAGCGAGGAAATCAGGACAGGAATGGTCTTAAACCACACAGGAAGCGTGTCACAAGTCTCAAGTTTTTATTTTCAGAACAGAGTCTGGTTTTATTTTTAAAAAGAGAGAAAAAATGTGATGAGCGCTAGCGAGGTGCCGCTTCTCTGTTTCTTCTGGGCTCGAATTCCCAGCTCTGCGGCCCCCATACCGGCCTGCTTCCCAGGACGTGTCTAACAGGAATAGTCTTGGTTGGACGAAGCAGGGTACACCTGCCTCCTTGGCAGGTTAAAGAGGGTCCCCTAAACCCCCAAATTCTAAGTCAGTCCTGGGAACACAGTGAGATGCCCACTCAAAGAAATATTTAAAAGGTGGGGCGCCAGCCTTTAGAGAGAGCACAGACTGAATAAGACGATTTGGTGTCAGGGACGTCGCATTTGCAAGCAAGGCTGGCAAGCGTTTGCCAAGCGTGCTTGAGGCCCTGGGTTTAATCCTCAGCACTACAAAGTAATTAACTTGTTTTTAAAACACAGATTTGAAGCTCAGGTATTAGGCCCTCTGCTTCTGTGCTCAAAGGCTAAGAGCCGACAAGGCTAAATTCTGAGCCCAGACCTCTTTTCCATGCGGGTACAAGCCTCAGGACAGTGTACTATTCTGGTCATGACACTTTGGGGACATCTCAAGTCTGATCTCTACCTACAGATACCCTAGAAAGCAAGAGAAGGAACAAATAGACCTTACTAGTAGTGGGTCATGTGTGAATGGAACAGGGAAATGACTGAAAAGACCCAAAATAAATACCCCAGAGGAAGGGTCCCGCCCTGAGTCAGAGTACTCACAGAAGACAAGTTGATGTGTTGGAGATGCGCTGGGCCTTCACCAGGCCCTCAGCAGCCCTGGCCTCTCTCACAAGTGGCCATGTGACCGTGTCTCTTGATATACCAGGGAAATAGCAGCCTTCTGTCTTAAATCCAGTGGCAATCTCTCAGTAGCGGACAGCATTTCCACAGCAGAGGGACAGCTATCCAAACAGTAGAAAGAGGGTGGGTTGGGGGCCAGCCAGAGCCGGCCATGGCTCAGAGATCATTTCTTTTCACAGTCATTGGAATTAGGTAGCAAGAAACACAGCAAAACTGGGAAAACAAAATCAGAGCACAGGGAGCAGCTACAGCCCCCATCCAGGCCTCAGGCCCAGGGCCTTGAGTCAGTCAGAAGAAGAGTCAGCCAGGGTGAGGAGAAAGGGCAGGCTTACTGTGAAAAGCGGCTAGTTGGCACTGGCCGAGGTCAAGAGAGCAGGAGCAGAGAGCGCAGAGTATAAACACCCTCCACATGGCCGGCACCAGCTGGGCAGGCCCGAGTGTCACAGCCTTCATGCTTCTGATGCAGAGATGTCCTCAGCCCATTGCCCCAAGCAGTGGACTAAGAGAGGCCCATGCAGCCCTTGGTTCTCAGAAGGTCCTAATAGAGTCAAAGGGGTTGAGGGACTTGGGCCCGGCTGCTATTAGCAGCCAGTGGCTTGGCACTTTGGGCCTGCCCCTGTGTTTCGGGCTTTAGGGGACCCTGCAATGCTTGTCCCCCAACCTAGTCAGCAAACCTCCCTCAGCTCTCCCAGCTGGACACAGTATAGAAGCAGAGCCCTCCTCAAGTCCACCTGGATAGCTCCTCCCCTGTCTACGTTTATGTAGCATTGTGACCAGAGCCTTCAAGCCCTGAACTCAAAGAATACTACTCTAGAGGCCTAAGCAGTAAAACGGTATGGCGTTCAAACCTAGCAGGTAACAGACAGAACTACAGATCTTTTTTTCTGGTCCCTTGTCTAGGTTCATAACGCCACATAAAACTCCCAAAACAGAAGAAAAGGAACCAAAATTCTTAACGTTATTTTTTTCTCTCCCCCATCCCCCAATCCCATTGTTGGGGTGAGCACATCCTGGCCTGGTTCCCTGTGCCTTCTGAACCTCGATTGCCTTCAGAATACATATACTGCCTTAAAGACTCCAACAATAACATCCCGCATGAAGCCTGCTGGAGCCAACCCTGACTTCCCTTGAAGGACAATCCCGAGGACAGCCTCTCCAGGTGGGACCCTGCTGGGGAAGGCCAGGCAGGAGAGTTCCACGGTGTGCCTTCTCCCTGAGGAGACCTGAAGCAGAGGAGAGGTGAAAGGTGACACCTTCTCGGCTCTGTGTCAAGCTTTCTAAAGGAGCAGGTGCTGCTCCCCAGGGTCCCCAGAGGCCTGACCTCACATACACTTGAACCCACTAAAGAAGTTGCTCTGAACCCGGTTCCCACCCGGCCAGCACCAACACAGGAAGGATAATTATTCTGGTGCAGAGGGAGGAACCAGGAGAGAACAAGCCAATGGCTGATACTCCACAGACCCTGTAAAATCTGGCCCCAAACCCCAAGGGGATCCAGTGGCCCTGTTGAATGCAACTTCTGAGTAGTCTTTTTTTTTTTTTTTTTTTTTTTTTTTTGCAAGCAGCATCAGTGTGTGATGCGCTGGAAATGGAAGCACAGAGGTAGAAATACGCGCTCACCCAAGAAAGGGCGGTGTTTGGTCCCTCCCTGTACATAGACCCGCTCCTCCCCAGGCTGAGCAGAGAGGAGCAGGAGGGAGGAAGAGCCTGGTGAGCTTCTCCCTTGGAGTACAGACAGCAACGGAGCAACTCCTGGGAATCCCGGCCATCAATTCAGGCAGGAAAGCATGGTGGTAGGCGTGTGGTGAAGCAAGGCCTCTCGAGATCTCCTTCCCACTGCAAGGGGCATGGGGCAGACACCCAGAAAACACACTACACACAAACACACTACACACACACACACACACACACAAACACACTACACACACACACACACACATGCTCGCACGCACACACCTATCAAAGTTCACCATCCCTGCCTGAACCCCTTCCCTCCCTTCTCCCCACAGGATTAGGAATCAGAAAAGCAGCTGGGCGCATGTATCCAATCCCTTGAATGTCAGGCCAGGGAAGACTGTGGTGAACATGGGCCTTTCTTCCTCACGAAATAGTGCTGGTCTCCCTCCAAGGAGTCTCTAGCCATGGGGTGCAGAAGAATTCACTGGCCTTCTGCCTTATCAACAGTTACCTTCAAACACAGCCAAGGGGGCCGGAAACCCTAAAGCCAAGATCAGGGTCCCTGCACTTCGCTGCTTCAATTCTGAGAGGCCACTGCTAGAGTGTTGACATAGCCATGAGGGCCCCCTTCGTTTTCCAAGTGGCCTCGCTGGGAGCCTCCCTGAGGTGGTGGTGGAGGAGGTGGCGGAGGAGCAGAGGGAGGAGCACCATAGCTGCTTCTGGCCCGACTTGGGGATACCCAGCTCCCCCGGTCCCAGCAGCCCTCCAAAGCCTCCAGGCCACGGCAGCCCAGGAAAAAGAGGTTCTTGAGCATAAAGATGGACAGCGGCTGTTGGTAGCTCACGACCAGGAGGCTGCGCAGCGCCAGCAAGGGCACGTCCACCAGACAGCCGCCCAGCAAACGCAAAAGGCGGCTGCAGCTTCCAGGCCCCGAGGCCTGGCCCCAGGACGGAGCTGCAGCGGCTGTGTTCAGCTCGTACAGCCAGAGCACTGGGGAGGCAAGAGTGAGGAAGTAGACGGCGATGAGCAGGTAGCGCAGATGCGCCGGGAGCGGCACGCGGCCGTCCAGCATCAGCTCCACCAGCGTGAAGCTGTCCAGCAGGTCCAGACACGTGCCCAGGAAGCAGCCCGCGGCGCGATGCTGCTGAGGCTGCAGGAGCAGGGGACCCGCCGAGCCCGGGGGCGCGCCCGCCTCGCTGATGGCACGCACCAGGCTGTAGAGCAGCGGCACGGACAGCGCCATGGTAAGGCGAAAGCCCGTGGTGCCAAAGGGCGCGCGCAGCTCGATGAGGTCCAAGATGGATGTGCCCAGGATGAGCACAACCTTAGGAGTGAAAGCGATGGAGTAGATGAGCCAGGCCAGGTACGCAAAGGCGAACTCGCCCGCTGCCCCGGCCGGCCCCGGCCCGGCCCCGGAGCCTCCAGAACCTCCTCGGCCCCCGCGGGCCTTCGCCCCGGCCCCCGCCGACGCCGCAGAGGATAGGTGCAGAGGCGGAGCCGAGTGGTGGTGGAGCTGGTGGTGGTTGTGCGTGCTGTTCACCGGTCCGCCCCGACGGCCCCGGCTGTTCTTGGCGAAGAAGATGGCCCAGCCCACCACCACCACCAGGTCGGTGGCGATCCAAGAGCACCAGTACAGGTCAGTGACAGCGATGAGGTACAGGTCCAGCAGACCGCCCTGCGCCAGCAGCAGCACCACAGACAGCGCCTGGTAACCCCAGCGGCACCCGGGGCTCGGCGAGCAGCCCCGGCGCCGACCCCTGCGGCTCGAGCGAGTGGGGCGGCCGCAACAACAACAGCAGCACGAGCAGCAGGAGGCGGCGCCGCCGGTCCCGGTGCCGCCTGCGCCCGCCGCCGAGCGGCTCCCGGGGCCCCCGACGGTGCCGGCCGCGGCGCCCGCGCCGAAGTCCGCGGCGGTCATGCTGCAGGAGGAGGAGGAGGTGGGCGTGGAAGTGGAGGAGGCGGCGGCGGGCGCGGTGGCGGAGACCGGGACGCCCCCCTGAGCCGGGGGCCCCGGGAGCGCGGCGGCGGCGGCGGGCACCAGGGGCTTGCTGATGCTGATGCTCTCGTCGTCGTCCTCTCGCTCCGCGCCTGTGCTGCTGCTCGGGGAGCCGCCGCCCCCGCCGCGTCTGCCGCCGCCCCCCCCGCGGCTGGTGCTGGTGCTGGTGCTGCTGTCGCCCGAGCCTCTCCGGCCGCGGGAGGAGCCCCCCCGGAGGAAGAGGGGCTGGAGCCGGGAGGCGGCGGGGGGCGGCGGAAAGGAGGCGGTCGCGGACGAGAGCGCGCGAGGGTGGCCCAGCGCCGGGTGCATTGTCCTCGGAGGGGCTCCAGGGGGCTGCCCGGCCGCTCTCTCCCCGCCAACCTCGGGCTGACGAGGCGGCAGAGGGGAACCCGGGGCAGCCGCTGCCGCCTCCTCGCCAGCTGCTAGAACTCGCACCCGGGTCGGGAGGCAGAGAGATCCGGACTGGAGCGGCCGGACTGGGCGAGTGGAGCCGCGGGGTGGCTGCGCTGGGGGAGAGCCGGGGAGCCGAGCAGACCGCCGGGACTGGAGAGGCGGGGGCGGAGGAGGGGAGCGAGCCCAGCAGGCAGCAGAAGGAGCGGCAGCAGGGAAACCAGGACTGGATTCGAGGGAGAGAGGAGGCGAGAATAGAGGAGGAGAAAGCCTGGCTGGCCGGATCAGCAGGAAGGAAAGGAGGGAGAACTGAGGCGCCGGAGTAGAGTTGAAAGCGCATCAGCCAGGCGGGACAGGAGCATAGGTTTCCTGAAGTCGCTAGCTCCGCTGCCCTAAGGGCTGAACCTGAACTGCTGGGTGGCCTTGGTGTAGACCACACCTTCGAGCTTCCAAGCACCACGATCCTTTTTTGCCAATTAAGAAGAAGCACAGGCCAACTTTCTCCTCTGTGCACCACCGACCATCCTGCCACCTCTGTGCGCCACCGACCATCCTGCCATCTCCTTCTGTAAGGCCCCGAAAACTCAATGGAAATAATTTAAAAGTTAAATAAAAGAGAACCAGAAGGAGACAGGGGATGATGTATCTCATTTGGTAGAATGACCTGCCTTGAATACATTCTGTCCTGACGTCCAATCCTTTACCAGAAACCATCCAGCCACACAACCATCCCCCCAATTCTATTATTCAGACGGAGCACCCCCAACCAAATACTGTCCTCCCCCGGGAGATCCTCAGTTTCCAGTAAATGAAAAAGCTCGCTGAATATAATTGCTGAGGAGAGAGCTTAGAAAGAGGGTGGGGGGCAAGTACCACTGTCTAGTCTTGGGGAGCCGAGGCCAGGGCCAAGGCGGGAGACCTGGGACCGGGCGGTTGCTTACTTAGCCAGGCCCGTGTCTGGTATTCTGGAAGATTTGTACCTAGCATGCATTCATGCAGCGCTGGGTTCCTTCCCGTCGCCCCACATCTGCTTCCAGGTCTGAGGAGGGAGAGCAGAAGGATCAGAAATCCAAAGTCATCTTCAACTTACATAGCAAGTTTGAGGCCAGCTTGGGCTACGTAAGACCCTGTCACAAAAACAAACAAGCTAAAAGAGATGAAATAAGAGGAAAATATGTCTGATGAAGAAGAGGGGGGAAATGGATCCTTAGAGATATGGGGGTATGCTTATGAATAGACTCCAGCTGAATCTGGGGGGGTCACAGGACAGCTCCTCAGTAATCCCAGGTACTCAGGAAGCTGAAACAGGAGCATTGAAAGTTCAAGGGCAGCCTGGACGGTTCCATGAGCTCAATCTGCCCAGAGGCTGCCCCACCCCCTTCCCCCCACCTCCACTGCCCCCCAAGTAGGATTTCTGCAGGGCGGGAGGTAAAGTCCTGCTTTTAGAGTTAGGGGAGAAGAAAACTACAATAGCATTCTCGGCTCAAGAAGGTTCTGGGGCTTCTGTGTAATTCCACTCCCAGTCCTTAGGATCAAGTTAGGAGCTTGCCTGAGCCTTCCTCCTCCTGCTGCAGGCTCTGTGTCCCCTGCCCTGATTTCACTGCCTCAAAACTGCTGCCACAGTTGCCTGTCAGGGTGGGGTCATCACACTGCTGGCCACAGCCTTGCCCTTATCTGCATTTTTTGTTGTTGTTTGGTTAGTTGGTTTTCATTTTTTGAGACAGGATTTCTCTGTGTAGCACTGGATGTCCTGGATGTCCTGGAATGATCTCTCTCTCTCTCTCTCTCTCTCTCTCTCTCTCTGTTTCTCTCTCTCTCTCTGTCTCTCTCTGTCTCTGTCCCTCTCTGTCTCTCTCTCTCACACATACACACACACACACATACACTTTGACTAGTATCAGGCAAAAGTGCTACATTAAATCGGATCCTCACAGCCTCATGGTATGAGAGCTTCAGCCATGCTAGCTGGTCCCAAGGCCACCCTCTTGAGACAGTGTGAAAATGACAGCTTTGAAGATGTAGCTTCTGCTTGTGCATGCCCCACCAAGTCCAGCAGATGTCTGGGTCGAGCCGGTCCAGGTAGAAACAGGCTCAGGGAGTTGCCGGCTTCTACTGTGAGTGGCTACGGACCAGTTCCCTAGTCTTCCCCAGGGAAAATGTCAGTCAGCAGCGAGCATGGAAGCTGGCCTGGGATTCCTTGTTAATCAATGAAGCAGGCGAAGGCAGCTGGAAAAGACTGACATCACCGAGAAAGCACCGGGACTCCTGAGAACACCAAAGAACCAATCTTCCCACACCTGATGCCCCTGCCTCAGACCCACCCATCCCGCTGAATCCTCTCGTTCACCAGGACCAGATTATTTTAAGCGTCTGTTGAAGTGTACTACCAGCCAGTGGGGTTACCTTTCTTTTTTTATTTTATTATTATTAGCGTATTTTGTGTGCATGGGTGTTTTGTCTGCATGTATCTCTGTGCACTATATGCGTGCCTGGTAACTGCATAGGTCAAAAGAAAGCGTTGGAGCCCGTGGGGCTGGAGTCACAGATGGGTGTGAGCCATCACTCGGTTGCTGGGAATCAAATCTGAGTTCCCTGGGAAAGAAGCCAGTACTCTTAACTAGTGAGCTATCATCTCTCCAGCCCCTGCATAGAGTTGCTTTTCTGGAGGAGGCTCTTTAGCTGAATTTCCTGTAGAACGCAGGGTTCTGAGTAACAAGTGTGCCAATAATCAGGATAAGTCAGGGCAGCTAGGAACAAGTTGGTGGCCAGAGTACTGGAGGCCTCTCTCCTCTCTTTAGACTGGATAATTTTCAGGCTTCTTTACACACACACACACACACACACACACACACACAGGGCGGGTAATGTATCAAAGGATCTAGAAAAGGAAAGAAAACAGCCACAGTGTCCCTTATAAGCATTTGGAGAGAAGGACCCCAACCTGTCCAGGTCACAATGCCAGTGAGGAAGAGCAGAGTATCTAGACTCTGCCCATCAGCCTGGCTGCCTGCTCTCCTCCCAAACCCAGATGTGAGAGGCTCACAATGAGAGGAAGGGATCAGTCAGAGCTGTTTCCCCAAGCACTCCTCATGTCCTAGACGCTGGAGAAAGTTCCTCTGGCAACATAACACCTTGTGCTTCTGGCCTACGAAGCCAATGGCTCCTGGCCTTCCTGAAGAACAAGAGACAAACCAGGAGGAAGAAGTGGCCTTGTCCAGCTCAGCAGCGGAGGAAGGTTCAGTGGGGCAGGGCAGCCTTTCCCTGCACTGACGGAGGCCCTGTTCCCAGATTCTTTCTCTACTAGGAATCACTGCCTTTTACCCCTGGCGCAAGAATAAAGTCCAGGTTCAAAGGGAGCTGTCTGAACTTGTGAGGAACCTGCGGAGGCCTCTTGTGTGAACATGAGGACAGACAAGTGGAGTCCACCTGTTCTCGGTCACAGTCAGCATGCGCGGCACTCAAAGAACAAACCTGGCGGGAGCCGGAGACCAAAGCAGGAGACTCGGGCCATTGAGGGCTTGAAGCCTCAGCCTCAGCGACTCGGTACTCTCAGAGAGCAGATGCTGCATCTCCACAGACACAGAGAGCTCTTATAGAGCTCGGGGTGTGCCCTGGCTGCCCAGTGAAAGTCTCACGATGATGCCACCATCCACAGGGACAGTCCCCCCATGCTTCAGCCTGGGCTAGGCGTTGGGGCTCCACAGATTTTCCCTGAAAAGTGTAAACAAGTTCCTCTTAGGAGCAGGGAAGCCAGCGAGCACTGGGTGGTGTGGCTTGTAGACTAAATTCCACATCCCGGATCACCTAAGCCCTGCGTTAGGAGCCAGGCAGTAAGGCCTGCCTAGATGAGAGCCATTCTGAAGGAAAGGATGTTGGCAGGAAGCTGGGCTTGGGATGAGGGTAGAGAGAATCCCAGAAGCAAGATGGAGAGCCCAGTCTCTGAGGATGGTGCCGGCTGGTGAACTACATATTGGAGAAATGTCCATCTTACAAAAGACCTAAGCAAAACATAGCAACCTTGTAACGTATAGTTCATCTAAAGAGAATGCAAGGGACAATTTTGTTTTTGAGATAGGGCCTCCCTTGTAGCCCTGGCTGTCCGGAGTTCATCACATAGACCCTTTGCCTCTCGGAGATCTGCCTGCCCTTGTGTCCCAGGTGCTGGGATTAAGTGTGTGCCAGAAACCTGGCTCCTCTTTTGATCTATGGTGCAGGAGACAGAGCCCCAGAGCCTCACGCGGCTAGCACTCCACCACTGAGTATTTCCAACATGTCTGTGCACCGTGCCCATGAATGTCTTCACAGGCCAGAAGGCACCTGATCCCTGGGACTGGAGTTATAGCTCCTGAGCAGCTGTGTCGGGAGGAGCCTGGACTGCACTGGCTCCTTCTCACTTCTGTGATACTATACTTTATTTTTATTTGTTGTTGTTGTTGTTTTAAATGCATCGGAGTGCACTGTCGCTGTCTTCAGACGCACCAGATGTGGGCATCGGATTTCATTACAGATGGTTGTGAACCACCATGTGGCTGCTGGGAATTGAACTTGGGACCTCTGGAAGAGCAGTCAATGCTCTTAGCCACTGAGCCATCTCTCCAGTCCCTTGTTTTGTTTTGTTTTGTTTTGTTTTGTTTTGTTTGAGACAAGAGTTCTCTATGTGTAGTCCTGCCTGTCCTAGAACTCATTCTGTAGACCAGGCTGGCCTTGAACTCACAGAGATCTCTGCCTGCCCAGTGCTGGGATTAACGACGTATACCTCTACTACCTGATCATGATAAAATACCTACCCATTTAAGACAGGATAATTTTGGCTCACTGCTTGAAGAGATACAGTTTCCCATGGTGGGGAAGGCATGGTGTCAGGCAGATGAGGCCACTTGTCATGTGTGCAGTCAGAAGAAAGAACTGAATGCTGGCTCTCAGCTGGCTTATACCTTTTCTTTAGCCTGGGCCTCAGAGCAGGGCTCCCTCAGTTAAACTACTCCAGAAACACCCTCATGGGAGGCATGTCTCATAGATGGCTCCAGAGTCAAAGTGACAGTGAGAACTAACTGTCACGGCCCGGAGAAAAGAAATCAGCAATAATAACAGATCTGGGCGGGGAAAACCTAAATTTCAGCATTTCCATATTATATTTAAATTTTCCAGGTCCCCACCTCCACGTGTGCTTTTTCTGGAGACATGCAATCTCACATTGTTCAACCTTGCCTCAAACTTGATATATGGCCAAAGATAATATTCATCTTCTGGGACTACTGTCTCTACCTTCCTAGTACTGGGATGATAGGCATGTGCCACCCTGCCTGGTTTATGTGGTGCTGGAGATTGATGCTTTCTGTATCCAAGGCCATGCTACCAACTGAGCCAGATCCATAGACCTGGAGTGTCTAGTGTCCTTTCCTTTCCTTTCCTTTCCTTTCCTTTTTCCTTTCCTTTCTCCTTTCCTTTCCTTTCCTTTCCTTCCTTCCTTCCTTCTTTTCCTTCCTTCCTTATTTATTTATTTTGGTTTTTGAAGATAGGGTTTCTCTGTGCAGCCCTGGCTGTCCTGGAACTCACTCTAAGGACCAGGCTGACCTCAAACTCACACAGATATCCACCTGCCTCTGCCTCCCCAGTGATGGATTAAAGGTATACACCACCACTGCCTGGCTTTGAAATATCTAGTTACCAACAGAATATAAGACATGTAAAAACAAAATTACCAGAAAGGTATTTTTTGTACACTTGAGGAAAGCAGTTGATGGTAACTGGCTGAGAAAGCTCACATATTAAATTAAAACAGCTATTTTAAATGTTTTAGAATTAAAGAAAATTCATTTATGAAATTAAAGGAAAGCATACAAATAAATTCTCCACCAGTGGAACTGTTTGGGAAGAACTGGAAGGCATGGCCTTGTTGGAGGAGGTGTGTCATGGGTGAGAGGTGTGGCCTTGTTGGAGGAGGTATGTCATGGGGGGGAGGCATGGCCTTGTTGGAGGAAGTGTGTGGGTAGAAGGTGTGGCCTTGTTGGAGGTGTGTTATGGGTAGGAGTTGTGGCCTTGTTGAAGGAGGTGTGTCATGGGGTAGAAGGCATGGCCTTGTTGGAGGAGGTGTGTAATGGGTAGGAGTTGTGGCCTTGTTGAAGGAGGTGTGTCATGGGTAGAAGGCATGACCTTGTTGGAGGAGGTGTGTCATGGGAGGGAGGCGTGGCCTTGTTGGAGGAGATGTGTCATGGGTGGAAGGCGTGGCCTTGTTGGAGGAGGTGTGTCATGGGTGGGAGGCGTGGCCTTTTTGGAGGTGTGTCATGGGAGGGAGGCGTGGCCTTGTTAGAGGAGGTGTGTCATGGGTGGGCTTTGAGGTTTCAAGAGACTTGAGCCATTCTTAGTGCTCCCTCCCTCCTTCCTGCTTGAGGATCAGTCACAAGCTCTCCTGTTGTCGTTCCTTTGCTATGCCATGTGGACTCGGACCCTCTGAAACCATGAGCCCATCAAACATTTTCTCTGATAAGTTGCCTTTGGTGATGGTGTTCTGTTACAGCAACAGAAAAGTGACTAAGACACCCACCTACTTTGGGTGGTAGCATTCCCTAGGCTGGCTGCTCTCCTGAGCTGTATAAAAATGAGAATGTATTCTGGGTACACGCTTCTTTATTCTCTTTCCTGACTGTAGCTGCAGCACTGACCACGCCTCAAGCTCCTGATGGAGATGCATCCCTACCACGATGGACGAGGACTCCAAACTGTGAGGCAAAATAAACCGTTCTCCTCCAAGCTGCTTTGGCTGGGGTATTTCATCAGTGATATATTCTAAAGGCAGATTATCTAGGCTCGAATCCTGCCTCTACCCCGGAAAGAAGCTTGTTGTAGAATTTATTTAATCCCAATCTGGGGATTCTACACTACCTTGATCATTCAGTTCCCGGATAAAAGACATACACCTTTATTACTTATAATAAGCCTTAAGCAGCGCAGGAGCTGGGCAGGTATCTCCTCTCTATGCTATTAGAATGCACTTTCCCATGGGCAACCCTGAGTTATTACTTACTATGTTTCATCTGGCTGCTCTTACCTCCAATTGGCCAGCCCCCAGGGCAGCGTAGACACTCTGGCATAGGATTAAATAAATTCAACAACAGAAGCTGATTAGCTACAGATCTCTGGAGACCAGAATCAATAGAATGAATACATATTAAAAGGAGACTAATTAGACTGGCTTGATGATACAGTCTGGGTGCCCAACAATGACCGTCTTCAAACTGAGAACCTCTATCTTCTCTGTCCATGAAGATGGAAGCCTCAGCACTCAGTCTGGAACGGAAGACTGAGGGGTTCCTGGAGAGCCACTTGGTCTTCAGTTCACACCGGATGGCAGAAGAGGCTCGGTTCTCTTATTGGTAAAGTACAGTGGCAGCGGCAGCAGGCCTGCTGAGACTCACCAGCAAGACATGAAGACAAACAGGCAGAAAAGCAAGTGTTCACCTTGGATTCCCCTTCTATGTGACTGGCAGGTGCCTCTCACATTTAGGGTGGCTCTTCCAATTGCAAATAATCTAATCAAGAAAACCCCTCCCAGACCCGCCAAGAGGGCTCTGTGTCTTGGCAAGCTGGCAGTATTAGCCACCACAGAAACCAAGTGTGACGGCTGGTCTTGGCTGTCAACTTCACTGGGATTAGAGCTACTTAGAATCTCGAGATATGGCTGTGGTGGCGCCTCCAGAGAGGACTGACATGTTGGACAGTGTCTGGCTCTAATGTGGATGGCACCATCCAATGGGCTGGGGTTGTGGATGGAAAAGTTAGAAAAGGAAGCCAGCATGCAAAGTGCACTTCCTGTGACCGTTTGTCTAATGTTGCCCCATGGTCCCCAACATCAAACGACAGCTTCTGGGTGTCAGAGCATGAACTCCACACCATGACTGACTCTCCAGGCGATTCCAGACACCCCTGGTCCTTTCCTCTCTTGAAGAAAGCGAGCCCATTTTTATTTGTTCATTTCTTGCATCTGAAGAATCCTCCCATGACATTGTTGGCCTGAGATTCTTCACCATAATCACCAGCCACTGCACAACTATAACCAATCACTTTACAGGGTTGGTTATACATTCTCCACCAACTCTGCAGAGCCTATTCTTTGCCCTGGTTTTCCGCCATCCATTAGGTTGATTTGGAGTTCAGCACATAGGGGCTCCACTAACTTGACAAGCATAGTGTGTTGGTCAGGGTTCTCTAAAGAAACAGAACTAATAAAATAAAAGTGTGTGTGTGCATGCGCCTGTGCATAAGGGTGTTTGTGATGGGATTTGCTAGAGTGGCTTACAGGCTGTGGTCCAGGTAGTGCACCGATGGCTGACAACTTTCTGACAGAAAGTCTCACAATAGTTGCTGGAAATCTCAGTATACACCAGAATCCCAAAGAAGCAGGCTCAAAGTCAGTGACAGAACGGACTTGTAAGCAGAGCAAGGGCAAGCAGGCCAAGCGCAGAAGCTTCCTTCTTCCGTGTCCTTTATAGGTTGCCACTAGAAGGTGCAGGCCAGGTTAAAGGCAGGTCTTCCCACCTCAACAGTTCCAGATCAAAGGTGGGTCTTCCCACTTCAATGACTGTTTTGTTTTGTTTTTGTTTTTGAACTCAGGGTTTCTTTGGCTGTCCTGGAAGCCACTCTGTAACCCAGCCTAGCCTCAAATTCAGAGATCCACCTGCTGCTGCCTTCCAAGAGCTGGGATTAAAGGCATCCATCACCACCACCACCACCACCTCCACCTCCACCACCACCACCACCACCTCCACCACCACCACCTCCACCACCACCACCACCTCCACCTCCACCACCACCACCACCACCTCCACCACCACCACCTCCACCACCACCACCACCTCCACCACCTCCACCACCTCCACCACCACCACCACCTCCACCTCCACCTCCACCACCTCCACCACCACCACCACCACCACCTCCACCACCACCACCACCTCCACCACCACCTCCTCCACCTCCACCACCACCACCTCCACCACCTCCACCACCACCACCACCACCACCTCCACCACCACCACCACCTCCACCACCACCACCTCTACCTCCACCACCACCACCACCACCTCCACCACCACCACCACCACCACCTCTACCTCCACCACCACCACCTCTACCTCCACCTCCACCACCACCTCCACCACCTCCACCACCACCACCACCTCCACCACCTCCACCACCACCACCACCTCCACCACCACCACCACGACCAGGCATCCAATTCAATGATTTAATTAAGAAAAATCCCTTGCCAGGCAGTGGTGGCCCACAGCTTTAATGCCAGCACTTGTGAGGCAGAGGCAGGCAGATTTCTAAGTTGGAGGCCAGCCTGGTCTACAGAGTGAGTTCCAGGATAGCCAGGGCTACACAGAGAAACCCTGTCTCAAAAAACTGGAAAAAAAAAAAAAGAAAGAAAAAAGAAAAAGAAAAAGGAAAGGGAAAAAAGAAGAAAAAAGAAAAGAAAAAAAAGAAAAATTCCTCACAGGTTGTGGTAGTTTGAATAGGCATGGCCCCTGTAGACTCAAGTGTTTGAATGCTTGGCCCATGGCCCATAGGGAGTGGCGCTATTAGGAGATGTGGCCTTGTTAGAGTAGGTGTGGCCTTGTTAGAGTAGGTGTGGCCTTGTTAGAGGAAGTGTGTCACTGTGACACACTTTGAGGTCTCCTATGCTCAAGCTAGGCCCAGTGTGGCGTTTTCTCTTCCTGTCGGCTGCCAATCCAGATGTAGAACTCTCAGCTCCTTCTCTAGCATGTCGGTCTGTATGCTGCCATGTTTCCTACCACGAGGATAGTGGACTGAACCTCTGTAACTGGGCGCCAGCCCCAATTAAATGTTTTCCTTTATAAGAGTTGCTGTGGTCATGGTGTCTCTTCACAGCAATAGAATACTAAGACACACGTGTACCCAGTTGATTGGATTTTAGTTAATTCCAGATAGAGTCAAGTTGACGACCAAGAACAGCCACTGCACACAGGTTCATCAGGACCGAATGCAAGCACGCAAAGATGGGCGTGGCACAGCAGTCATCTAAAACCAGATGCTTCTACAGCAGATATAGACCAAATAGACTTAAGATCCAGCTTAATATAAAGCTTGGTTTGCTAGCTGACTACTGAGCCTCTGTCTATCTGCCACACAACCTGCTTGGTAGGTGCCTCGCAGTACTTGCTAGGTGAGTAAAAGAAGGAGGAGCAAAGAAAGAAATAGACCAAGAGAAGGAGGAGTGTGCCCTGCCCTCCAAAGAGAGCCCCCAAGGAATCCATGGCTGTGCAGGAAGTGTTGGGAGTCAGGGAGAGGGCGGTGTCTAATTCTCCAAAGGGAAAATGGCACAGGCTTTGGAAGCAAGAGTTGGAGGGACCTGGAGGCAAATGATTGCCAAAGTTCTGTCAACTTCCTAGCAATTCACACTTGAGACATCTTCCCACCTCCAGGCCCCAGAAGCTGCCAAGGGCCCCAGGCAGAGAAACAGGCATCCCACCTCATGACCCACCTCAGCAGAACAGGAAGCACTGGCAAATGACAGGATGTTTGAAACACACTCACACACACAAAATTATTTTAGCCGAGGTATTTTAAAATTCCTCCCTCAAGGCAGCATCAGGTTGCTACGGCAACCCTGCCTCGGTAGGGTGCCCTGATTACCAACGTGCTCCCTGCACCCGCATGAGGCAGTCCAGAGGGGTTCCTCATCACTCTGGGGTCTGCTGCCACTAGACCACTCAAAGTGCCTCAGTGATTCTATCTGTTCACTTCCATGCCTCACAGATGCTTGGCCCCATAATGATAATAACTTCATTAAAAATATGGGTTCATCAGGCATGGTGGCATAAGCCTGTAGTCCTAGCGCTGGGGCAGTAGACTTGAGTTCAAGTGTTCAAGACCAGTCTATACAACATAGTGAAACCTATCTCCTCAAAATGAAATAAAGCAAACCACAGGTTCATTGCCTACCATATATCATTCCCTGGGACTAATCCCAAGGAAGGATTAAATTGAAGTTGGGAAGGGTTATGGAAGCCGGGGGGTAGTGGTATATACTTATAATCTCTGTACTTGAGAGGCAAGGGCAGCCCAGGAATTCAAGGTTACCCTGCACTATAAAGAAAGTTGAAGCTAGTCTGGGCGACAAGACCCTGTTTCAACACAAAACAGAAACATTGGAACCCTTGCCTAGGGTGATACTATTAGTAAGCAAAAAAAATTTTTTTTGGTTGATTTTTTTTTTTTCAAGATAAGGTTTCTTTGTGTAACTCTGGCTGTCCTAGAACGAACTCTGTGGACCAGGCTGGCCTTGAACTCAGAGATCTGACTACCTCTGCTTCTCAAGGGCTAGGATTAAAGGTGTGAGCTACCACACTGAAAACAGTTTTTAAAAGGCTTACATACCATTCAAATTGATATCTGGCCTTTTACTTGTGGGTTTTTGTTTGTTCTTTGAAGATTTATTTATTTAGTATCCGTAGTTGTCTTCAGACACAGCAGAAGAGGGCATCAGATCCCATTACAGATGGTTGTGAGCCACCATGTATGTTAGTGGGAACTGAACTCAGACCTCTGGGAGAGCAGTCAGGGCTGCTGAGCCATCTCTCCATTTGTTTGGTCTTGAGACAGTTATTCTATATAACCCTGGATGTGCGGGAACTCCATTTGTAGACCAGGCTGGCCCCCGAACTCACAAAGACCCACCTGCTTCTGACTGTGCTGGGATTAAAGGCGGGTGCCACTACCGCCCAGCTGCTTTTGTTTGGCCCGGCAGCCTTTTGTTGCTCCCTCAAAACACGCACAGGTCACATTTCCATTCCGATTGTAATTGAGCAGATGAAGGCAGTTGGTTATGAGCTGTTTCCACTTCTCATTTAGCTAAATTAGCCCCTGGGGACAGGACTAGACCTGCTGGCAGGGAGCCAGAAATCCTGTCTCATGTCTTTAGGAACACAAGCAAGGGAAGGATGATCAGTGCTGCGGCACCCTGGGACCTTGCCAGAGGATCCGGGCTACAGCCCTGGTGTCCTCACACGGCCACGCTTGGCCTTCCCCTCCTGTTCTCTTGAATTCACAGCTGCACTCCATACGAGCTAAAAATGTTGGCCCCAAGGTGACGCTCCTGGACTGCAGCTCCACTGGGCAGTGCTCGGAGAGACAGAGGAAGCCCACAGCCTGGGGAGGTCTCGGGGAACACACAAGACCCAGTTAGAAGACTGACTACAGGCCTAGTCCCTCTAAAAAACAAATTCTGGCTGGGCAGTGGTGGCACACGCCTTTAATGCCAGCACTTGGGAGGCAGAGGCAGGCAGATTTCTAAGTTCAAGGCCAGCCTGGTCTACAGAGTGAGTTCTAGGACAGTCAGGGCTACACAGAGAAACCCTGTCTCAAAAAACAAAAAGACAAAAAAACAAAACAAAACAAAGACCAATTGTGTTTGCCTGCATCTATCTGCACTACGACTGAATTCCCTGAGACTGGAGTTACAGGTGGTTTTGAGTTGCCATGTGGTGTGGAAATAGAACCCAGGACCTCTGGAAGATCAGTCATCGCTCTTAACCATCTCTCCAGCCCCGCCCCACCCCACCCTCACTTCTCTTTTGATTTCAGTTGGTTTCCACTCAGGAATGGTATTGCTGCCAGTGTTTGGTCATTACCATGATGCTGAGTGCTACCAGCCAAACATGCCTTTATGTTTCTGAAATGAGTAACTGAATGACTTCTACCTTTGGACTTTATTTGAAAGAAATGGAATAGGTTAAGAATCGCCTCTGCATAGCAGGGTTTGTGAGGCTCCAAACTGTATGAACTCCTGCTGCTCATTTACAGACTCTAGGCCGGGGAGATGGCTCAGGAGCTGAGTGTGCTTCCCACACAAGCCTGGACACCTGATCTCAATCTCCAGAATCCACACAAAGGTGAGAGAGCCTCACCTCAACCTTGAGATGCCTGATGTGGTGGCATCTTCCGATTATAGCAGTAGTGAGAAGGTGGAGACAGGAGGATGACAGGGTTCACAGGCCAGCCAGACTAGCCAAATCTGTGAGCTCCAGGTTCAGTTAGAGACCTTGTATTACAAAATATGGTGGCTCAGAGGTTACAGGCACTCGCTGTTCTCTTCCAGGTGACCCACAGTTGATCCTCAGTATCTATAAGATTAACATCTGTGATTCCAGTTCCAGGGGATCTAATATCCTCTTCTGATCTCCATGGGCACCATTCACAAATATGGTATGTGGTACACAGATATGCATACAGGCAAAACAACCATACACATAAATAAAAATGTAAACATTAAACAAAAACAAAATTCGGTGGAGAGGAACTGAGGAAGACACTAGCATTGACCTCTGACCTCCAAACAAACACAGGTATGCATGTATACTCATACTCCCCCCCCCCCACACACACACACAAGCACACACACACACACAAAGGGAGAGCCACAAAAGAAATAAAGTCCAGAAGCCATGGCATGAGTGTCTAATCCTAGAACTTGGGATGCTGAGGCAGAAGAATTGTTGAGCTGGCAGCAGAATGAGATCCAAAGCAAGACTCAAAAGAATAAGTAAATTGGGCTAGGGGTGTAGTTAGAGTAGTTAGTTAGTTAGTTAGTAGTAGTTAGTTAGGGGTGTAGATAAAGTGCTTGCCTAGAATGCACAAAAGCCTGGGTTTAATGCTCGGCACTGAATCACCACATGTAGGTAGCCCAGGAGGTGGCGGAAGGAAGGTCAGACTCACCTAGACTATACAGTAAGCTTGGAACTGGCCTAAATACATGAAACCATGTCTTTAAAAAAGTAAATTAAGCTGGGCGGTGGTGGCACACACCTGTAATCCCAGCACTCTGGGAGACAGAGGCAGGCAGATCTCTGAGTTCGAGGCCAGCCTGGTCTACAGAGTGAGTTCCGGGACAACCAAGACTACACAGAGAAACCTTGTCTCAAAAAAACCCTCAAAAAACCAAAAGCAAAAGCAAAAGCAAAACCAACCAACCAAACAACCAACCAAACAAACAAACAAACAAACAAAGACCCCAAGTGTATAGGTCAAGGAATGCAGGTGCTAGGAGAAACCTGAGCAGGTTACGGGGGCGAGAGTGCTCTTCCTCAGAGAAGCCAGGAAAGGCTTTGAGGAGACCTGCCCACTAGCTGGGGAAAGGAACGGTGTGAGCCAGATATAGAGCAGAACAGCAGAGGCCCCGAGGGCAGGACATGCAGGGACTCTGCATGGAGGATGAGCAGGAAGGAGGGAATGCGGCAGGCAAGGGACACAGGCGGGATGGCAGGTGGACGCAGCTTGTGCTGTAAGAACCAACCCCAGCATCTGGGAGAAACCCTGTTTCTCCCAGGGAGGGAGGGAGGGAGGGAGGGAGGGAGGGAGGGAGGAAGGAAGGAAGGAAGGAAGGAAGGAAGGAAGGAAGGAAGGAAGGAAGGAAGGAAGGAAGGAAGGAAGGAAGGAAGGAAGGAAGGAAGGGAGGGGAAGAATTATTAATAATAATAATTATTATTATTATTATCATCATTATTATTAGTGGAGGAAACCTGAATGTAAGAAGTGAGCTGACCATGCCAAGCCTCAGACCCAGAGGAAAAGTGCACACGCGCCCCATCCACACCCAGAGGACAGCACAGCCTTCCTCTGGCCCATGTGCAGACGCTCGCAGTGAAGCGACAGCTTTCTCCTCTGGGGTACTTACAGCCTCAAGATGGCTCCCTTATAGAACCTGCTCCTACGGAGGTGAGCTAACGCCGCCTCCTTGTTTAGCTGACCAACTGTATATAATAAATGTGAGCTTGCAGGGGCTGCAACCTCTCTCTGTGTGTCTGTCTGTCTTTCCCTCTTCCCATCCCGGGAGCCCCAGGAAGCTCAGGAGCTCAGTAAGGGCAGGCTAAGGTGATCAGTGCTCCGACACAGGAAGGGCAATGAGGGAAAGGAGAGAAGAAAACATGGCTTCAACCCTGGCCCTAGCAGTGAGCAGGAGGGACCTCTGAGAGACGGGAGACCTGCTCTGTGAGGTGCTAGATCTAAGCGGGTGTGCTGGGGGGGCACGGCTGAGCTCTGGTCCTCAGGGAGTGGGCACGGAGCCATTTCTTCATTAAGGTTCTATGCTGCCACTCTCCATCCTCCTATTTCATGAGCCACACCCACTCCCACCCCACCCCCAACTTTCTTTTGCTCCTCACCTGTAAACAATGAGGCACCCAGAGGTGTCTAAGTTAGATGTAGCCAACCAACAGTATTAAGAAAGAAAGGAAAGGCCGGCATAGCGGCGCACGTCTATAATCTCAGCACCCAGGAGGTGAGCACGGTGAAGGCCACACTGATGAGAAGGGAAGGGGAGGGAAGGGTGTTGGGGTTTTGTCTAAGCTCCTCCCCACACCTACCTGGCAATAGCCAGGTATGCCCCGCCCCAGAGATCTGGCCCACTATAAGAGGGGCTACTTGCTCCTCCTCTCCCTCTTTGCTCTCTGCTCTCCCATACTCTCTCACCTCTCTGCCCCTGGGGCTCTTCCCCCCTTCCACGTGGCCATGGCCGGCCTCCTCTCTCTCTCTCTCTCTCTCTCTCTCTCTCTCTCTCTCCCACTAACTCCCATCCCCTATTCTGAATAAACTCTATTCTATACCATGTCTGTGTGTGTGTGGTCCCTCAGGGGCAGAGGTGCCCAGGCAAGGGCCCGCCTGGACACCTTCCCCACGCCGCCTAGCCACACTCACCTAACCCTATACTCCCACCTTTAAGCCTCATCATCCTGCTGAATCCTTCAAAAGAGAGAGGAGGAGCAAGTAGCCCCTCTTATAGTGGGCCAGATCTCTGGGGCGGGGCATACCTGGCCATTGCCAGGTAGGTGTGGGGTGGAGCTTAGACAAAACCCCAACAAAGGGGAAAGCAAGGGGTGAGAAAGGGGGATGGAGGGAGACAGAGGGACTGTGACCTACAAGTGACTGCCACAGTAAGGCAGGGGCAGGGACCCTGAGTCTTTTTTTTTTTTTTTTTTGATTTGCTTTTTTCTGAGGACAGGGTTTCTCTGTATAGCCCTGGCTGTCCTAGAACTCACTCTGTAGACCAGGCTGGCCTCAGACTCAGAAATCCGCCTGCCTCTGCCTCCCAAGTGCTGGGATTACAGGTGTGCGCCACCACCGCCTGTAATCCGCCCGTATTTACTTTCTTGAGACAGTATTCTGCTGTGTCCTGGGCTGGCCTCAAACTCAAAATCCTCCTGTCTCAGCCTCCAGAGTGCTGGGATTAGGGCTATGTGCCACTAAGTCTAAATCTTGGGCCCTCCCACACTCGGGGAGGAGCAGCCTTTAACACACGGACCTCTGAAAGGCAGTCAATATCCAAACCACAGCAGCAAGAAACATGACAAATGCCCAGGCTGTGGAACACGGGGAGCGGGAGGATTCCTCTTTGGGGACAGAATGTAAATAGTACTGACTTAGACATTACCAGCCTGAGCCCCGCCTGGCGTGGAGGACAGACAGCAGGAGGAGGAGACACCCTCCATACTTAGTGAATGAAATGCCACAAACTCTTCAGGAAGAGCACCCTGTGTACCTCTCCCCAAACCTCCCCTCACTGGACTTCTAGCACATTCCATACAAATCTTCACAAGACACAATGTAACAAATATTAGGATAGTTTTTAATTTAAAAAAAAAAAGCCCCAAAGTCTCTGGACAACACTAAACCACAGTAAACACTATCAAGAGTGTTAGTCACCCTCCAGGCACAGTGCTTCCATCAGTGCGACACAAGGTTCCAGATCACTTCACACTGCACCCTGTTTGTCAAAGTCCTTACTGAGGCAGGTGTGATGGCACGCACCTTTGATGGAAGCACCGGGAAGACAGGCAGGCAGATCTGAGTCTCAGGGCAACCTGGGCTACATAGTGGTTCCAGGACAGGTGGAGCTACAATGGTGAGACGCTGTCTGGGAAAAAAAAGGTCCTCACTGAGAGGACACTGAGGCACAGAGGTAAAGGGACCAGCATGAGGTCAGGCTGCAGGAGTCGCACAGGAAGGGCCCAGAAACCCATCCCTTCGGAAATGCTGCCCCAAGGGCATGCTGGAGCTACTGAAGCTGCAGTCTTCTTTGTTCCAGGAGTCAAGGCAAGAGACCAGGCTGGGACTTGATGCTGTGACCCAGGCCACAGCCTGGCACGCAGGATTCCCTGAGCGCATGTCCCAGCAGCCTCCTCTGCCTCTGCTGCATCTCCTCACCCTCAAGCCCAGCCCTCCTGGTGGAAAATGAGCTGCACAGCTTCATTTACATCACGGACAATGTGGGAGGCCTCTAGGAGCTCTGGACGGAAGCCAAAGTCTCGGTGCCCATGGAACGGAAGCTCTTCCCCTTCGGGAGTAGGCCCTTGGGAGGCCTGGTCCTGAGAAGTGTATATGCCAGTGCACACCAGGATGGAAGCACAGCTCTGGGCGGCTGAGGCCTGCGGCTTCTGTTGTCCACCAGTCTGCTGCTCCTCCTCCCCATGATTTGCCATTTGCAGGTACTGATGGAACAGGTTGGCACCGTAGACATCAGACATAGGGTTATCACTGGCAGGGAAGCAATACCAGAGGGCAAAGAAGAGAAATACCTAAGTTTAATGTTTCAAAACTACGAGAACAGAGATCTGGGGGCGGTGTGACTCAGATGCGGGGAAGCCTGGGTAGTGTGGGCAGATGGAAAGGAAAGAAGCTGAGGATGGAGATGTAGTGGACTTACCCTATAGCATACAGCTTCGTGATAGGGGCGGCCCAGCCCCGTCTCTCAGCCTGCTTCCTGATCACGCCCTCTGCATACTGGTACGTGAGGATGCTGGGTTTGCCCATCAGGCCCTCATATTTCAGTTCATGGCCTGTTATTTTCCGGTAGATGGTTTCCAGGCATAGCAGAAAGGTACCATGACCAAACCTGTCCAAGAAGAGATCTCAGCAATTCAGCCTTGAGGCCACCTGCCACTCTCTAAGCTGTCTCCATGAACCAACCTGAAACCCCTTCCCTGGAGTCGTCTCACATGAAGAAACAGAGGCAAGAGCAGGCAATTTCCCCAGGGTAGCAAAACTAGGGTGAAAGCCCTGAAAGTCTCTCTCCCAAAATACAGTGTTTGGGATTTTGAATAATTAATATTATATGTGCACCTGTGCCTCAGTGAGCATAGGAGGTCAGAGGACAACTTTGTGGAGTCAGTCTCTCATTCCAACTTTATATGGGTCTCAAAGCTCAAACTCAGGTCGTCAGCTTGATACAGGCATTTACCCACGACACCATCGTCCCTGGCCCCCAAACCCTAAGACTGGGTGCTGTTCCATAACTGCTGGCTGCCAGGGTGTGCTCACTGCCTCCCTGAAGCTAGGTGTGTTCACTTGTGTATACATTACACACGTAAGCCCCACGGAACAGTCAACAAAAGCAGAGTGCTGGACTAGCTGTGACACATGTCCTGAAAACAAGGAGGCATGCGCCTCCTGACCTAACACGGCCCCCAAAGCTCAAGGCTTGGTGCCAGCCGATGATCCCCGGCTGGTGCCAGAGCCTCCAGCCAGCGAAGCCTGATAGGAAACAAGGCACCGGAGGCACGCGCCTCCTGTCTACCTCATCGCTTCAAAAGGGAACAGTTTTGCTCCACAACTCGCTTCCTATCACAATGTTAGGTCACCACAAGCACCAAATCAATAGAGCAAAGTTAATCTTCCTTCTTTCAGTTGTTTATTCAAGTATTCTGTCAGTGTTGCAAGCTAAGAGCCCACTCTGCTGCTCCCTGCTGTCTGCAATGCTAAAGTGACGGCTGACACTTGGAACCATTCTGGATTAGACAGGCAGGGCCCGAGGAGGATGCTGCAGAAAGGCACGTGTCCTTAATAAAGAGCTGCACGAAGCCCAGACTGCTAACTTTTTTACTAAGAAAGTCAGTACGCCACCTTGTGTGAAGTATTCCATCCTCGGTGCTGAACAGAAGAGGACATCAGACCCCATTGCAGATAGTTGTGAGCCGCCATGTGCTGGGAATTAAACTCAGGACCTTCGGAAGAGCAGTCAGTGCTCCTAACCTCTGAGCCACCTCTCCAGCCCTTCCCTGTGCTTCTCAACCTGCAGCTACATACAAACCTAACCCTTGCCTGATCCCATCTTGAATCAACATATCATAACTGTGGTAGCTTAAATAGGTAGTGTTTGAATGGTTGGCCCATGGGGAGTGGCACTATTAGGTGATGCCTTGTTGGAAGAACAGTGTCACTGTGAAGTCCTATGCTCAAGCTCCACTCAGTTTAGAACACAGTCCCTTCCTGCTGCCTGCCAGTCACAATGGAGAACCCTCAGCTCCTCCAGCACCATGTCTGCCTACAGGCTGCCATGCTTCCCGCCATGATAATGGACTGAGCCTCTAAGACTATAAGCCAGCCCCAGTGAAATGTTTGCCTTTATTAAGAGTTGCCTTAGCCGGACAGTGGTGGCCCACGCCTGTAATCCCAGCACTCTGGGAGGCAGAGGCAGGAGGATTTCTGAGTTCGAGGCCAGCCTGGTCTACAGAGTGAGTTCCAGGACAGCTAGGGCTACACAGAAACCCTGTCTCAAAAACAAACAAACAAACAAATCACTCAACACATCTTCATGGTCAGCAATCTGTAGTTTTAGTTTAGTAACTGACATGAAATAACTCTCGAAAGCATTTACTCTCAGAGGCCAGGTTACGGTGGTGCCTCCAAGGCTCATGAGGGAAAGTCAGGGATTCCCCGTTCTCACCTGGGCATCTTGGCTTCGGCCATCCATAGGAGATCCATGTTGCTGGCCAGGACGGGGAGGTGGGGGTAGGGAGCTGTTGCCAGGCCAGTTCCGGGGTGTCCATTGCTGAGAAGGACATCCATGATCAGCTGCAGGTTTGTCTCCCAGCGGACTGGCTCCCCAAGAAGGAGGACCCCTAAAAATCAAAGACACAAGGATGAGGGAGCAGGGTACTTGCCCTGCCCTTTGTGGTGGGTGGGTTGAAGGCCCTCCCGAGACTGCAGAGGTCAGTTAGCATTGCCTACCCAGTGTCTTTACTAAGGTGCGGATCTGAGTAGCCCTGGCCAAGTCACGTCCCAGTGTACCCTGGGGGACCAGAATTCAGGGCCCAGCAAGGAATGTGTCCCCTGCTGTCTCACAGAAGCAGATCTCATGTGCTATGAGATGCTCTACCCACCACACCTCTATGCACCGTACCTCACCCACAAGCACTACTGCACTCTCCGGGGCCAGCCTCCCTCAGTCACAGCTCTGAGCCACACACGAGAACTTGGAATGAGGGAGCCAAGTCTCCTGGGGAACTGCGGCAGTTACTTGCTGCTAAACTTCAGTTGCCTCAACTATATCTGAAATAAAAACATGGGCCCTGGAAGTGTAGCTCAGTATTCAAGTGCTTGCCTAGCATGGACAAGGCCCTAAACCCCAACCCTGGCAATACAAAATAAATAAAAACTAAGGCCTAGCGTGACAGCATACATCTACGTGATAGCACTACCACTTGAGAGGTGGAGACGGGATGCTAAATAGTGAGAGTTACCCTTGGCTATTGATCTAGCCACAAATCAGAAGCCAGTAATTACTACATGAGATCTTTCTCCCAAAAAAGATCAAGGCCAGTCCAGGCTACAGAGTGAGGTCTCTGTCTCAAAGCAAAGCAAGGGAAGGGACAGAACTCTGGCTACAGCATTTGCTGTTCCTGAGCGTTCGCCCAGCACCCATGGCCGGGTCACAAATGCCTGAACATTCAGCTCCAGTGACCCAGTGCCCTCTTTTGGCCTCCACAGGTCCCTGAATACACGTGGCATGTACACGGACAAATATACGTACCTAAATAGAAGTAAAAAGTGAAAGTGTGAACCAGGTACACCCTTTACTCCCAGCACTCAGGAGACAGAAGGTAGTGGCTCTCTGTGAGTCAGAGGGTAGCCTGGTCTATATAGTGAGTTCTAGGACAGCCAGGGCTATATAGAGGCCCTGTTTCAAAAACAAATATTCAAAAAATAAAGTTAAAATTAAAAGATGGAGGAGCTATTTTGACTGTCACAACTGAACACTCAGCAGAGAACTCTACACAGGCAAAAGCTGTCCTATCCTAACAGTACCCGAGAACTCACCCTGATACTCACCAGAGCTGCTGGAGAGACTCCTTCTTCTATCTAACCACAAAGTACGCTAGTACTTATTTCTTTTATTTTTATTTATTTATTTATTTATTTGGTTTTTTGAAGACAGGGTTTCTCTGTGTAGCCAAAAATCCGCCTGCCTCTGCCTCCCAAGTGCTGGGATTAAAGGCGTGCGCCGCCGCCACCACCACCCGGCCACTTATTTCTTTTATGTGTATGAGTGCTTTGCCAGCATGTATGTATGTGCATCCCTTATACAAGTTTGTGCATGCCTAAAGAAGGCACTTCATTGATCAGGAATTGAATTTACAGTTGGTTGTGAGCTACCATGCGGGTGCTGGGACTCAAACCTAGGTCTGCAGGAGTAACAGCTGTCCTTAATTGCTGAGCCATCTCTCCAGGCATCCAAAGTATTTTTGTACAGTTTTAACAATTTTTAAGTGATCATACAATCAGCCAAGAGACTTCTGATATTTCTTACAAATTTACCATGGATCAGCAGTGGCGGCGCACATCTTTACTCTAGCACTTGGGAGGCAGAGGCAAGCAGTTATGTGAGTTCAAGGCCAGCCTGGTTTACAGAGCAATTTCTAGGACATCCAGGGCTACACGGAGAAATCCTAACTCCAAAACACAACAAACAACAATAAAGTTACCAAGAATTGTTCTCCATTTTAGAAATCAATCCACCAGTGGCAACTCTGCCCACATACATGTAATAGAGCTATAAACACAGTTTATCCATTGCTGGAACATTCCTGCCCACTCTGTTTAGAATAATCATTTTACTTTTCAGATAATTATAACACCAATGTCTCACCAAGACATTTTCCTTCCACTCCCTGGTACAGCGAGGGCATAAATCCGCATTAACTACTTTGTTTGGTTTTGAGATAAGAGTCATGGTGAAACCCAGAGAGCCTTGAACTCAAATCTTTTCACCTCAGCCCTACGAGTGGGAGGCTGCAAACATGCACCACTACAACTGGCCACTGGCCACTTTCGGATACAAGTTATGGGAAAGTTATTTTACTTCAGGATGGCAACAAGAAGTTACAGTGTCTTTATTGTCAAGGGAGACCTAAGCTCACTATACTACCTATGACCTCCAGAGTTACTGACTTACTGAGTTACAGCCAGGGCTACCTCAGGTGACCCAGGTCGTGATGTGCACTAATGTGCACCGTCTATCTGCGTAAGAGTCTGGAAGGAGAGGGAAACAAAGAACCCACACCTACCCAGGCACGGGGCCTCTTTTACCTTCAATGGCAGGAAAGTCATTCCTCAGGCGCTGCCAAAAGACAAAGAAGAGGCCCATCAATGCTAGTCACTTCCCACTCCTGCAGCACCTAGTCTCTGAAGCTGAGCAGCAGGAAAGACAGGTCCCCCACAGGTCAAAGACCACCCCCGAGGACCAGCTCAAGCCAAGAAGAAGACAGAACTTAGGAAGACGATGCACAAGGGAAAGAGAGCCAAAGCCCAGACTGGACTCAGCAAAGGCTGGGGGATGCCATGTGGGAAGTTGGCCAAGAGGGGCAGTGGTCAGCTGTGCTTCTCCCGCCAGGACAGAAAGCAAGGGCCGCTAGAATCAGGGAGCTAAAGGAGGGGGTAGCCTGTGGCAGAGGAGCTCTCTGGGCAGGAGGACTCCCTCTCAGTCTTATGCCAGTCCTGAGGTCTTCCCTTTACCAGCCTTGGGTTCACTCCTCCCTGAATCACTGCAGTTCTGGCTGACGTGAGTCACCTCTCCTGTGCCAGGCTCAGGCTTTGGAGCTATTCTGAGATGCGTTCCCACTCTATATTCTGGCTCATCTCAGAATTTTATTGACACAAGAGAAAGCTCTCAAAGGACAAGATCTGTTCTACAGCTAGAAAATCCTGGCAGGAGAACTTATAACCTGTTTTCTATTAAATTAATGAAGTAAGCTTATCTGTCTACAAATGTATTTCATTAAATCCTAAATTGCTAACATAAACTATTAAATGTATAAAAAATCTTATGAGGACTAGGCCAAGAGGCACCTTAGGAGACAGACAGTTATATTCCGAAGGAGCAAGGAGCGGCCTTGCACTAATGATCCCAAGGAATCAGAAATCCTGGGCTGAGGTGTGGCTTAGTCGTTGGACTAAGTGTACTAGTTGTATTAGGTGAGGTTGTACTTCCCTGTACAACCCTGGGTTTAGTCACCACAACTGTAAAAAAGAAACGAAGCCACTTTCTTCAACCATGGGCTAAACAGCAGAGCAGCGGGGACAGAGTCCTCAGTGTGTCTCTCCTCTCCTCACAAGGCAGCCTGGCTGTGCTTCAGGGTAAAGGAGCAGGGGGCAGGAACACAGAGGTTAAAGGTTCCCCAAAGCCACTAAAGTGCACTGTTGACTGAAGCAAATGCCAAGCCTCTGATCGGAGTTGCTAGGCAATCCCGACAAAGCAGAGTGGAAGCACTGCTCCTCTCAGCCATTCTTATCTACCCAAGGAACACGGTCCCAGCAGACGTACCTCTGCAGAAGACATAAAACAGTATGCAGCTCCTTGCAGAAGGGTAGCAAGACCAACACAAGGAACCAACACCGAGAAGAAACAGGAAGACAACCACAAAAAGAGCCCCGGAGTACCGTGAAGGGTGAAGTAACCCACCCTGTCCTTATTACCATGGTCTTCGGCCGCCGCTGAAGGTCCACCATGTCCAGCTCTGGGAAGGCTAATCGCAGCTCATCTACTGTCACCACGTTCTGGAAGCCTAGTCTGTAGCAAGATCAGGGAAGCAAAGCTACACAGTTCTGGGAAGATGCTTTTATAGATACATCACGTGACAAGAGGGCAGAAGCACACCAATGCAGACCCAGACAGGCAGGCAGCTATCATCAATCCCACTGATGCCAAGTGCAGGCTGTGACTGCATAGACAGAGCAGACACGTGCAATCCCTTGGTGCCCACAGGGCATATTCCAGGTACGAGATTCTACCCTGTGTACTCAAGCTTATGCCATGCTTGGGGCCAATCAGACTGGTATTCCGTTAGTAAGACGACCCTGAGAACTGGGTGGTGAGGAACTAGGCAAAATCAAGTAACTGGTAAATCGCTATTTCCTCTGGATTGAAACATTCCTTCCTGGAGGGAGGAGGGAACCCCTGAAAGTTACCAGATCCACAACCTCCCTCCCGCACTGTTTAAAGTCCCCCCCCCCACGATTACACAAGACTCTGGGGGCAGGGCCACCCACAGCCGAGCTGCCTACAAGCATGCAGGCGGCTCCGCTCCGGGAAGCAGCTTTCACCAGCGTCCTTCCTGCCACCCCAGGATTTTCGGAGGTGTGCCTTTCACCCCAGCTAGCTGCCTGGCTCGTTAGGCCAATGGTTGTCCTGCGTCCCTATCTGGGTGGCATAGACAGTTGTTCACATCTCCAGGAAAAGTCACACAACAGTCACAAATACTTAGAGGAAACTACAACACTGACAGTCAAACCCTGTTCAGCAAGGACCGTCATGCAGAGGACCACACCGTCTCCAGCCTGCTCTTCTCAAAGAGCTGCCTCCATCTTCCTGTCCCTAACTCCAACTTCCTGTCCCATCTTAACCAGCCTCAGATGACTCTCAAAACCAGTATCCCCAAATGACCATTCTAACAGACCCGCCCAGCAGCAGTCCCGCCTGACCTGCCTGACCTGCACTGCGCTGAGTTTAGGATGACATTGTCCACCCAGCCTACCTGTCTTCTAATGCCCGATTCCTCTCATGCTGGCTGACACCTGTCTGCCCAGGAAGTCTGTACCACACCCAACCCTCTAAAGCTAAAGGCTGCTCCTGCTCCAGGTGGCCCCTCTGTAATTCGATGCTCAAACCTGGATCTCCATCCCTCAGCCCATCTTTTCAATTTTTAAAATACATTTCTTTAGCTGGGGAAGGGGCGTGGTGATGTCAGGGAACAACTTTGGAAGTCCTTTCTCTCCTCCCGCTGTGTGGAACCCAGGGAAATAACTCAGGTAGTTGAGCTTAGAAGTAAGTGCTTTTCCCTGCTGAACCATTGCCCTGGCCCTATGCCATCTTTTCCTCTTTGTGGTACTTGAGACTCAAACCAAGGCCTCAGGCCTGACACACAAATAGTCTTCAACTCAGGCTCATTCCCAGCCCCTTGGCTGGAACAGTTCATTTTTTTTTTAAATTACATTACTTTGTGGGGATTATGGATGTCAAAGAACAAGTGTGGGAGTCGGTTCTCTCCTTTCGCCTCCCGGGTCCTGATAATCACACAGGTGATTATCCTTCATAGCTGAGCTTGCTTCCCACGCCTGTGATGACTGGGCCTACATTCAGCTAAAAACCATGAATCAAAAAGGGTCAACTGAGGAGGGAAGACCCCCTCCCCCCAGAGCAGGGCACTTCCTGGAGATGGTGCAGATATAAGAGATCCAAGGAATCCCGACATGTACTGAAGCTCTCTCCAGGAACAGGTGGGCTTGCAGGGCCAGACTGGGACTGCGACTGCTGAGGCTCAATCAATGTGGACTGAGCAGCTAGAGTCTTAGGTGCTCTACCTGTAGACGGCCATTTCTGAACTACCCAGCTCCTATTGTGTACAGAGAGTGACTAAATCCCATTTCTAATGTACGTTTATCCTATCAGTTCTGTTCCTCTAGAACACCTGCTCTCTTACACACTCCTCTGCGGTTTGTGGGTTTCTCCTCCCAAGTACGACTTCCCTAAGCAAGTCACACTCCCATGCTCTACCTGGGGTCCAGCCTGCCTCGGAGCACAGCCTACATGATGCCCAGGAAGTACCCAGGGCACATGAACAAGCTGCCTGAGGTCAGGGACCATGTCCTTCGCTTTCTGAGTATACAAGACCAAAAGTGCGCTATTCCAGCACAGGAGCTGACAGGTAGGATGAGGCTCTGTTTCCTAATGCTGCAATCCTTTAATACAGTCCCACATGTCGTGGTGATCCCAACCATAAAATTATTGTTGTTGCTACTTCATGACTGTAAATTTGCTACCGTTATAAATCATAGTGTAAAATGTAATGTGATCTGATATGTGACCCTGTGAAATGGTCATTCGACCCCCAGAGGGGTCACAACCCACAGGCTGAGAATCGTTGGCTTAGAGATTCTTGAGTTCTTACTGGAGACACAGAGATCAAGACTGCTCAAGATTACAACAGAGGACTCTGTACATTAGGCCTTGCGGTGGCTCTGATGTGGTCTGTGGTCTGTTACCAACAGTCACGAGGGCCGACCACGCAAAGCATTTATTTATTGTTGTTCCCCAACATCCCACCGCACAACTCTGGCACCTCAAGCCTTCACCCTCCTCTCCACCCAGAACAGCAAAACGAAAAGGATACGCTCTGGCATTTTCCAGCAGGGGCCCCTGCCCAGACACCAGCATCTGCTTGTTGTGGTACTGCAGGAAGTTTTTCATGGGACTGTGAGACAGGATGACTTGGTCTGGATCCACCTACAGAGACAGCCAAGGAATAGGAGAGCAGGGGAAGATGGGACTAAGAGAAAATGACAGGGAGGCAGCCACTGGGCCTGTCACAGGGGTGGGGAAGGTGTCTAAAAATGACACGTGCTAAGGCTTAGCCACATAGCAACAAGAACTGACCTGGGGCTGGGAACGTAGCTCAGTGACAGAATACTAATAGCCCAGATGTAAGAGACCACGGGCCCAACCCATCAGTTGTGTGTCGGGGACTGCCAAACTTAATTCTCAACATACAAAGTAAGAGAAGCACTATCAGATGTAAGATCTTGCTGGGCTTAGCTCAGAGACCCCTCTGAGATTTCTTAATACCCCTGTTGGAAACCACAGACTTTACAAGCATAGTCTGGGGCTGGAGATATGGCTCAGCGGTTAAGAGCACTGACTGTTCTTCCAAAGGTCCTGAGTTCAATTCCCAGCACCGATGCACTCTTCTGGTGTGTCTGAAGACAGCTACAGTGCACTCACAGGCAAGGTCTGTCATAATATATCTGTCTCGGACCTTGACCTTGTGTTTTCACTTCTACTTCAAAACTGAGCTCACCCTTACCTCTGCGGTTCTGGGCAGATGTCCTTGCAACCAGGCCCTTGAACCAGGGCCTTGCAAACTAGAAGCAAGTATTCTATCATTGACTCAGACCCCAGCCCAAGATCTAGTTTGTGTTATATGCATATGTGTGCACATGTATGTGAGAAGATGCATGTGTGGAGAGCCTGAAGCCAACACTGGTGTCCTTCTCGGTTATTATCCACCTTATTTTTTGAGTCTCCCACTCAGCCTGGTGCTCCCTACTTCCCCAGACTGGCTGACAGGCTATACTGGCTGGCCAGCGAGCCTCAGGGATACAATTGCCTCCAACCCTGAGATTACAGATGTGCCACCAAGCCTGGTTTTTCAGATGGGTGCTAGACCCAAGCACTTTGCCCACTGTGCCAGCTCCCCAACTCCCAAGATTTAGCTTTTTAACATCTACACTAACTCCAACAGTGTAGGCTTTATTATTATTTTGAGATGGAGGTCTCACGACACAGCTCAGGCTGGCCCCAAGCTTGTGTTATCCTCTTTCTTGGTCTTCTCTGTGCGAACAGAAGTGTGCATGACCACACCAGGTTGCTCAGAATGCTTTTAGGGCCCTTTATGGAAAGGGGTTCAATGTACTGGATTCAGCCTCTACCCTGGATTCAACCTCCACCAATCAGCCTTTATTGACTCTCTTGGTTACAAAGAACCTTCTCAAAACCAAGTGCACCCTTACTGAGCAGGTGCCCATCTTGGATCAGTGAGGAACTAACTACAAAGGGAGAGATGTTAGCCTTCCTGAGGATGCACCCACAGAGAGGTCTATCTGCAGGCCATGTGCACGGTTGTGGTTTTTGTTATCTTCTTGACCCAAAGCCTCACTATGCAGCCCAAGCCACCGATAAGTCATGACCCTGCTGCTCCGGCCTCCTGGGTACCTAACGAGAGCTATCACTGCACGGCCCCACTGTACTGTGGAATGCTGAGAGCTGTCACTGCACGACCCCACTGCACTGTGGAATGCTGAGAGCTGTCACTGCACGGCCCCACTGCACTGTGGAATGCTGAGAGCTGTCACTGCACGGCCCCACTGCACTGTGGAATGCTGAGAGCTGTCACTGCACGGCCCCACTGTACTGTGGAATGCTGAGAGCTGTCACTGCACGACCCCACTGCACTGTGGAATGCTGAGAGCTGTCACTGCACGGCCCCACTGCACTGTGGAATGCTGAGAGCTGTCACTGCACGACCCCACTGTACTGTGGAATGCTGAGAGCTGTCACTGCACGACCCCACTGCACTGTGGAATGCTGAGAGCTGTCACTGCACGGCCCCACTGTACTGCGGAATGCTGAGAGCTGTCACTGCACGGCCCACTGCACTGTGGAATGCTGAGAGCTGTCACTGCACGACCCCACTGCACTGTGGAATGCTGAGAGCTGTCACTGCACGACCCCACTGCACTGTGGAATGCTGAGAGCTGTCACTGCACGGCCCCACTGCACTGTGGAATGCTGAGAGCTGTCACTGCACGGCCCCACTGCACTGTGGAATGCTGCGCACACGTGATCTTTGCAGCTAGGCTGGCAGAGTGCTTGCCTCGTGTGCACAAAGCCCTGGGTTTAATCCCCAGCACATAAAGCAGGTGTGCTGGTGCACAGCTGTGATCCCAGAATTAGTGAAGTGTGGCCAGACATCCAGAGTCATCGCCACCTACTACAGATACATGAGTCCTTGTGTCAAAAACAAACACTAAGCCAGGCGGTGGTGGTGCGCGCCTGTAATCCCAGCACTCTGGGAGGCAGAGGCAGGCGGATTTCTGAGTTTGAGGCCAGCCTGGTCTACAAAGTGAGTTCCAGGACAGCCAGGGCTATACAGAGAAACCCTGTCTCGAAAAAAACCAAATCCAAAAAAAAACAAAAACAAAAAAAAACCCAACAACAACAACAAAACCAAACACTAAAATATAAGGGCAGAATCCTGTCCCCTTCTCACCTCCCCCTGTAGCCCAGCCTAGCTGAACAAGGCCCATGATGAGTGTGCACCAGCAGAGCTAGTAATGCTGTGCTGGGACCCAACTCCGCTTCACACATGCTCAACTACATCCTCAGCCCCACAAGCCGGATTTCTGTGCTCACTCAACCATGTGTGTACACGCGTGTATGAAGACTCTATTGATGTCATCACAAGTCTAGGCTAGAACTTTAAGGACTTAGCCTCAGACTCCCACTGCCCCAACTGTGCCTCAACCTAGCCGAGAGGGTGCAGGGCTGTGAGGGAGGTTTCAATAGGAATCAGTTTTGGGGTTTCCATGCCTCTGGCTGCCTCTTACCTTGCAACCCAGCAGGGCTGACAGCTCCTCAGCTTTGTTATGCTGTAAGATGTTCCCAGCATTTGTGACAAAAACCACAGGTACCCGCAGCTGCCCCTGGGAGTTTACCAACTTGCTGAATGCTTCCAGAGCAGCTGGGATCACTCTGTGGCCTCGAACCAGCACTCCATCAATGTCGAACAGTAAGCCAAAGGTGGGAGACTGCTAGGAGGGAAGGAGAGAGAATGGGCACGCATGAATCAAGAGACAGAAGAAACGTAGGAAAGAAACAACCTCATCGAGGAAGGTTCCTTCTCAGCCCACCGGCATCAGAAAGAACAAGAGAGGACCGCACAGCCTGCTTCTTTCAGCAGTGCTAGAGACCAAGCTCTGCAGGATGGGCAAGAACTCTACCACTGAACTACCGAGGACTGGACTTCTCACTAGCCAAATCCACTTGTAGCAAAGGGAGGAAGCTTACCAAGTTTGTCAAACACAGAGCTACCCGCTGAAATTAACTGCCCCGGGCACAGTGGTATACACCTGTGCTCCCAGCACTCAGCAGGCAGAGGCAACCATGGCCAGCTTGGGCTACATAGTGAATCTGAAGTGAGCTCTGGCTATATAGCAAGGCCCAGTCTTAGAAACACAAAATGAATATAAACAATTTATAATTGGAAATAGGACTGCAGAGATGGCCTAGCGGTTAAGAGCACTGACTGATCTTCCAGAGGTCCTGAGTTCTAATCCTAACAACCACATGGTGGCTCACAACCATCTGTAACGGGATCTGATGCACTCTTCTGGTGTGTCTGAAGACAGCTACAGTGTACTCACTTATGTAAAATAAATAAATCTTTAAAATTGGAACTAGAGGAATCCAAAGAAAACGTGAGCCCAGGATTTTACTACAAACAGTTTATATTTTCCCTTTTACTCCTTTATACCCCACAGCTACGACTGTTAAGACATAATTCTGTACCTGGATCTCTCTGGGAGATAAACAATTTAACCAACAACACTGGCCTTCACAGCCATCTTATGAGCATTTTGCCTGGTTGTAGACACTGTGCACATGTGTGCATCTGACACCTGGAGACGTCAGAGAAGGTGTTGGATCCCTCGGAACCGGAGCTATGGTTGTTGTGAGCCACCACGTGGATGTTGGGAATGTCACCCAGTGCTCTAACTGCTCAGCTAGCTATCTGGCCCCATCTTTTCTTTGTCCTTTCCCTCCCCCTCCCCCCACCTCCCTCTGGTTTTTGAGACAGAGCCTCACTTTGTGGACCTGACCAGCCTGGAACTCACTGTTTACACTAGGCTCACTTGGAGTCTCCGAGCCTCTTAATTGCTAGAATTGCATGGCACGTCACCGTGTTGCGTGCCACAATGTTGTATGTCACCATGTTGCGTGTCACCATGCCCAGCCATACCACCTTTTAAGGTTTTGTTCTAGTGCTCACTTGGCCAGCACACACAATTGTAATGAGTGAGCGATTAGCATGGCCCCTGCACAAGGATGACAACACAAATTCCTAAGCATTCCCTATTTTTGCCAGCATCAGCACTCCTGTCAGGACATTGGGGCCAAGAGTTTAACCGGAGTTCAAACCCTGATGTACCAGGGAAGTTAAATCTGAGAAGAGAACATCCTCAGCTCAGGTGGAAGGTGGTGTCCACTGCCTCCATTTGTACGAAAAGCGGCTTTTCTGAAAACAGATCCATCATATAATTTGAACTTTTTGACTAACGTTTGGGGTTGTGGGAGGCAGGTTTTGCTTTAGAGGTTGGAGTATACCTTAGTGGTAGTGCACCTGCCTAGCACGCTTGAGGACATACATTCTAGCATCATTTTTCAAAAGAAAAAAATCATTTTAGGTAGGGCGGTGCACGCCTTTAATCCTAGCACTTGGGAAGCAGAGGCAGGCAGATTTCTGAGTTCGAGGCCAGCCTGGTCTACAGAGTGAGTTCCAGGATAGCCAGGGATACACAGAGAAACCCTGTCTTGAAAACAAAAAACAAAAAAAAAAACCCAAAAAACAAAAAAAATCATTTTAAAATCATGCTCAGTGGCATACCATAACCCCAGCACCCAAAAGGCCAACCTCAGCTGCACAGACAGCTCAGGCAGCCTAGGCTACATAATTCTGTCTTTAAAAATATGTGTTCATTTTACTGTACAACATACACCGAGTTTTAAACAAATGAAGCACTTCAATTGCTACCAACAGCATTAATTATTTTAAGAGATTCTCAGCTGGGTGGTGGTGGCGCACGCCTGTAATCCCAGCACTCTCGGAGGCAGAGGCAGGCAAATTTCTGAGTATGAGGCCAGCCTGGTCTACAGAGTGAGTTCCAGGACAGCCAGGGCTATACAGAGAAACTCTGTCTTGAAAAACAAAAACAAAAACAAAAACAAATCCAAAAAACCAAAAGAAAAAAAAAAGATTCGAGATTCTCAGCTCTCCCAGATGGTGTATGTTCTCTGGAAATGTGGGCACATACTACATACACTTTAACTATCTCCTGCCTACATGCACACTTGTGCAAATGCAATCATGTTATTCTTTATTTCTATCTTACCATTTTTGTTTGTTCTGTTTTTTCCAAGACAGGCTTTCTCTGTGTGGCCCTGGCTATCCTGGAGCTCACTCTGTAGACCAGGCTGGCCACAGCTGGACGACCTGCCTGCCCCTGCCTCCAAGTGCTGGGATTAAGGCGTGGCCCGCCCTGCCCAGCAGCTCATCTTACATGTTTTAGTCGGTGTCTCTTTGGTGACTCGCCAGTTTCTAGACACAGTCCGCTCCCTAAACATCATCCCTAGCTCCATAACACTCCAAGTGAATACACCAGTAACACTTTCACCTATTTTAGGAGGTTTAAATCAGGACGCTAGTCATTCCTGAGGTAGAGGAAAGCACCTCTGTGAGGTCAAGGCCAGCATCATCTGCACAGCAAGTTCCAGACCCCCCAGGGATTTACAGTGAGTCCCTAACTCAGCCAAAAAAAAGTTAGTTTGGCCAGTGAACTGGGCTCAGCATGTGCAGGCACTCACTGCCAAACCTGACTACGCGCTTCCTCCCCAGCCACACACACTGCAAGTAGAGAAGTAACTCCCACAGTTGTCCTTTTGGAAAGCACACGTCAACCTACACGACCACTGCCACTGTACTTCATCCTTGCAACTTAAAATTAAAAAAATACTCAGCCGGGCGGTGGTGGTGCACGCCTGTAATCCCAGCACTTGAGAGGCAGAGGCAGGAGGATTTCTGCATTCGAGGCCAGCCTGGTCTACAGAGTGAGTTCCAGGATAGCCAGAGAAACCCTGTCTCGAAAAACCAAACAAACAAACAAAAATAAAATACTCAAGGCTGGAGACATAGTTCAGTGGTAGTATTTTTACCTATCATGTACGAAGCCCAAGGTTCTGCCTCGCTAAGAAAATCTCAATTCCATTTCACTGTTTTTCTTTTCTTTTCTTTTCTTTTCTTTTCTTTTCTTTTCTTTTCTTCTTTTGAGACAGGGTCTCTGTGTAACCCTTGCTGTCCTGGAACTAGCTCCATAGACCAGGCTGGCCTAGAACTCGTAGAGCTCTGCCTGCCTCAGCTTCCCAGGTGCTGGGATTAAAGGTGTGCGCTACCACTTCTAGGCTCTATTTCCCAGTTTCTAAACATCCCATTTCTTAGTTTATAAACTGCCTGTTAATATCTAGCCCTAGCACTAGGAGGCTGGGGCCAGCCAGAGCTTTACAATGAGACCTGTCTTAACAAACAAAAACCAACACAGGGCTCAGTCCCTCATTTCTTAGTTAGCAGGACCATGAGCAGCTGTCCTAAAAAACAAACCTCTGAACAGCAGCGATTTCACAAATAGGAATCCATTTAAAGTTTTTAAGTTCTCCAAATGAGAGAACCCAAGACCTTACACACGCTAGGCAAGAGCTATATCCCTAGCTCTGAACACTGTAAGTCTGATAATTACATGTATTGTAAACAGGCTGAGTTTCTTGGAAGAGAATTTTGAGCTATCAATGAAAGCATTCAATATGAAAGTCACCTATCCCAACTGTTTAACTAAGCGTGGTGGTGCCTGCCTGCAGCTCCAGCGCTTGGAAGACTTGGAGGATTCTGAATTCAAGGCCAACCTAGGTTCCCTAGTGAAACAGTGTTTCTAAACCATCAGGCCATCAGGTGGCCCAGTGGGTAGTGCCCTTGCCAAGGAAGCCTGAGGAGCTGAGTTAACTCCACAGAGCCTATCAGGTAGCTGAGAACCTACTCCTTCACAGTGCCTGACCTTCGCACGTGAACTGTGCCATGCACCTATACATACACCCACACGTACAATAGATAAATGTAAATCAAAACCCACATGCAGTCACACCCACCCACATGCTAATACACACACACACACACACACACACACACACACACACACATCACTTCTCCCAAGACCCCAGTCAAAACGACAGGACAGGAATAGCCCCTGACTACAGACTAGGAGAAAAGACACTTGAAAACACAGCCCCAGGATTGTCCATGCTGAGTACTACCCCTAGAGCTGAGGATCATGGGTAGTGAGAAAGGCCTGGACCAGTGCTCACTAACAGGGATGGAGGACTAACCACAAGGCTCCTATGCCTTGAAATCTGAGAAAGGAAAATGCCACCCTCAGGCCTGATACCGAGGAATTTTGGCTGCAGAGGGAAAAAGAGACTGACTGAAGGGACTCCAAGGGAGGAGAAGGGGGGACCTTCTGCCGCCAACACAGCGCTGGTGGTTGACTTTACTTCAGGTAGCAGCGACAAGGATGGAGAAGTCTAGAAATGGATGACCCGACCTTCAACATATCAACATGTAAGCCAGGCACAGAAAGGCGAGCACCACAGTTTTTCCTCATACATGGAATTTTTAAAAAGCCGAGACAGGAAAGCAGGACTATAGAAAGTTTCCATTGTACTTACCACTGTAATCTACATCCCTACTGCATTACCTGTAAGAAAAATGTCATACTGAAACTCACTATTTTATATAATTCCCATACACAAATAAAATAAAAACTGAAACATTACACAATGATAGAGAAAAGGGCATTATATTACTAAGAAAGAATATTGCCAGGAATTGGAAACTACTTAGATTCAGGGGTAGAGAAAAAGAGCACCAGGAATCACCATGACTTTTATTTTGAGGACTGGGGGCCATGAAAGAAAGATTGATGCTGATGTGACCCAAAGGGGGGAGCAGCAGGTCAGGAAGGACCTGTGCGGCAGTGTGGAGGAGTCAGGACTACAGATGTAAATGTCTGTCAGGCTGAAGAGATGCTCAGGGATAAAGAGCACTTGATGCTCTTCCAGAGGACCCAAGTTTAGTTCCCACCATCTACATCAGGCACACCATGGCTGTCCACAACTTCAGCTCCAGGGGATGCAATGTCTGTAGCCACCAACGGCACATGCACTCTAGTGCGTATGTCCAAATGCAGACACCCACACCCACATGCAGTCACACCCACCCACATGCTAATACACACATACACACACACACACACACACACACATCCACATGCAGTCACACATCCACATGCAGTCACACACCCACATGCAGACACACAGACCCACATGCTGACACATGCACTCACATGCAGACACGCACACCCACATGCCCACATGCAGACATACAACTGCACATGATTTTGTTGTTGTCAAGAAAGGTTTCTCTGTGTAGCCCTGGCTGTCCTAGAACTAGCTCTGTATACCAGGCTAGCCTTGAACTCACAGAGATCCTCCTGCTTCTACCTCCTGAGTGCTGGGACAAAAGACGTGTGCACCCAGCAAAAAAAAATTTTTGAAAGTCTCTGTTCTCAGGGAAGTAGGAAGAACAGCACCATTTAAGGGTAGAACACATGAAAACCAGTCAGAAACCTCAGAGAAACAGCAGTCCAGGCAAGATGGGAAACCAAGAGGGGATAGGTCAAGAAAATGAAGTTATGACTTTCTGGATCAGGTAAGCTAAGGAGACTAAGTAATGGCTCCATTTTCCTTCCACAGAGCAGGTAAGGCTCCCAGGGGAGTGGCCTTTACCAGGCTTATACACAGTCCCCCAGACTTAGTCCATGAGCCAACGTGAAGGTGGGCAGGGGAACTGGAAAAAAGGAGATACCAACTCAAATCAGTAAGACTGTCCCCCTTTTTGTTTTGTTTTTTCGAGACAGGGTTTCTCTGTGTAGCCCTGGCTGTCCTGAAACTCACTCTGTAGACCAGGCTGGCCTCGAACTCAGAAATCCACCTGCCTCTACCTCCCAAGTGCTGGAATTAAAGGCATGTGCCACCAGTGCCCAGGAAGACTGTCACTTCTAACCACCAGAAAATAGCAGCCAGAGACACTCAGCAAGCCTCTCACCTATGCAGGAAATACATAAGCAGCCAAAAGCCTCCCAGGCTGATCCCACTGCACCTGAGCTCAGGAGAGTTCTGGGCTCCAAGCCAAGCACAGAACAATCACGTTTTTATTTATTCTATCAGACTTTGAGGAAGTGTTGATCTCCAAATGCTGTGTTATCCAGCAAAACTGCATCCCCTCCCCCTCCCCCCACCCCCAAAAAGACAGCTACAAAGAACGTGACCAATTATTCACCTAATGACGCCTGGGTCCTTTTCTCAGCTCCTTCCCCCATCAAAGAACCAACTTCTGAGAGAACAATGAGTCAAAGGCCTCTCTGCTGGTTTTACAAGCGCTGGGTCCAGAATTCCGACTCAAATGAGCTAGCAGCAAAGCTAGGCCTTTTCCCTGCTCCCTGGGCTGTCCCTGGAAGCCAGTGAGGGCTCTAGGAGAGGCTGAGGTCTCTGGCTGGCCGGCCACACTGCTCATTCACTGGCTTCAGCTTCCGGCTAGGCCAGGCTACCCCTTGTCATCAGCCTGTTTTCCCTATCAGTGTACTTCACTCACACCCAGTGGCTCCCAGGAGCCCTGCAGCCCGGCTCAAAACCCTCCAGATGGGGTCCTAACTAGGACTCATGGGTAAATTTCAGAGTGACCATAGAAGCCCTTACTTTTTTCTTTTCAGAGTCTTGTTCTGATTTTATCATTTTTCTCTTCCCAGAGAGCGTCAGCATACAGGTCTGGACAGATAAGAGGATATGATTTCTCTTTAACTCGCCGTGACACTGTGCTTAGGTCCCTCTACGTGTTTAGTAATGGCTGGTGTGTGACTCAAAGGATAGCTGAGAACCACTCCCTTGAACTGTTTCTCAAAGGTAAATCACTGTAGCAGTACAATTTCATTTTTGTCCCATGGTGAACCGAAGCCCCACTGTTCTGGATACCGAAACCAGGCCTAGTGGCGCATGCCTGAAATCCAAGCACCTAGGAAGCAGAGGCAGGAGGATGGCTCATCAAGGATTTTCAGCTAGCCTGGTCTACAGGGTGAGTTCCAGGTCAGTTAGGGAACATATTGAGGTTTCTCACACAAACACATAACAAATCTATTCAGTTACAATTTCAAAAAGAGTTGAGAGAAATTTTTTTGGCATGGTAATAGCACCGTGGTTCGGTTTGAAATGCCTCTTTTAAATGTTCCCACAGGGTTTAAAGTCTTACCGCCACAGAGCGGGAGAGATAAGCAGGCGAGCCAAAACGCAGTGACTGATTATTTGAAAGATAAAAATATAGAATTCATACTCTCTCATAAGTTTTGGAAACTCACATTTTAAAAAAAAATCAAAGCTAAGCTGTTAAGAGTTTGCTGAACAAGCCTGAAGACATGAGTTCCACACAACCAACGCTGGAAGGTGACAACCCCAAAGTTCTCTAACCTGCCTACATATACCTTGGCCTTGGCGGCTGCACACCTAAGCCGTACAGTTTACTGGTCATATTCAAACAGTTAACATTTTAGAAATAAGAATCCGCGAGCCCTTACTTCGAACAGAAGTGGAAACGAATTAACCGCTGAGGACCATTCCTGACGCGCGGGAAGGAGCTGCGAACCCACCCGAGGCTGACCTGGGGCTGGTTCCGATCGTTTTCCCCGGACAAGCGCTCTTCCAGTGGGTGGAAGGTGCGCACCCGGACACCGCTTCGGCAAGGGCGAAGGGCTCCGCGGCTCCACGGTCTCCGGGAGGGCGGCCCCAGGCCAGGATGCTCAGTGGCCCGCACGGCCCTCCCGCCCGCAGGCCCTGCGAGTGCAGACCCCAAGCGTCCTCACCTTAGCGCTGCTCATGATGTAGCCCCTCCGGGGTCCGCAGCCCTGGAGCCCTGCAGACAGGCGCACAGGCAGCTTCCACAGACGGCTGCCGGCGCGGAGAACCCGGAGCCCGGCGAGCGCAGCCATCGCGCCCGTCGCGCGCACGCGCAGACTGCATCTCCCACCCCCCTCGTGCACAGCCAAGCAACCAATCAGCGGCCGCTCGCGCGGGGAATCTTGGGAGTGGTAGTCCGACCGTGAACTTCGGGCTCCGGTTCCGAGTGCAGAGCGGGGAGAGCGCGGGAGGTGCTCGCGTCTCTGGCTCTGAATGGCGAGGCTCTGGGCCCCTCGTTTCGCCGAGAGGAGACTTGGGGACAGCGAGTCCCCAAGTGCGCGGCCACCCATGTTGGGAGGACGGACACCTGACCGATCAGTGCACCTGCTGACTTCCGGGAGAGTGTTTCTCAGCCGAAGTCCTCACCCTAGAAACCTTGCTTGGGGATTTTTTTTTGGAGCTGGAGCAACCGTGTGGAACAAGTCAGCCTAACCTTGAATTGGAGGTTGAGGAAGAAGACCTTTGTTTTGAGGCCCACGTCCTCAGAGCCTCATCCAAAGAATGTTGAATGTCGTGCTGCTTCTTACTTTTTACAATCTTTTACTCAGTAAACATGCGTGACGGTCCTACTTCCTGCGGGCTCTGACCCCAAACCCGGGAAAGCCACATACATAATGATCTGATCTCCTTGATTCACACTTGGTAGGGAGGTTGGGATTGGTGTGCGAAGCAAAGTAAAAAGATCGTTGTCCCGAGAAGTCCGATAATGGATTAAACAAACATGTAATGTGTACAGCTTAGCGCTCTGTCGATGAGCCAGGACAGCAGAAGTCAGTCTGATCATCCTGGGGTAGGAGCTTGCTGCAGAGAGAAATCCCTCTTCTCACTGCTCATAAAGTGTGAGATGCTCCCTTCCTTAGTCTTTGCCCTGTTCCTGGATATAATCACACCAAAAAAAAAAAATGAGTGAACCTAGAGGAGAAATGGGGAGGGGTGGAGGGTCAGGAAAAGACGCCGCTAACTCACTTCAGTTGTGTGTGCATTGCTTCTCAGCTTTGAGGACTAAGATCATAGATCAGAGTAGCCACTATTGATAAAAAATTAGAAGGTGTATTGCCGTGAGTCAAACCCACAGTAGCAAGAGCACATAAACCTAGCCAGGAGATAGCGCTGTCCAGGTTTGGGGTTTATTGTTTTGTGTTGTTTTGTTTCTGTTTTTTGTTGGTTTTATTGTTTGTTTTTTGAGATAGAGTTTCCCTGTATAGCCCTGGCTGTCCTGGAACTCACTCTGTAGACCAGGCTGGCCTCGAACTCAGAAATTCGACTGCCTCTGCCTCCCAAGTGCTGGGACTACAAGCCTGTGCCACCACTGCCCGTCTTTTTTTTTTTTTTTCCTTTTACCTCGTCTTGCTATTCAAATAAGAAATAAGAAACAAATTTAGGAAAAGGTGAGGTGGTGGCTCATACCTATCCGGCGCTGGCAGGAGGATCACCCCAAGACATTATCTAGATGAAGATGACGATGCCATAAAGAAACTGACTTAGCCGCTAGGAGGTTTAAAATGTATCCACATTTGTTCTAGTCACAGACTCTCCTGTGAAAACATATCTTACCCTTCACCAGATAGGAGTCTTCAGAGCTCAGTTTTCAATCTATTCTGCCCTAAGAGGGGATACAACTGGTTATAGGGTTCCTCTGAAAGCACCAGGATAAGTGCATAAAAATGTATCTAAGAGAGAAAGTGTAAAACACCACAGTTTCTGTCCTAAATGGCTACTATGGGAGTTCATTGAATTGTGTAGTCTGGGTCTGTGACTTTTTTTTTTAACCCCAATGCTTTTCATAAGAAAGTTTAAAAAAATAAACAACAACAACAAACAAACAAAAAAAAAAAAACAACCCGGGACCCTTGGGGCAGTGGTAGCACTTGTCTTTAATCTGAGCACTCTCTAGGCAGAAGCAGGTAGATCTCAGAGTTGGAGGCCAGCCTGGTCTACAGAGTGAGTTCTGGAAGAGCCAGGGCTACACAGAGAAACCTGTCTCAGCTTTCTCCTTCCCCTCCCCACCAAAAATCAACGACCAAAATCCTAATGATCCTTGAAATCCTAAAAACTGGTCATTTTAAAACTCACTTAACCAGGGCCTGGCAGTGGTGGCGCACGCCTGTAATCCCAGCACTCTGGGAGGCAGAGGCAGGCAGATTTCTGAGTTCAAGGCCAACCTGGTCTACAGAGTGAGTTCCAGGACAGCTAGGGCTACACAGAGAAACCCTGTCTTAAAAAAAACAAAAGTCCAAAAAAACAAAAACAAAACAAACAAAAAAAAAAAAACCCTCACTTAACCAGACCAAAAGCTTTCCAAAGTATCTTATGACTTACAGATAAATCATAACACCATAATTTCTTTTTTTAGATCTCTTTAACTTTGTGTATATGAAGGTTTTACCTGTATGAATGCTTGTGAACAATGTGCATGTCTGTCAGATCCCCTAAGCTGGGATTTGGATAGTTTTAAGTCATCGTGTAGGTGATGGGAATCGAACCTGGCTCCTCTGCAAAAGCAACAAATGCTCTTAACCGATGAGCTCCCTACCCAACCCTCACAATTTCTTTTAAAAATCAATTTTTTGCCAGGCAGTGGTGGTGCATGCCTTTAATCCTAGCACTTCGGAGGCAGAGGCAGGCAGATTTATGAGTTCGTGGCCAGCCTGGTCTACAGAGTGAGTTCCAGGACAGACAGGGCTTACACAGAGAAACCCTGGTCTCGAAAAATCAAAAAATCAAAAAAAAAATTTAAAAATCAATTTTCATATGTAAGTGTTATTCTTTTCTTTTTCTTTTCTTTGTTCTGAGGCAAGGTTTCTCTGTACAGCCCTAGATGTCCTGGAACTAGCTCTGTGCTAGTGTCTCACCACCACTGGCTGGCCTTTGTTTTAATTTTAAGACAAGTTTTCGGGCTGGAGAGATGGCTCAGCGATTAAGAGCACTGGCTGCTCTTCCAGAGGTCCTGAGTTCAATTCCCAGCAACCACATGGTGCCTCATAACCGTCTGTAATGAGATCCGATGCCCTCTTCTGGTGTGTCTGAAGACAGCTACAGTGTGCTGACATACATAAATAAATCTAAAAGATCAAAAGACAAGTTTTCAACATGTGATTCTCAGTCTGGAACCCGCTATGTAATGAAAGTTAGCCCAGAATTCGCAGAGCTCCCCCTGCCTCTGCCTGTCAAGTGCTGGGATACTGCACTGTGGCTAGCATCCTCAAGTAACTCTCCATTGTGTCAAAGTTCTGTCAAAACTACATCCCTTGCTGCATTTGATTGTCTTATAAACTCACAGGAAAAGAGCTTCTGAAATAAAGACAGCATAAGGGGCTGCTCTTTCAAGGGACCTGGCTTAATTCCCAGGACCCACATGTCAGCTCACCCCTATCTGTAACTCCAGTTCCAGGGCTCTGACACAGACAAATATGCAGTCAAAACACCAATGAACATAAAATGAGAAAAACAAAGGAAGTTTCTAAGTGCCTGTTAGAACAAGGCTTTAATCTTTAATGAACAGTTAGGTAATAGTTTAAATGAAATGTGTAGGTAAGGAAATGTCTGCAGACGCTTAACATGTTTTAGCTATATTTATACCTGTTAGATATTTAAGATTGTAGAGAGCTTTACTGGGGCGCCGTGCCACCTGGCAGGAGTCTGAGGTTGGTCAAGGAGCTTGACGTTGGTCAAGGGCAAGGGAAGTGGGCTTCAGGCAGGAATGACATTAGAGCAGGGTAGGGAAGTAAGTTCAGGCAAGAATCTAACTCAGGCTATAATCGGGAAGTAGGTTAAGGCAGGGATTTTAATCTTAGGGTGGAACAAAGGAAGTCGGCTTCAGGCAAGATTTTGGGCTTGGACAAGGAAGTGGGCTCAGGTATTTGGTCATTCTGACACTCCCTTGGAAACAACTGTCACTGTGGAGTAATGGCCGGACTTTGCTTATTGCCTTGACTATTTTGTGTTTATTGTCTTGCTTGTTCCTCATTGTACTGCTATTGCCCTTGGTGCTTGCTTGTAATTAAAATGGTATAAAAGAAGCGGATTGAATGGGCTGGAGAGATGGCTCAGTGGTTGGGGGCACTGACTGCTTGCTCTTTGTGGTCCTCAGTTCAAATCCCAGCAACCACACGGTGGCTCACAACCATCTGTAATGGGATCCTATGCCCTCTTCTGGTGTGCCTGAAAACAGATACAGTGAACTTACATATAATAAATAAATACATCTTTAAAAAAAAATAATTGGAAAAAATTAAACCTGCCTTCAGTCTCAGAATTGACTGGGGTCATGCTGCAGCACTGTCTGTCTCTTTCTTTTCAATCCTCGATCCTGCGCTGGAGAATCTGTTGACTGGCTGAGCAGGCTTGACCATAAGATATACTGTGTATGTTATAATGAAGCTGGGGGTCACTAGACATCTCAGAAGCAAGCCTCTGGTCCAGTCTGTGCTTTGGTCCTCCAGAAATAAAAGGAACTATTCATTACCTCTTCCTCCTCTTCCTTTTCTTCCTCCTCCTCCTTTTCTTCCTCCTCCTCTTCTTTCTCCTCTTCCTCGGGGTGAAGCAAATACCTTTTGTATCCAAAACTTCAGTGGTAGGATTAACGTGAGATTTTTGGCTCTTTGATGACCTGAATCTCATCTCTGGGACTAACATGGTAGAAGGAAGGAACTGACTCCTGCAAGTTGTCCTCTGACCTCCACACATGTGCCATAACATGCACACCTGTATATATGTATGTGTGTGTATAATGTGTATGTATAATGCATATATATATATGTGTGTGCGTATATATACCTGTATATGTCTTTTTAAAATTAAAAACCTAGGGAGAGTCTAGAGAGTTGGCTCAGGGGTTAAGAATACTTGTTCTTTCAAAGGAGGACCCGGTTCCGTTCCCAGCACCCACATGGAGGCTCACCACCACCTCAAGCATCAACATGTGTGGTGCACAGACACACATGAAGGCAAAACACTTGTACATATAAAATAATAATAATATAAAACAAATCTAATAGAAAAAAGGCTTTTGGCTAGGTGAGTGGTAGTTGTTTAAACCTTTAATCCCAGCACTCAGGAGGCAGAGGCAGGTGGATCTCTGTGAGTTCAAGGCCAGCCTAGTTTACAAAGTGAGTTCCAGGGCAGCCAGAGCTATACAGAGAATCCCTGTCTACTCTTCTAGAAGACCTGAGTTCTAGTACCAGCTGCAGTTTGCAACTGCCTCTAACTCCAGCTCCAGATGATCCAATGCCCTTTTCTGGGGTTGGGTGGTCCCTGAATCTGCAGCGGGGTCAGGGCTATGGGGTTCTCAGATTCTTGGACATCCAGGTGCTGCTGGGAGTCACGGAAGAGCCAAGAACAGAGTTGGGGGCATGGGGCATGGGCTGGGGACAGTGTCTAGCCTGGGGTGGGGAAGGATAGCTCGACTTGTCCCAGCAGTGATTGTCCTTAGCTTGGCAGAGGCAGTCTGGGAGCGCAGAAAGACCTTCTACAGGAGAATTAAGCTGTGGCTCTGTAGGCAATGCCTTCTCCACAGCTCCCCACAGTGGATCTTGATCAAAGAGACAGTCGTGGTTCTAAACTGTTTATTGACTGTTCATGGCAGAAAATGGATGCATACTGTACCAAACCCACTTCTCAGAGGCGTCTGTATATTAAATACATTCTGGAGGAATGTCTGGGAAGGGAAGCTTATTGGCTAAGCCCTCCAGGCCTCTAGGGACCTCATTAGCATGGAGAACTCTGTTCTGTGCCTACCTGACCACAGGCCATACACATTTCCATGTGAGGAGTACGGCAGGAATGGGGAGACTCCTAAGTCTCAGGTGTGTGCCCACCGAATCTCTGGGTCTCAATCTGTTCTACCTTGCCAAGCTTCCTGGCGTGGTTTTACCATCCAACAAATAAAAATAAAGCTTACAAAATAAACCTCAAGTGGTAATAAAGTTTGCCTAAATCTTATGGCAGGCAAAACTTTTGTAGTTTAACAGTATATAGGTAGTCTTAATTTGTTGAATTGTATCACCTCTGTATTTTAATTCTCTTTTAACATGTCAGTAGCATTTTTTTTTATCTTGCTTAACTTTATTGTGTTTGTAGGGGTGGGAAGCTGGGATTGAGTTTGAGTTCACGTCTGTAGCCGTCAGAGAACGTGCAGACGTTAGCTGTCTCCTTCCTTCTAACTTGGCAACAAGGACTCTCACCTGTTGAGGCGTTTCTGGAGTTCCTAGGCCAACTGACTCTTTTTACCCTGGTAGTAAAAAACCAATCAGCTGGGTTTTGGGGTGCATGCAGATGGATCTCTGTGAGTTCAAGGACAGCCTGGTCTACATGGTGAATTCCAGGACAGTCAGGACTGTTTCAACTCCCTGCCCCTCCCCCCAAAAGCCATCTCCAACCACAGCAGCATTCACAGTGACTTCATCAAATTCAGGAGTCCAGAGAGACCGTGCTGTAAATATAGACTCTGGCTTAGGAACCTTAGGTCAAGATGAATCACTACAAAAGAAAAGAAACATGACTTTAAAAAGGCTTCACTGTCACCTGGCCAAACATGGCTGCCAGGGTTGTATAGTATGACCCTGTTAGAAAGAGAATAAGAGAGAATATACTATTTCCAGTCTCTAGAAGTGGGGAAAGGATGGGAACCTTTTTGTTGTTATTGTTTTTTGGTTTTTTTTTTTTTTTTTTTTTTTTTTGGTTTTTGGGGTTTGGTTTTTTTTTTTCCGAGACAGTGTTTCTCTGTGTAGCCCTGGCTGTCCTGGAACCCACTCTGTAGACCAGGCTGGCCTCGAACTCAGAAATCCACCTACCTCTGTCTCCCAGAGTTCTGGGAGTACAGGCATGTGCCACCACCGCCCGGCCAGATGGGAAACTTTTAAAAGAAAATGATATATTACAAAAATGGATTTAAGACCAGACAACTATACACAAGTACCCTAAACATAGAATGGGACAGAGCCTGTACAGGATTATTAAAAATGCTAATGCATGTGGAATCTGAAATAGCTATGACACAGTGGCCAACGCTTCTTGGTGTAGAATCTAGTACTAATTCTCGGTGGAACAGTAGGGAAAACCTAAATTATGAAAAGTAATAACTGGAACTTGTATCCTAAGACACTACACTAAGAGCCCATATTCCTGATTAAATGAGTCTTCAAGGTCCCTTATAGTATAGTTAGCCAGGATGGGGAGAGAATACCGATGACCATGCACAGGTACTCTGCCAATGGGAAGCAGTGGACTATAATTTAGGATGGCTCCCACTGGAGTCCCATCCCCTTTTAGCTGTTAAATGAAAACAGTAGAAACTGGTTGTACCTATCAAACCCATGGCCCTCTGACTGCTCACAACGCTGATTTCTTGTGTCTACAAGCGTTGCAATATTCGTTACAGGGGCATTCTGTTAGGAATTAAAAGTGACACTGTAAATAATTGTTCCTCTTCTTTGACAGGCTCTCCTCCATTTGCTGTCTGTCTGTCTGTCTGTCATTGTTAACAGACATTCAAGCAAAGATGAGATGAACTCTCACAGTAGTTTCTTCTAGCTTTATTTTCCTTGGTCGACCCCTGATAGTCAAGGAAGTTGAACATGTCAATATTTATTGACACATTGTATGGGCTCTTTTGATAACTCTCTGTTGAACACCTTCAGCCTGTCTTTCATTGGATTGGTTTATTTTCTTATCAGTTTTTGTTGTTGTTGTTGTTTTGTTTTGTTTTGTTTTGAAACCCTGGCAAAGGTGACGCATGCCTTCAAATCCCAGCATTCTGGAGGTAGAGGCAGGCAGATTTCTGAGTTTGAGGCCAGCCTGGTCTACAGAGTGAGTTCCAGGACAGCCAGGGCTACACAGAGAAACCCTGTCTCGAAAAAAACCAAATCCAAAAAACCAAAACCAAAACAAAACAAAAAAAAACCCAAACAAACAGACAAAAGTTTTTTTTTTTTAAAAGTCCTTGCATATATTAGATCTTTAATTTTTTAACTAGATTTATTTATTTTTATTGGTATGAATATTTTGCCAATATGTATTTATCTGCACCAACTATATGCCTGGTGCCCAGGAGCTTAGAAGAGGGCATCAGAACCCATGGAACTGGGGTTACAATCAGTTGTGAGCGCCATGGGGGTGCTGGGAACCAAACCCAGACCCTCAGCAAGAGCAGCCAGCACTCTGAACCACTGAGCAGCTCCACAGCCTCCGTTTTCTAGATATTAACCTTATACCAGATTTGCAGATGACGAAGATTTTCTTCCATTCTACTCTGTCTCTTCACTTAACTATTTCTTTTGCTGTAGAGATACTTTTAATTTCATGAGGTCCCATTTTTCAGTAATTGCCCTTATTTTCTGGCTGGTATTTTATTCAAAAATTGCTTCAAAAACTGGAAAATGGTACTTCCTGGTTCTCACAGTTTCAGGGCGAGAAACACACACACACACACACACACAGAGAGAGAGAGAGAGAGAGAGAGAGAGAGAGAGAGAGAGAGAGAGAGAGAGACAGACAGAGAGAAACAGAGACAGAGAAAAAGAGACAGAGACACAGAGACACAGAGACAGACCATGCCATTGTGCATGTTTGAAGGCCAGAGAACAACTTGTGGGGATCAATTTCCTCCTTCTACTATCTGAATCCTGAGGATTCAACTCACAACCTCAGGCTTAGTGGCAAACCCTATTACCTGTTGGGTCATCTCGCCAGGTGATGTTCTTTGATCCATTTGGAGTTGATCTTTTTTTTTTTTTTTTTTGGTTTTTCGAGACAGGGTTTCTCTGTGTAGCCCTGGCTGTCCTGGAACTCACTCTGTACACCAGGCTGGCCTCGGACTCAGAAATCCACCTGCCTCTGCCTCCCAAGTGCTGGGATTAAAGGCGTGCGCCACCACTGCCCGGCTGGAGTTGATCTTTTTACAAGATGCATCCTGAGGAGAATCTAGTTTCATTCCTCTACATGGGGACATCCAGTTTTGAAGCATCATTTGTCACAGAAGTGTCAAATCTACAAGAAATAGTTTTTGCATTTCTATCAATAGGTAGCCATAACTATATAGGCTTCTGTTGGGTTTTCTGTTGTGTTCGGTTGATCTGTGGCGCTGCTGTGCCGTTTTACTGCCTTGTCTCTGTTGTGGAACAGAATCAGATATGGCGATTCCAAGCGTGACGTCATACCCCCCAGCTTTGCTGCTTCAGTTCAGACTTCTTTCTGAGGTTTGTGCTAAGTAAGCTTGGAGATTTTTCTCTGTGTCCCTGAAGAATTGTGCTGATATTTTGATCAGGGTTGCACTGAATCCGTAGATGGTTTTTGGAAGATTCTCTCACGGGGGTAGGTGGTGAGACCCCACGCTGCGCCTAGCGGCAGGGGCGTCTGCCAGCCCCTGCTTTTCCTCAGATTGTCTAAAGCCACAGGGAAGATGGTGGAAAATTCACAGTCGCCATTGCCAGAAAGCGATTTATGACTTTGTTCTTTTCCTAAGCTCACAATTTGGCTTCATACTTTATCTTGTGTGGGCCTTTGTTCCTGAATCTTAGTTAAATCCTTAGGCTTAACTTACTGACCTCAAAAATACTGGGCCATTGCGTTGCCTGCCTGCCTCCTTATCACGGTTGTAATTGGTTACGAGCTCGTATTTGGAATCAACACGATGAGAACCTCTCCACTTGACTCCATTCATATGATCACAGAGAACTATGCTAAAAACCAACAGAGAAAAACACTACCAAGAGGACGTCATTCCAGCATTAGGAGACGTTCCCATCAGTAAAGTAAACAGATGTTTTTCCAAGAAGCCAAAGAACTCAATACCTAAAACTGAGCTATGTATAAACATCCTAAAACCAAACATTTACAGTTGTGGGTTGAATAATTTTGAACATAATTATATTGACTGTCTTTTTAATACCCAATGTTGACATGTAAAAACGTAAAAGTTGATTGCTTAGATTGAGTTCAATTAACATTGTAAATATTTTCAACTTTGAGTTTTTAATTGACAATAAATAAAATACCACATTATACTATAAAAAAGAAGATTCTCTCACTATTGGTTCTTCCAGTCCAGGAGTATGGCAGGTCTATCCATCCTCTGTCTTCTTCAACTTCTCTCTCTCTTTCTCTCTCAATTTTTATTTTATACACATTGGAGTTTTGCATACATGCATGCCTGTGTGAAGGTGTCAGAAGCCCAGGAACTGGAGTTATAGACAGCTGTGAGCTGCCATGTAGGTGCTGGGACTTGAACCCAGATCCTCAGGAAGAACAGCCAGGACTTTTAACCTCTGAGTCATCTCTCCAGCACCTCAATTCCTCTAGCATTTAAAAGTTTCTGTCATAGCCGGGCAGTGGTGGCGCACGCCTTTAATCCCAGCA